>NC_141050.1:27419993-27434993 GCF_041138505.1 Cibotium barometz
GCACACCCCCTAGCTGCCCTAATTTGAAAGTCTTGTGAAGTGCAACTTGGGTGTTTTGCAATAGTGATATCATATCTCTAACCTCTAACGGCAAAATTTATTGTCTCTATTTATTATACATATCTCGTGCTCAAGTTTTTAATCACCCTTTGAGCCATAATTATGCATTTCAATGACAAGGCGTGGTCAATCCTCTTTGTTGTAACCTTTGACACCCCACCCTTATACTTTTTTGTTTACGGCCGTCCAACATCTTTCTCCTTTGACACTACCTTCCATCTCCAACATGAATCTTGCCATCTCTAGTGTGGCTACCTCTATCTTTGTTAGATTTTTTCTGTTACCTGAGAATTTGTGATGATTGTGTAGATTCTCTATATATGGTCCACGCTATAGAAAGTAACCTTGGGACTACCAACTGGGTCAATCAATCGATGAGTTAGTGAATGAATGCAATTTTTCTTGTTCTTGATTATCTCTATGTCTCTTTCCTTCAAGAAGTGTGTTCTATTGAAGTGTAGTCTTACCAATTGCCTATTATCACTGTCTCTTGGGTGCACGTCGAGCATGTCGAGCATAGTAAGTGTCATCTTGCCAATTGCCTAATCGTTCACTGTCTCTTGGGCACATGTCCGAGCATAGTGTGTTGCCAGAGTGTGTGAGTGTGTAGTGGAGTGTGGTAGTGTAGCCACTTCATGTCTCCTTAGCCAAACAACAACTCTTGGGAGACACACTACCACATAGTAAACCCCTGTGTCACAGTCAGTGTCACTGCTGTGAGATCCCTCTCACCTGTGTTAAAAGAAAAGTTGGTTCAAAATTTATAAATTCTTGAAGAAGAAATGTTCAAATGGGAAAATTGCTCAAAAATAACCAAAAGCCTTTGAAAATTAATTTTTAGGTGATAACCTTGAAATTTTATAAGGTTCATATGCTTAAAAAATTATAAAGTATATTTCTGCATATGTGTACACATGTACCCTTGTGTGAAAACACTTGTGTACACATGTACCCTTGTGTGAAAACACTAAGATGTGAAAGCCTGTGCACACGAAGACATGAATATATACAAAGTACATGTGCTTGCATGCTACGAAGTACTCAAGCGCAGGGATGCTTTTGGCACACACGCTTGCGGGGGCAGTTGGTACCCAATCCCGTGTTTTTCTCTCGTGCCCATATTTTCTATTTCTCATGCTTCCTGAGGTCAACACATTTTCGTCACAGTGGTATTAGAGCCTGGCTACGCTGCATTTATCAAAAGGTGTGTGTTTGGGGCACTAAAACGGCCTAGCATGGGACAAGGGGTTCTGTGTAAGGTGCACAATGTGGTGACATGAAACCCAAGGATCTTGAACAGGCCAGGTACCAACCACAGTGCGCGTCAGAGTACAACACCTGCCACAATGCACAGTGCGCACAGTGGCAAGCAAAACAGTCTGCAGAACTGATGCATCACAATGACAACGCACATCGGGCATTGGCCAACCAGCCAACAAGCGTCGGCACAACATGGTAATGGACAAGCGACAAACGGCACCACACAGCCAACAATGAATGATGGAAGTCGGGCACCGGTGTCTCCATAAGAGATGGAAGGAAAAGAAGCCCTCCTTTCTTATTTATTTTCTCTTAACCGGGCCAACGAGATGCCATATGGGATAAAGCGATAGCTGTGTGGTAGCGTGTGGTAAGCCGTAGAAAAAGAAGAAGAAGAAGAAGAGGAGGAGGAGGAGGAGAGAGAGAGAGAGAAGGAGGAGAAGAAGAAGAAGAAGAAGAAGAAGAAGAAGCGGAGAGAGGAGGAGAAGATGAAGATGAAGAAGATGAAGAAGAAGAGGAAAAGAAGGAGGAGAA
Organism: Cibotium barometz; assembly: GCF_041138505.1. Classification (NCBI taxonomy): domain Eukaryota; kingdom Viridiplantae; phylum Streptophyta; class Polypodiopsida; order Cyatheales; family Cibotiaceae; genus Cibotium; species Cibotium barometz. Next base: position 27,421,848 of record NC_141050.1, read on the forward strand.
GAAGGAAAAGAAGGAGAAGAAGATGCCGGAGAAGAAGAAATAACAAGAAGAACAAGAAGAGAGAGAGAGAGAGAGAGAGAGAGAGAGAGAGGCGATAATTGCTATATGAGACCAAAAGCGAATATTGTTATATGCTTATGAACAAACTAGATTCAATGTGTCTGAGCTCTACAGGGATTCTGGACTTGGGTAGATTTTTTGGTTAAGAACCTCACTCGGGCTGACAATATTCTAGGCCGTATGGTTATTTTACTTAACTAGTTTATAGACTTGAGTTTGTGCATGAGGGTAGGACTGTTGTTATGCATGGTGTAAGCATGATGTGCAGGTTATACCAATGATTTCTATCATGAAGCTGCGTTGAGCTTTTGACAATTATCAACTGGACTTACACACGATAAGTCTCCATCTTTACCGAATGATTACATTTACAATTATTTATACGAATTGTTTTAAATTCTATATTTTCTTAACTTTTTTATTTTGTAGCCAACAATACATCAAGGTAAGACTTTCTTACTTTTAGATTCTATTTTACGTTGTCAAGTTTTATTTAATATTTGTTATTTAAGTTTATTTTTGTAGCAACTAAAAATAAATAAATCAAATGCACATGTTATCTACTTTTCATCACCTAGTTTTACATTAAGCTAACAAATAATATATAGATTTATGCATGTTTTTCTAGACTTAATTTATTTTGCCAGTACCTTGTGAAAACAAAATTTATATTCCAAATTCACAATTCATGATACATTTGAACTAACTTAATAACATCTTAATCTTAGTGTTCCAATTTATTTTGTAGAAACAAAGTGAATTTCATATTTATACCATTGGATTCGGGTGTTACTCATTGAAATCTGAGTCTATTCGAGGTAATCCATATCCATGAGAACCTGCGAGCCACGCTTAATTAGCCTTTAAGCCGTGTTTGAACCTTTGAGTTTACTTTGCAAACCATGCCAATTTTGGCTTAAACCAAGGTTAATTGTGTGTTGACCAGCTATGTGCGCTGGTATAATTTCATCAAGATTAACTGCATGTTAATCGGCTATGTGCACTGACATATTTTGGTTTAAACCAGGATTAACTGTGTGTTAACTAGCTATGTGCGTTGGTATATTGTTAGGATTAACTACGTGTTAATCAGCTATGTGCATTGACAAGAGGGTATGTTAGTCATAACCTCTATGGTCGAATAGGGATGCCTATGAGATCATTGCTTACACATGGGAATGATTAATGTGTTTAATGACCTGTGTGCACTGATATTTACAACCGAGGACTGTTTGTCGTCTCAACTAGGGGGACTGTCGTGGGAGTGAGATTTTTCATATATTTTACCACCCAATTTTTGTAAAAGAAAGCTTGTAGAGCAAGCAAGGGCAAAAATAGCCTTGTAATCTATTTTTGTAAAAGTAATAAAAACTATAAGTACTCAAGTGGGAATGCTTTTGGCACACGCTTGGGGGGGGGGGCAATTGGTACCCATAGGAAGTTTTATTTTAGGAAGATATTGGTTTTAACTATACTCTAAGAAGTTAATTTTTAATGTATTGCTTAGACTAAGGTTGATTATAGATTAAATTGTGAAGTTAACCTAAGATATAGTACTAGATTTAAAACAAATCTAAATATAATTTTACTTTTAACCTAGAGAGAGTAGAATAAACTAATAGTAGGATTTAATTAGTCCCTAATCTTATTTCAAAATCCCATAAATTAGGATTAGGATCTAGAATTATGGAGTAAATAAACTAAATAGTGGATGTACATATATGTGCGCATTACACATGCTCATTTTTATAAAAGTTTACTGAGAGAAGGTAAGCAATCCCATTTGTATAATGTGCATAAATTGGATTGAATAAATTAAACCAAGAGTATGCATAATTAGATTGTCTGGAAAGTTAAAGACTAGTAAATTGTAGATAGAGAATGCCATTTCTAGTGAGGTTTTTCTTCAGAGACCCGAATTATGAAGAAAATTAAGGGTAGAAGTGTCACTAAGGGTCTAAATTTAGAAGAAAATACTAATGAAATAAAAGGCCCTAATGAAATACTAGAAAGATGTAGCATTAATCTAGAGATGGACAAGGGCAAGTTAAAGAGAAGTAACTAGATTTCAACTAGAGGCCCAATAATCTAAGACCAATAAAGGTCTAAACTTAGAATAGTAGCTTGACTAAGTCAAATTAAGGAAGAGCTGGGATTTAAATTAAGAATGTAAAGACTCTATCCATACATGAGATGATTCAAGGAGAAAGTACTTGGTTGAAACATGAATAGGACCTATCTTAAATTTAGGTGAATCTCTTATATGGCTAAGAGTAACTTTATAGAAAAGAGAAGAAGAGGCCTTAGAGAAGAAGGAGCCTTGAAGTTGACTTACCTTGGAAAAACTCCTCATAGTAGTAAGTTTTTATCTGAGACATTAGGAACGATCATCAAAGAATTGTGCTATGACCAAAACCTTAATTCAAGGCTAGGTATAGGTGTATGACTTAAAGTTTAGTTCTAAACCCAGAAAGGATGAGTAAGGCAGTAAAGCCTTGACCCTTAAGAGAAGTGCTTTTAGTCTAAATTAAGAGTATGTGTCCTTTAGAAACTTGGCATTATCAGTCTAACTAAAGGATAGGCTTAGAAATTGAGAAACCAAAGGATCAATATAAGCTGGTCCTTAGAGACCCTGTGGCTTATGGGAAGGATGGATTCAATTGTTGCTCAAAGGACCGTAAAAGTTGGAACAAGATTATTAGATCAGTAAGCGTGTCCTGGGGGAATCGATGGAGGACCGAGATTATCTCATCAGAACTTGTGATGGTTTATCCTATTTCCTGATGCATGTGTGATGCATCATGAAATAGGATAATTGTTTGGATACTATTTAAAATATACTTAGTGAAATCATTTATATACTTATTGGAAATTGTGAAGGTACCTCATAAGTTGATATGATGTCGGGCAGATGTCATTCGCTTGGTGAGTCTTGTGGGCAAAGATGGTCATCTGAGACCTTGACCCATATCAGTGGACGTGGGTGTACTCCTAGCATGTTTGGTAGGAGAATAGAGGCGGCTTTGGTGTGTACTATGCCAGGCACATCTGGGCTAGACCTACGTGTCGATCATAACTCTGGTGTGAAAGTAACATGGAGTGTTTATGCCTTGGGAAGGATATGGCCATTAGAAGTGGCTCCTATTGAGTTGGGATGCGAGATTTGAAGGCTCCTCGCCATACGGTAGCATAAGTTAGAGTGCTTGAGCTGAGTGGTGTATATCTTCCTAGTTTGAGGAGTAGAGGCATGGTGCAAGGAGATCATTATGATATTAATTTTATATACTGGATAACATTTAGAATTATCGTATGATTTTCAATATGTATGTTCTTCAATACTTTTTAATGTATAAAAACTTAAAGTTTAAATGTCAAAATAAATGTTTATCATGGAGAGTGTGTGCATGAATTGTCTTTCCATTGCTTCAGTTGGGTGTATGAGTAATGAATCATAAATATCAATTATAAGTGTGTGAGTTAACGTTGACTCCATAAGCCCAGTGGGCTAGACATAGGGGATTGAATGGGGTCTAGGCCATGCCTATGGATCTTGTCAAAGTAGAAATTGGATACACCCTAAATTCACCTCTTATGCGGTTACAATGTTAGTTTATGGTTCAGGAGTTGCCACACCTATGAAGCTCCCACACAAGCTCCTAACAATGCGGACTGATCGAAGGAGGGAATACTCGTCACATATAGGATTGTCAGTTATTGGTTCATCTGATGCTGAATGACATGATGCTACTAAGCCTAACACTGATCCTGGAGATGATCCGTACCCTGACTCAGGATTGCCAATTGGTGATATGCTTAACATTGATCCTGGTGACGATCTATCCTCAGCTGATTATGCTTTATAGTAGTTGTCAACAAAATTGTCTCTATGGCTTTTGCATTTGAGGGGGGGACACATGATGTGTATTGTTGATGGTGATGTTTGTGGTCACTTATGCATTTGACCCCTCAATTGTGCTATGTCTTGGAGACATACCTATATGCATTGATGTTTTACTTGCTGAGATGTATTAGTTATGCTAAACCAGCTCCTTGTTTGAGTTACCTCACCTTTGCAGCTCCTTGACATGGATGCTCATGGAGTCAGACTGTTACATTGTCTTCAACTTGGTTGCCTTGTCACTATGCATAATTCAGGGTTCTTCTACCTCAATCTGTGTTGGATTACACATCTTCTTTATTTTGCCATATTGAGAGTTTTCTTTATACTCTCATGGTTTGGTTGGATGTATGTCGTGATGCCCCCCAATTGATAGATTGTTATATCCACCCACTTTCATTGCTAATTCCAACTGGTCGGCTTGTCCATTGACACAGGTTATTTTTCATATATATTGACATTATGTGGACCTTGATCGTTTATCCCTTGTTGTTTTTCACAGTGCTCACATTCTCTATTTCTTGCTGACTCAAGTGAGCCTATTTTGGCTCTGAATCAATCCTTTGCTACTTGCTCTAATTCCATGGGTGATGCGTTAATTGAAGAGGATGCAACCATTGTGATCTTTTGCTTCTGATAGCAATAGTCGGACACGTGGTCATGCATCTTATTTTATTGATTTCACCCTTGTTTCTTTCGCATTACATGAGGAGCCATGTTCTCTTCTTGATGCATTGGAGTATGATCATTGGATTACAATCATGCATCCAACCTTTCTGTTGCTGCTAACATTCAATATATTTTGCAGAAATTGGACTTAACCATTTGCTCGCGAACGTTACAATATGCATATGATGTTCAGAGATTGGGCTTTTGCACTATTTAAGTATCCAGTTCATAGCAATTGAGGGGGGCGTCCTACTACCTCCAATGATGTGTTTGGTGCTGCCCTTTATCAACGAATTACCGGATGTCTTATTACATATGAAATACCCGTCTTGAAATTCAGTATGCAGTGTCATAGTTGAGCAGATTTGAGCATTGCCCTAGCTTCAGCATTGGCATGCAATGAAGTAGAAATGTGTTTTCTTTATGCTTGCTACCTATACTAACAGCTATTGGGCATGATGTTCTGACACTAAGGTGTCCAACACTGGTAACTATTTCTAATAGTAGCCTTTTCAAGTTGTGAAGCTGAGTACAATGCAACATTCATAGCTATTGTGGAATGTGTATGGCTCTGTCGTCTATCGACAGATCTTGGTTTTGGATAGCTGTCTTCTACCACCATTTTTTCACAGTTAGAGCGCATATGCAGTCGTGTGGACACAGCACATTTAAGTGTATTATCGTTATGTCAAGAAGGCTCCATGCAGGAGAGATTACCTTGACCTATGTGCCTACATAGGCCAATGTAGCAAATGGGCTTACCAAATTCTTTCCAGGGTAATCTGCTACACCCTGTACGCGTTCATTCACTTCAGAGGGGTTTGTTAGCCTGGAAGTCCCTGCTGTGAACAGACCTACACACGGGCACTTTTTACCCTGTGCTGGGCAGGGGTTTTTCCCCCGTGTGTAAACACACTCTTGTGTGTTAGCCACATTAGCCCTGGGCTAGGGCTTCTATTTATGCTATTGTATTCTAATCATTTTTTATAATTATCAGAGTACTTTCCAGCTTTGCTTCTAGTCTCTCTCTCTCTCTCTCTCTCTCTCTCTCTCTCTCTCTCACTCCTTCTTCGAGCTCGATTCGACTATGTGGGTGTGTGTGCCTGTGTGAGTGTGTAGAGCATCTTCTCCCTCATCCAACACGGGGGTGGACCCTTCACAACTACTTGACATTAATTCTTTTAGGGGTGATAAAGTTCATCAGGGGGGAAAGTATAGACACTATTCCATTGACGATGAGTACCTACTATACAAGGGTAGAGTTTGTGTACCAACTATTGGTGGCTTTCGGTGCCAAATTTTTATTGAAAGTCATGATAGCCCGAGCGCTGGTCATCTTGGGATATAAAAGACCTATGTGCTAGCTACTAAAAGACATATTTATTGGGCAATTTTGTTTAAGGACGTCCAAGATTTTGTGCTGAAATGCAAAAAGTGTCAGGTCAATAAACATGAGTGCCTCAAGGTTGGAGGTTTGCTACATCCATTGGATATTCCCAAAGGGAAATGGGAGAGTATTTCCATGGATTTTATCACGATTCACCAGTTTACTTTAAACGATTTGAGGGAATGATTCGGTTTGGGTAGTGGTTGATAGATTGACAAGATGGTCAAATTTATACCTACTACTGAGTTAGCTAGATTGTTTATCGAGCATCTCTACAAGCTATATAGCCTACACATAGATATAGTTTTAGATAGGGATAGAAAATTAGATGGTCACTTTGGGAGGAAAGTCTTTAAAAATTTGGACACTACTCTGAGTATGAGTATCGTTTAGCTAGATTGTTTATCGAACATCTCTACAAGCTATATGGCGTGCCCACAGATATAGTTTCAGATAGAGATAGAAAATTCGATAGTTACTTTTGGAGGGAAGTCTTTAAAAAGTTGAACACTACTCTGAGTATGAGTACAATTGTTCATCTGCAGTCTGTGTATGTCAATAAAAAGCAATCCAATTGGGAGGAATACCTGCCACATTTGGAGTTTTCTTATAATAGCTTAAAAAATTCAGTGTGACTAGATTTAGTCCATTCATGTTAATGTATGGTTTCGAGCTGAGATCTCCTGTGGCCATAAGGCTACAAAAGGAGAAGATTCAGTCTCTCAAGGATTTCCTTGAAGACATGCAAGATATGCTAAAAGTAGCAAGAGATAGCATTTGTAGTGCACAAGATCATGCAAAAATGTACACTGACAAGAGCCGACAGAGAAGTGGACTTTGAAGAGGGTGACTTTGTTTCTTGAAAGTCGCAAAGTTGGAGACTCTCGAGACGAGAAAGTGTCAAAAGCTTTCTCCTAGATATTGCGGTCTGTTTAAAATCCTTAAGAAAATTGGTAGCATAGCATACAAACTTGAGTTGCTAGAGAGCTCTTGAGTACATCTTGTTTTTCATGTCAGTAGACTCTAAAAAATCGTTGACCATAAGAACAACGTAGTTACTCCTAATGTTTTGGTGGAACTTGTTGAACTACCATCTCTTCCACATGAACCCAAGAAAATTCTTGAATTTAGAGAATGGAAGATCAGGTATACTATGTACCACATGGGAAGGCTTGAGAATGCTTGCCAAGAACTTTCCAGAGTTTGTTTTCGTGGACGAAAACTCTTCTTAAGAGGGAGATAATGTCACACAGCGTGTAGCGTGTACGTGGGCTTGACCAAAATTTGAGTATGCGTGTCAGAGTGTCGGCGACGAACGAGCAGGCTCGTGGTTCATTGGTAAGACGTCGGGGTAAGAGTACCACGGGCGTTTGGGCTAGTGTGGGTAGGCAAGCCACTACATATAGCCCAACGGGATGGGGGACTCCTCATTCTGCTCTATGGTTGGGAGGTGAACATGAGCCTTGCCTTCTCCATCTCCGTATAGTCAGAGTGTATCCTATATGTCTCCATAGCGACAAGGGCATAATAATTGATTTGCGAATTGCTCCTCCCTTGCATCATTGGCACACCGGCTTCATCATGCATAAAAGCTTCCTTGAAGTTGCCCTTATGTTTAGAGTTGTGACCTCTTCCCACCACCATGAAAGATTGCTAAAAATATAATTTGAGCGTAGAATTCTCAAAACTACTTGGAATTGAGTGGTTTTTGGTACTATGAAGAGCTAATGATGTCTAATTTCAAGTTATGAAAAAATAGTAAGAATCAGGATTACCCTAATATTCTCTCTTTTAGGGTTTTTACACTATAGCAAAAAATAGAAAATTGGCTCTAAAATGCTTAAACCTTGTCAAAATCCTTTGGTTTTTGGCATAAAGGAGAGAGATTGATGATGACTCCCAAGAGGGTTTGGTCAAAATATCTTGACTTTTTTAAAAGTAAAGTCAACTATGCCCGTTGACTAGCTAAATGGTAATGGATCGGGGAGTTCAATGGCTCATCTCAAGGCTCTAAGGGAGTACTCCAGGATATGAAACACCTTGGCAAGATTCAAAATAGGCTAGTATGACTGAATCAAGGTTTTGCCTCTTGCAGTTGACCTTGCTAGTTGGGATAACAACGGTGTTAGTATCAAGAACTTTTTGGTTCAAAGAAAATCACCCGAATAGCTCTTTCAAGCTATGTAGGTGGTTCCAAAACAGCCTTGTCCATTTTGGACTGAATTAGGACTTTGTGCTCAACTACATATGGTCCTTTTGGAGCAATTTCGGCAATATTTCCTTTGTTTTTGGAGCCAACTCTCAATCCAAAAGAGTGCTCTTATCCTTGCAACAAATCAATGTCAATTACCAAGCATTTGTCCCATCATATTGCATCAACACTTGTTATGTATAAGAATTCCCATGCCACACTACCACATGTCATTGCATTAATACATGTGATACCTTTTGCAATTTGCCACATACTACAAGTGTACATCGATGCACAATGTTGTTGATGATGTGCTTCACGCTTGCCAATCTCCCCGCCAAGCCTTCCCACCCTCTTATCAAGTTTCACTCCAAGGCAAGAGTTGGGGGCCATTTCTTCACCTTTGGGGTACCTAATAACTTTTCGTACTGCTTTACCATGGCACTCACGCCATGGAAAGTTCATGACACACTCTCCTTGTTCTCTTCTCCTTGCCAAGGTACCCTTACCACATATCTAGCTTCAACACTTGTACAAGAAATAGATGAATGCTAGAATGAGATGAGAATTAAACCACTAACAAATTCAAGCATGGATTCATGCTTATGGAATCACATTTCCCGTATTCTATCATACTCTCCAATAGCTTGTTTTTAATAAACGTGTGGTATTCTTCTCATTCTTCATAAGCATGTGGCATACTTCCATTGGCATTAGCCTCTCACTATAGGCTCAAATCGACCAACAAGAACCCATTCCAAAAGTATTACATGCATTCCCAATGCTTCCATTGCTCGAGGTTACTTTATAAATGCTTGCAATGCTTCACATAAGCTATCAAAGTATTCAATGCTTCACATAAGCCATTAATGGTGCATAATGTTATTCTAGAGTCAAGCATTGGTATCCCCAAATCTTGAGTATACATGTAAGGATCAATTAATAGGTGAAGCCACAAACATCATAGGCTTTGCATGATGCTTCCATAGCTTGGAAGGCTTCAAGAGTTATCGAGAAAGTAGTAAGAAGCTACAATGATTATATTCTTGATCAAGAACAATATGAAATGATCCAATTCTTGCTTATAAGAGAAAGCCCCCATGCTCATGGCCATGTAGAGAAGCATTTTGTTGATTTCTTTACACAGATTTATGAGAAAATGATCAAAATCAGCCCATAAGTATTAAGAAAGCTAACCAATCACAAAAGCTTTACCCATTTGATAGTGTAGCATTATGAACCGTTATTCATCAAGCCCTTGCCAAAATGATGAAAGCCTTGAGAAAATCAGCCTCATGATGTCCATGTTCATAATAAAGAAGAAACCAAGCTCATGCTTAGCGCTGCCATGTATCTCATTTACATCTATTTGCTTCATAATGGTTAGCGATGTGTGTGGTGAGCTTGGCACAAGCTGAGACCATCGCCATTTCCATAAGCATGAAATTCTACTTCCTTTCACCACGAACTAAGCAGTTCAAGAAAATTGACCAAGCAGCCTCAAAATCAAGGGGGATTTCATTCAACAAGACTCCCAAACATAGCTAAGAGTATGGATCTTGAAGAATCTTAAGAACAAGATGCATGGAATCAGGGTTTGTATGTTTTGAGAGAGAAATTGAAGTTTCCATACACTAAACCTAACAAGAAAAAGATCATAGCTCTGATACCACTGAAAGAAAGGGGAACACTCATTAACCGGAGTTTGCATGGTTGCACTCAATAGAGGAGGATGGTTGCACTCAATAGAGGAGGATGCACTCTTCTTCTAAAGTAGGAGAAGCCACCATTAGATTAAAGAGAAAACTATAATTATGTTTAGCATATTGATTAGTTACATCATTATTCCCCTTTTTCACTTATACACATGACTGCTCTTTCACACAACACTTAAAGTGTCCATGGGCATGGCCACCCTATCCCCTAGCCCTTGACCCCTTTTACACACTTTATTCCTGGCCTTGGGCCCAAATAGACATGAGACTCCTTCAGTTTGTTACACTACTATTCTAAGTGCCACTTACAATCAGAAAGGTTATCACACATTTGCAAAAAGAAAATAATAACGAGACAAAGTTTTTGTGAATCCGTGTCTGATGGTATTTCTACATGTAGTTGCACGCTTCCATTCATTTTGATCTCGGCCATATAAACCCCTTCTCTCTCTCTCTCTCTCTCTCTCTCTCTCTCTCTCTCTCTCTCTCTCTCTCTCTCTCTACCAGCTTCCTCACTTCTTTTTATGTGTGATCCAATGACTAGCTATTTTAATCACTATCTTGAAGTTTAAAAATGAACCATGCATGTAGCCAAGGATGGTGCAAGATCCACTATAACATGTTTGTGCAAAGGAATTTTCCCTTCTCTATTCTCTTAGAAGGTTATAGTATGGGGTGTATGCCATCAATCAAGATGTTTGGCTGCTAACTTAAAGTAACAACATAGCTAAAGATGTTTGAGAGTGGTAGAGTGGGCGAACAAGATTACTAGAGCATATAAATTGTAACTAGTTGGGAACCCGTGCTTCGCATGTCTTTTGAGGCTTCCAAAATCAAATTCTACCCAAATCTCCTCCTCCCCTTCCCGAACCTCCATATTCTTGCCACGTGGCAGCTTTGTGAAACTCTTCCTTAAGATTATATAAAGATGCAAGTGGAGGCATAACTCCTAGTGACCAATCATGTATTAGATCCACTTAAATGTGTGCTTTGCTAATTATAGGATGATTTTTAGCTATGCATGTAAACCTCAAGTTATATAATTTTAAGGATAAGAAAAGATATTCTCAAAAAGAAATTAGTTGCTAAAATATCCAAACCTTTAGTTATTCTTGTAATATGACAAAAACATAATAAAATAATGATCTTGAAGAGAGAGAGAGAGAGAGAGAGAGAGAGAGAGAGAGAGAGAGAGAGAGAGAGAGTGTGTTTGTGCACCACCTTATTTGCATGCATCTTTATGCAAATGTGAGGAAGGGAGGGAGAATGCACGTGTATGTGCATATCTAAGCTTGAATTTTTTCTGTGTGCTTACATCTCCTCTTTAATAGTGAGTTTAAAGGAAGGCTCCTCAATGTGTGTTTCTTAATGAATAAAACTTAATACAAAAGTTTCTATCATTTTTAGTCTCAAAAGCAAGTCAAGTGAAAACAAATTAGGTATAGTACTAGGGTGTTTTTGATATTATATACTATATATATTTTAAAGTGTGTAGAGTATGCTTCTAGAGATTTAAAATAAAAGAATTAATAGCATGGCATAAACTATAGAATTCCAAGTAACTTGGGCATGAAATGTAGAATTCGAAGTAACTTGGAATTTTATAGTTCATGCTTCTAGAGAGTTAAAATAAAAGAATTGATAGCATGGCATGAACTATAGAATTCCAAGTAACTTGGGCATGAAATATAGAATTCCAAGTAACTTGGGCATGAAATGTAGAATTCCAAGTAAATTCTATAAAAGAACTTGGGTACGTTTGCATGGTAAATTTATTATTAGATAGTGTTAGTTGAGTGTAAGTAAAGTTATCCAGTACTACTACATGACGATGAATCACACTTATATACGTATGCATATTCAACTTCAATGTATGTACTTCAATGCTAATTAAATCACACATATATTATTAGATCTTAGATGGCAATATATCTGCATGGAAAACAAGATCGAGATGTTTAATACTTATAAGAAGTAAATCCATTATTTTGATTATTTAAGGGTTATTAAAATCATAACCTAATTACGCTTTTGTAAAATAAATTAAAAAAAGGAGGTTCACGTAAATGTAATGTGAAGGGACTCGAATTAGATGTATAAGAAGGGACTCGAATTTGAGCAATTCCTCCCATCCACATCCCCACCTCTTCCTCAGTAAACCCCCACCCCCACCTCTTCCTCCTCCTTCCCTATTTTTGCAAGGGAATACCATAAATGCATGCAAGAAATAATCTTCCAACAAATTTATGATGCTAGAGGAATCATATGCAAACATCTTCATGATCTAATAATACAACTTGTAAGTGGATAGATACAATTGCATGATTTTATTAAAAAAAAGTGTGAAAAGACATGTTTCTATAACAATACTTATATCTCTTAAAAAAGAGTATTGAATGATTTTTATTTACTTTCAAGATTGAGTCTTGATTTGTACTATAAATCATTTTTGCAATCAAATAACGATGGCTGGTACATATAGAGAAGACAATCAAAGATTTTATAAATCCTTGATTATTCTATGGAGAAGGATATTTTGATGATGGGTAGTAAATTGATGCTTCTTCTCTTGGTCATGGTTTTACCATATAATGTTTTTAAATTGTGACTTGAGCTTATGAATCACGAAAATCAAGCTATCATGGGGATGCTGAAGAAATCATGGAATACCAAATTCTTGAGAACATGTTAAGGCCATGTTTACTTCTACCATGTAACATGAAGGGAAAAAGATTGTATTGGTTTAAGTATGTTTGCATTTTAGATGCGTAACTAAATACTCAAAGTGCATTGGTATAATAAATATCCAAGATATTAGTCCAAGTAGAAAAATGTTGCAATCATGCCCTTTATTATTATAAGGAATCAATTAGGAAGCTACTAATCTTCTTTATCAACAATTTGGAAGCTACTGATTTTATTCATCAACAATGTTGACACCTTTAGGAATATATTTAGTAGCACAAATGCTCATCAAAGAATGATGTACTACTTATAAACAAGTATAATAACTTTAAAGACATTAGCCTTATAAAAAATTTAACTTGAGGAGGATTCATAACCATCCACTCAAACACCCTCCCCTTCCCTCTCTTGCCTTTGTAGCAATAATCTATTCTCTAGGAGGAAATGCATACTTTTTGTTTTTAGAAGATCTATGGACAAGTAATATCTAGGCCCATCACATGTGCCGTCGTAGAGAGGTAGATGTAAAAAGATGTCCAAC
>NC_141050.1:27442493-27454993 GCF_041138505.1 Cibotium barometz
TTAGGTTTACTTGGTGTTTCCTATGTTTTAATTGAGTGTTTTTCAAGCATGAAAACATGTACGAGTAGCTCATATTTTGATATCTAACTTTTTTTTTATCTCCACTAAAAAAATACAGAAATTTGAGGAGGACCTATTATGGTGGAGACCCCTAAGAGGTTGCTAGAAGATCCATGGGCGCATAAGTCACTCCTTTTGGCTTTTACTTGGCCACTTGCACTCTTAATAAATCTTTGTTAAAGTTCTATACAAACGGTCTCTCTCTAGGTAGTTCCTCTCTCTTCTCTATTCTGAATCTCTCTCTCCTTAGTCTCTCTCTAGGTAGTTCCTCTCTCTTCTCTATTCTGAATCTCTCTCTCCTTAGTCTCTCTCTCTTCTCTCTACTTCCTCCGTTTAATGGCCCTCCTCTCTCAACTTTCCTCCCTGATTCTCTTTCAGAACTCCCTTCAATGCCTTTCCTCTCTCTGAGGCTTTCCTGCTCTCTCTCTCCTCTCTCTACCGCCCTCCTTCCTACTCTCTCTCCCTTCTCTGTTGCCCCACCCTTGTCGCTATCTATCTATTTGCCCCCCCGTCTCTGCGTTCTAATGTCTCTCTCTACTGCCCTGCTATTCTATTTTCTCTCTCTTCCGCCATTTTCCTCTCTTCACACTCTCTTTCTACCGTCATCTCTCTCTCTCTCTCTCTCTCTCTCTCTCTCTCTCTCTCTCTGTGTGTGTGTGTCTTACTTCGGCCCTTTTTGCTCTGGGCACGTCAGTTTGTGTGCGCTCTCTCTCTCTCGCCTGCATCAGTGCATTGGTATGGTAGCCCCAAACAGACCACTTCTTCTTCTTCACCCATCCCTCCCTCCCCACTCCACTCGGGTCTTCTCAGAGTCCAATCTTTCCCAATTGGGTGCTCTCCTTTTCAAGCTTTCCTTCACTTGGGCCCCCTCCCCTCCCCCTCCTATTACTACCGCTCACCCGCACATGTTACACCTGGGACCCCTGGAATTTAACAGCAGATTGTGTGCCGCCTTCTTGCCCAGTCACTCAAGCTCTGCATGCCAGACCTTACTGCAGCCATAGCCATCTCTTCTGAACCTGTTTGCTCAGCTTCTTGTTTTACAAACCTCGTACTTATTAAGAACTGGGTTAACCTCGGGTCCTTGAGTTTAGACTCTTAAACCTTCGAAGTTAAGAGTTGGGTTAGCCTCGGATGATTGGGGTTAATCACTTTTCACCTATAAATTGCCCGAATTGCTTTGGTAAAAAGAGGTTTTTCACTGTACTAGTGGGCAGCTAAGGCGTGTTTTATCACTTGGAGTTTGACCATAGAATCGTCCCAATGTCTGCAGACAGTGACCTTCTCTTCCCTCAGGCCGACTCTCTCATGTTCTCTGACTTAGCCCATTTGTCAGAATTTGAGGAATTGTCAAAAGACATATTTTTGGTACGTATTACTGTTTATAGTTTTTCAATAATTTTGATCATCTTAACAATTCTGATTATGCTAATTACAATTCCTTAATTTCCCCCCCCCCCCCCCCCCCCCCCCCCCCCCCCCCCCCCCACATGCAGAATAATGAGATTGATGAGATCGCGGGTGAAGCCTTGCTAGGGGACTTGGATTGCAAAGATGGCTTAAAACCTTTATTGATGCCTGAATTGAATGATTTTAGCAATTCATTGGAAGGTACAAAGGAAGAAGCTGAACAGGAGGAGGATATTCCTTCTGCAAAAGCACATGAAGGCCCATTCAGGGGCTTTATGCGTGGGCCATCAGAAGAGTCTATGGGGTTTTTGCAGGCTGAAGCCAAATTGGGTTTGCCAGTTTCTGATGGTTTGAGCGAGAAAAGTCCCATCATAGCAAGCATAATGAGGGCTGGTTGTGCAGCAGAGGGTGGTATGATCTCTCTTAGAACTATATTAGCTACCAATGAGATGAACTGCATGTCATTAGAGGAGGAAATGGACTTGAATTCTGAAAAGACTTTGCATGCATTGTCACCATTTGAGCAAGTTGTCACCATCACTAGTAATGGCTTGGTAAATGCCTTAACACAAGGAGACCGTATCATGGCATCCATGTCATCATCGACACAAGGTGACAGGTCCATACAAACCAGCTTGGCGGGTATGAGCCCTGCCACCACCATGGCATCCTTGTCATCGTTGAAACAAGCAGCTGTAACCCGGAGCTCGATAAATGGTGCCACTCAATTAAGCACCAGAGAGCCTATCCCTACCCTTATTCCCTTATCGCCCCTCAGACAAGTCACCTCTACCAACTCCCGGCGCATGATAAGCAGCACCACGCACAATGACACAATGCCGACCATTGTTGCCCCATCTGTTTTCCAGATTAGCTCCCCCATCCCTTCGCCGTCCTCAACAATTAGTACCTCAGAGGGAGGCTCTTTACTCAACAAGATGTTTGGACACGAGGAAAATCTAAACATTCATCTCATCAACACCTCCATAGCACAGCCTGCCGTGGCAGATTTGAGCTCAGTGACTGATTGTTCCAGTGTTTCGAGCATACCATCCTCTCAACCTGATGTTTGCCGGGGCGCCATCCCCTGCCACTTAATGCAAGAGGTGTCAAGTTACCCCACCATGCAAAGAAGCCAAAGCAGTCATGCTCTAGGTCAATTCAGGAACTCGGGTGGTCATTTAGATACTTGTCCTGAGGAGTTCACTGTCTCTGCCATGGAGATACCGATTGTGGGCTTCTCTAATCCGAGCCCGTTTACCCATTATCAAACATCTAATTCGCCAGGTTTGGCTGAAAGGTCTCCCATTGCGTCTATGAGACGAGTCTTTAGTACAGGAGATCTTCAGGTAAATTTACTCTACTTCAGTCAGTTTTGTGTGTTGCAAATGAAATGAAATATTGTTGCTCTTTAAGAAAACATCATAGTGAGTAAGAAAATACATATAAATTATAAGCTTGAATTTAGTGATACATACATACACATACATGCGATGGGCGCTTGCTTGTGTGTGTGTGTGCAGGCACGTACACACGTGTGTGCTGCCCCTCGAGTGCAAGTATGCTTTATGTGTGTGTGTGTGTGTGTAGCATATATGTGCATGGATGTGGGTGTATGCGGGTGGGTAAGTATATAGATATGTATGAAAGTGTGTGTATTTAATGTAATACAATTGTTTATTTTGTACTCATTTTGATGTGTCTCTTAGCTTGAGAAGCTGCTATTGAGCCACGAAGTCATCATTGTGTTCAAACAGGCGTTTAATGGCAGTCAAATCTGTTATGGGGACAAAAACCTTAGTCATGTGGAGCACTCTAACAACGAGGAAACCTTAGGTTTGAAGGTCGGACATTACACCTCCGAGGAGAGGAAGGTGAGGCTGCACAGATACAGGCAGAAACGCAATGAAAGGAATTTCAGCAAGAAAATAAAGGTATAAAGGAACACCCTACTTAATGAGTGTTGCTTTAGTGGACGTATATATTCATGCATTTGTCCTCATGCAATGGCCCATTAAAGGGCTAATATGCCTTAAAGGATAGTATGTCTGGTCTTACAAAAGGGTATTTTTTTTTCCAAGTATGCATGCAGGAAAACCTTAGCTGATAGTAGGCCTCGAATAAGAGGAAGATTTGCAAGGACCATAGACGACCCTGGAGAACTGATATTGAAGGAAAACGGAGCTTCTCATGATGATGAGTACGATGAGGTGAGTTAGGACCTGTGCCCAGAAGTTAAAAAGCTGCTGGTTTTCATTGTATTATCCCACTCAGGAGAAAGCTTGTTTACACAGGGTGATGGTGTAATGATGGTAAATGGCCATTATGGCATGCCTAACAACCTCGGAGCCAGATTTTGGAATGGGTTCTAAACTTTTGCCGTTGCTGAGTTTGCCCCCCTAAACCCTAATTCACTCGTGGCTCTTTTATGACACCAAATGATTACTTGCTGGTGGGCAAGATGAGCTTGTGCGCAAGGTCCTGCTTCTGACAAAATGGTGATCAGTTCCTTGACCGGACTATTTATCATTGGGTTTTGCCTTTGTTTCCATGAGGGCGGACAAATGAAGAAATGAGCAGTTGTGTTTAAAGGTGCTCTATGGGTGATGATGTTAGCACTGTGGGAGAGATGACACGTTCCTTGGGGTAAGTTGAAAGTTTGAAACAGCTGTAAAGGAAGGTGTCTCTTGCCTGCTCCTCGCATGTACAGAACTAAGATAAGGCAAGCTACTACTGTAGACATGTGATACACATTGTAACGTGGCTTGTATCCAGATTATATTAGGACAAATAGCCAGTGATCTAACTTTGTTTCTAGCTATATGTGGGCTCCAGGCTGACAGAAGCTCACTAGAATCGACAGTGGATACGGCTCTGAAAGATTCACTAATAAGTATCTTGTGGGGCTTTAACTTGGAATACTGAAGATGCCATCTTGGCTTATCATAGCTGTAGAAGAAATAAGCTTTCCTTCTCTAGATAGGGTAAGACTATGGTACATTACCTCAAACTGTCTAATGCAGACAAGTTGGAAGAGCTAGTATCATGTTAATGAGTACAGAGTGTCTTTATCATTCTTGTCATTATACTAATTGTATCCTTGAGCAATAAATAAAGGCAAGTATGGAAGAAATACTGCACATGCTGTATGCTTAATCTGTCAAGTTTGCTATGTCAACAACCCTATCAAGCTTTCTGTGTCAACACCCTGTCTTGCTTCTATGGTTGTGGGAGCCTTGCTTGCAACTATTACAGATGGCATACTATGGCATTTCTTTCTCTTAATGTAGAGGATACTACAATTTCGCTCAACAAATTGTGTGTGTGTGTGGAGCTGATCGTAAGGGCCTTTCTACCCTTCTCAAATGCTCACATATTGCTTTCTATCATGAATCATGACCGCCTCTTCCGTTTCCTTACCTGCGTCAATGTACAAAAAATTCATACTATATTCAAGTTGACTGTTCTGTTTTAATTCCCATTATGGCCTCTGCCAAAGCCAATCCCTCTTGATCCCCATCGACCGGGTGAATTATCAGCTTCTTCCAAGACGAGCTCCAGGTTGTCCAGCGTGATATTGCTCAGGAAACACAGCAAACGCTCTCCTCCCGCCCCCTCTCAGGTACGTGATTGGCTTTTGGCAGCTCTCCCCACTGAGCTGACTTGACATTTCCAGGATACTCGCCTACTTGGTAGTAGAGGCTGTAGACTTTGATTCTCTGGAAGTCACATCCCAGGCACTAGCCTGCAGCCCTCTTTCCCTTGGTCAGAAGGTCTTCCTCTTCAAATATTGTTTTTGATCCTGTGGTAGAGACCCAGGGACTCGTCCCCATCTCGTTGAGGCTTCCAAGCCTCCCATGGGCCTATTGCAAGGTGTTGAGGTCCATGGGTATTGCTTTTGGTTATGTTTTGGAGGTCATCTGCCTCAACAACTGTCTCACTACCAGCTCTGGCGGGATGCCTAGAGTTACCTTGTCTTTGATCCAACCATTTTGGATGACCACATTATGTTGTAGAAACCGGATGCTAGTGCTGATTCCGTTGACAGCAGGGCCACAGTACTAGGGATTGCCCTAGAAATAGGAGGCGCACTCAGAGATGGGTGGACGTGCTCCAGAGGCGCCATCATCTTTTCTTCTGCATTAGGTGATGGTTAGGGACAACAGGCCTCCAAGAACCCCACCCCCTAGCCAAGATGTGGAGCATCCCAACCCTTATGCCTCTCTCGCTGACCCTGATGCAGACTCCTTGCAGGTAGGCCTTGCCTCAGACGTGGAGCATCTTGCCGATCCTGCTGCAGATTGGGGTATAGCTCACAACGTATTCTCTCCTCCCTTAGGGGAGAGGATTTCTCCCACGAATGGGAGGGAGAGTTAACCCATGATCTAATACACAAGATTTTTTCTTCCGAGGACTTTCCTGCCCTCGCCCCCTCGCAAATAGCTAGTTATGCGAGGTGTACCACTGAGAGATGATGCATCAACCCCGACCACAATGTGAAGATTTCTATCTTCTAATTTCTCTATTACTCATCCTAATCACATGATTAGGAACTAGGATAACAAGACTTGAAATATTAAGCAAGAGAACTTGAGTTGATTGAATTGCACATGGGAGCCCTCTTTAAATAGGGGCCGAAGAGTTACAATTGAAGAGTGATGTCCCTATGCAGGATCATGCCCTTTCATGAGTAGGTGTGTCTTTAGAATCATAGTCATGTCCCTTGTGAAGTGGGGTGATCCTTTGAGCCCTTGACTGGTGACCACTTGAGAGGGCACAACTCTTCACTTAATGAATAATAATAATATTAGTCACAAATCGTGACATTCCCTCCCATTTAAACTAAAACCCACGGCTAACTAATGAGTTGGCATTTGTCAAAGAAATCTTGGAGAAGCTTTGGATAATTTTGCAAAGCTTCATCACTTTGCCATGTAGAATCTGTCTTTCCACTTAACAAGAAACTCCGTAGTAAGCTTTTCATCACTTTGCCATGTAGAATCTGTCTTTCCACTTAACAAGAAACTCCGTAGTAAGCTTTTCTCAAGTTTCTTTTTGTCGAACATCTAGAATCTTTTTAGGAATTAATATAAAATGCTCATCTTCAATTTCAGAAACATGTCCAAGCAGCATAAGAACACCATCGAAAGCACGATTAGAAGCGTAAGTCATTACTTCAAATGGAAGAGTAGGATCTGCAATTGCCATAACGGGAGTAGTAGTCAAGGCCTCTTTTAGTGTTGCAAAAGCTGCTTCTGCTTATGCTTCTGGGGACCATTGAAGCCTTTCGTACTTTGTCAACTCTGTTAGAGGGGCTGCAATTTCGGAAAATCGATACACCTTCATGGGATAAAAGTTAGCAAGACCCAAGAAAGATCTCACATTAGAAACTGTCACTGGAATTGGCCACTTGACAATAACTTCAATCTTCTTAGGATCCACTGAGATGCCATCTGTAAAAATGTTGTGTCCCAGTGAACTTTGAAAAATTCACTCTTCTTGTTGATGAAGAGAACATTGGCTCGAAGAATAGAGAACACAATCCGAAGATGCTCTTTATGCTCACACTGACTGTCTTACTGAAGACCAGAATATCATCGAGATAAATGATGACAAACTTATCCATATGTGGTCCAAATATCTCATTCATAAGAGTCATAAATGTAGCTGGGGCATTGGCTAACCCGAAAGGAATCACCAAGAATTCCTAATGACCATACTCGTTTGAAAAGCTGTCTTGTACTCATCTCCTTGACGAATACGAATCTAATGATATCCAGACTTTAGGTCAATCTAGGAGAACACCTTCGCATTGAGAATTTGATTAAACAGTTCATCGATGCATGACAAGGGAAATTTGTTCTTAATTGTCAGCTTGTCAAGTGCACGGTAATCAATGCAAAGATGCATTGAACGTCTTTCTTTTTCACCAAAAGGAATGGAGCACCAAAGGGACTCTTGCTTGGGCGAAAATGTCCTTTGTCAAGAAGTTCCTTGAGCTGCTTTCGGATCCCTTGCGATTCTGCAAAGGAGACACGATAAGGAGCTCTAGGAGGAGTATCGCCAGGGACAAGATCAATTGGATGATCCACTGGACGTCTGGGTGGCAACTCTTTAGGTCATTCATCTGGAAATAGATCAACAAACTCCTAGAAGAATGATTGCTGCAAATAGGAGGTTGTTGATGGTGAGGCTGAATCTTCTGCGTCCATTGCCTGCACCATGAGAAGGGCTGCTAGCGCATTTCTTTTACGAATTATCTGCTTGGCTTGCAATGCAGAAATGATTGGAGGAGGCTTATGTGATTGAAAAGTCCTTGTAAGTGAAAACATCGATTTCCTTTGACGAATTGCAACGTATGATTCCGAAAACTGATTAAGGGATCATACTGGTACAACCATGCTTGCCCAAGAATGATGTCATAGCGAGAGAGAGGCATGACCTCAAAATACAGCTTATCTCGATAATTGTGAATTAAAAAGGAAACCCTTCAACCAACTTGTTGCATTCCAAGGTAGAACCATCTGCTAATTCGATTGTAGAAGGAGCTTGGTACGAAGATGAAGTTGTTTGACCATAGCGGTGCCAACGAAGTTTGTGGAACAGCCACTATCGATCAAGACATTTACAGGCTTGTTTGCAAGTGAACCAAGGAGGGTAAGCAACTGGGACACCAAGGGGACTCGAGCTTGTGCAACGGTCTCTGTATCACGGTCATCTACTTCCTAGGCTGTAACTGGAGAGACTGCAGTCAGCCGCCGCCGCCGCCCGCCGGCCGGCAGGATGGAACAACTGACAATCTTCTTGCCTTTATCTGATGTTGTCGGACCAGAATCCGATGTCGAGGCTTCAAAATTGGAATTCTCCCAGACATTACTAATATCGGGCCACTTGGGACACTCCAACCAGCGATGGTCACCACCGCAGATCGTGCACATGCCATCTCTTGGGGCTTTGTGGTTGTGCTGATGGGGATGGGAATCGCGGCGTTGCTCGCGAGTGGAACTTTGTCCACGATCGCGGCCCTCACAACCGGGTGCTCAACCAGGGTTCGGAGTTACGCGAAGCATTGGGTGGTTGATTGGAGGAGTCTCCGAAACGACTTGGCCGGATATTCGAAGTTGGATTTGCTGCTACTGTTGTCGAAAGTTTGACTGCTGTTGGGATTGGTGTTGAAGATCTCCTTGTTTTGAGAAGAGACCGACCCTGCTCCTGTCTAGCACTGGGAAAATTAATGTCATTGATACGCTCTGCAAACTGAATGGCATCCTGGACTGAGGTTGGGTTGTACTTCCGAACTTCATGTCTAAGTGATGGATGTAGACCTTCCACAAAGTAACGGAGCTTGTTTGCCATTGTGAGATTGGCCACCTCGAGTTCCAACTTAGTGAATTGGGTAATGTACGACGACAAAGAGCCACTTTGGGAAAAGATAGCGAAGCTATGTATGTGCTCGAAAATCTGTGTTCGTTGGTTTAAACTACTTGCGAAGGTTACGTGGCCAAGCAAAGGCTTTAATTTAATTAAATTTTTTTTTTTTTGGGCCAAAAGGGACACGACTTGGATAAACGTAGTGTGGGCTTTTGTGAAGCGTCACTGTGACGATTCAAGGGCACGCGGCGGCTGGCGATTTAGGCAGGGGGACGCAACCCTTTACGATGGTAGAGGAGGGGGGCACGACCCATCACGGCTGGCCAGGCTACTCTAACATGGCTATGGCAGGCACAGGCTACAAATCAGCATAGGACTGCCAAGTTCTGTATGTCAGGTAAGTGTGTGTAGGTATATGGGGAGTTCTTGGCTGTTTTGGTGTTTTTCTTCTTTTATTTGTTTTTATTTCTGTTTGCTAAGGCTTACATGCTTAGGAGGAGGGGTAGGTGAAAAAAATTAGGCTTCATCCTTTCTTCTTCTTCCATAAAACTCTCGAGCTATGCATGGGAAGGGGGTAGGCTATTCAGGCTGAATCTTATTTCTCTCTGATACCACTGATACCACTGTGAAGATTTCTATCTTATAATTTCTCTATTACTTATGCTAATCACATTAGGAACTAGAATAACAAGACTTGAAATATTAAGCCAGAGAACTTGAGTTAATTGAATTGCAACATGGGAGCCCTCTTTAAATAGGGGCTGAAGAGTTACAATTGAAGAGTCATGTCCCTATGTAGGATCATGCCCTTTCATGGATAGGTGTGTCTTTAGATTAATAGTCATGTTCCTTGGTGAAGTGGTGTGAACCTTCGAGAGAGCATGTGTCCCTTGACTGGTGACCACTTGAGAGGGCACAATTCTTCACTTAATGAATAATAATAATATTAGTCACAAATCGTGACACACAAGGTCTCGCCACACCTTTCAAAATCTTCACTCATGAAGATTGTCTCATGGAATATACATGGGTTAAGTAATATCTTTCCTTGCTGTCAGAGAGAGGTCATGAGGGACCAACTCCACCCTCTAGGTATAGATGGCCCAATTGACATTTTCCTCATGCAGGAGCACAAATTAGACGACAACCAATGCAATCATTCTGGCAAGCTTCAATCTGGTCACGCTTTCTTGTCTGGGGTTGTAGGCCTCCAAGGGTAGTGTATGTATTTCACTTTCCTAGTCCATCTTGCCTTGCATTATTGGCCATGGTATTGTGATGCCTTCTAGAGGTCATGGATTATTGTCTTGCAAGACAATATACATGTTGGCATCCTCAATAATTATGTCCCCAATCATAAAGGGCAGAGGACTTCCTACCACCATAGACTGGCTTCCACATGCATATCATTGGATCATTGGGGGAGATTTTAATTGATAGAGCAAGACAACAAATAAAAGAGGAGGACATTGTCACGTGTACCCTCTCTCAAATGTGGTGTGGACATGCTTCTACCCATTGGCCAATCTAGAGGTCGAGTACGTGGTCAAATTCATGTGTTTGTAAGGGCTATTGTGCCAGTTCATTGTGATACTGTCGGAGGCACCCAAATGAGTAGCCAAGTATGGACAAAGTTATTGGGTTATTGTGTTAACACACTTAGTTGGAAATTATTATTAGGTTTGGTAAAGTTGGTAACCAACTCACCAGCATTAGACACTATAAATAGGAGTCTAGGCCTTTGTCATATTCATTCATTGATCAGTGTGAGTCATCATTGAGTCATTGCTCAACAGCAGGGCTGCCGTTGTGTATCTCTATTCAATAATGTATATACCTAATGTTAGTAATACATGGAAGATTAGGTCATCTTTCTACTCTATATTGAGCATGAAGAAGAAGTAGTTTGTGCATGGGTTTAAGTCTCTAATTAGGCGCTATATCACAATCAATCAAGTATAAACACGCTTTCACAAGCGACCATGTTACATTGGTATTAGAGTGTTGGGTTTTGATGGAAGAAACACTCCAATTTTTTTCTCACATAAGGGTGTGGAGATTCATCACAAAGAACCCCATTGTTATCAACATTCTCACCCAAGTTTGTGTTCATTTCAAGGTTGTGTTTCGCAAATTGTCTTCCAGAGCAGTAGCTTTTATGTGTGCAAGGGATGCTCAGCCAAAGGGCAAGAAAGAAGGCCAAATGCACCAAGAAGAGGGCATATAAAACAAGCAAGCAAGGCAGCCTATTGGTGCTTTAAACACAGCCAGACATGGGTGGAAGAAGGTAGGGGATTAGTGGGCATTCAAAGGCTAGATCTGGGAGAGCATAAGGGCATCCAGATTCACAAAAAAAATGCAACCCTATTGAGGCTGCTAGACAACACATAGTAGGAGGCCATCCACAACAGTGAAACACATCACAAGGGGGATGCCTCCAAGGGGGGTGCTACACGCTAGTTTAAATACCCAAACAGTAATGTAGCAGGCCCAGATTTGACATCTCAAAAGAAGCCTGTAATTTAGCCTTAAAGGTTAAAATCTTCTCAACATCGGGGCTTGTGAGTAACATGTCATCAACCTATATAACGATGACCCCATAAATTCTCTTTAGTCTTCCTGACATAGAGGGTACTGTCTGTTGGACCGTTACAAAACCTGCGTGCAAGCAAGCATGCATTTATCTTCTCATACCATGCTCTGGGTGCCTGCTTATGGCCATACAAATATTTCTTTAACTTGCACACTTTGGTTTCTTGACCCTTTTGAACAAAACCACAAGATTGAGATACATAGACCTCCTCATGCAAATTTTTGTTCAAGAAGGTGCTTCCATGATGTGCTACCATGGCAATAATACACCTAATGGTGGTCATACAAGAAGTGGGAGCAAAGGTCTCATCATAATCAATGCCTTTCTACGGAGCCTTTCCTTTCTACTAAGAGTAACCCTTTGCAACAACAAGCCTTGCCTTATGTTTGATTTTGTAAACCCACTTTGTATCAATGGCTTCTTGACCCTTGTACACAAAACCACAAGGCTGAGATACATAGATTTCCTCATGCAAATTATTGTTCAAGAAGGTGGTTCCATGATGTGTTACTAGGGCAATAATACACCTAATGGTGGTCATATGAGAAGTGGGAGAAAGGTATCATCATAATCGATTCCTTTCTATTGAGCATAACCAATTGCAACACAAGCCTTGCCTTACGCTTGAGTTTATAAACCCACTTTATATTAATGGCTTTCTTGCCATGGACAGAGGGGGCAATGTGAAAGTATGCACAGGAGGAAGCGATCATCATAAAGTAGAGAGAGAGTCAGAGAGAGGGAGAGAGTAGGCAATGATCAAGTTCTATTATCATAGCATGAGATTTTTACAATAGGGTTGAACAACTAGCAGATGGGCTTCAGACAATATAAGTTACAAGTGGGAGAGAGGCCCTTTATATAGGAAGGCGAAGAGCTGGCCGATTGGCTCCTATGAACCTGGCCGACTGCAATTCATTCCACGACTAGCATAAAATGTCCATGCCTCAATATACGCGCGAGTTTCCACACTAGAGATACACATAAAATTCTAACACCCCCTCTGTAGGTCATAGTGTGCAAAAGTCAGAAGAAGAAAATCGATGAAGAAGATGTGACCATGGAC
>NC_141050.1:27457493-27467493 GCF_041138505.1 Cibotium barometz
GCAGATGTGGTGCTAGACCTCTTTATTTATTTTTCCCCCCCTCCCACTCCCCAAGTGGCGAGCTTTTGACTTGGGGGTGGGGGATAAATTAATTTTTTTTGTTTTAAAAAATAAAAAATTTTAAATCTTTTTATTTTTAAACACCTCCTCCACCCCTTAGTGGCTAGCTTCTCTCAAATTTGGGGGAGGGGGGAAGCAAAGTATTTTTTGGAAGTACATGCACATGGGATGGGCCTAGGCACATGGGCTTAGGGTCATTTACATGTGGGATTAGGCACATGGGCCTTGGGACTATAAAAGGCATGTGCTATGGGACTATTACTATAACAAAGTGAATGGTCTCATATGAATAATGGGCCCAAGGCCAATGGACCATGCCCATGGACAACACTTATGATATTGTGAAAGGGGTGGTCATGTATATATACCAAATAGGCCATATTTAGGACTAACTTTTGATAATCCATGAAATATAAGTCATTACTCTCTTTTCTCTCTAAGCCTAGACTAATCTCCTTAATCTAGGCTAATCCAAGGCTAATCTAGATGTTCCTTTCTTTCATTGATGGTATTAGAGCCTTGTTTTTGATCCATTCTCTTGAACTTTCTTGAAATCTCTTGAATTTTTTGTATTTTCTTGATTTTCTTGATCAAGAAGATGGATATGGTGACCTTGAATGGATAAATTTCCTCTTCTTCGTTCATTTTCTAAGCTTTTGGGGCCATGGGTTTACTGAGGACCAAATTTTGGTTGACCCACACCTAATTTCAAAATCCAGGACCAAAATTGGGAGAAATTTCACTAATCCTCATCAATGTTACTAATGAAAACGTTTTTTTCTTTCTCCCTCATCTTTGCTTGATTTATGTGAGCTATGGTGCCTTCATCTTGCAATCTTAGTTGGCCATAGCTTAGGGTTTTGATGTGGCATGTCAAAAGCTTCACAAAGAGCTATCCCATGGTCATTTTCGTGGAGATTTTCTACTCGTGAGGACGTTGGACGACTGCGTGCATTTCTTCACTTCTTGGAGCAATAATGTTCACCATTGCCTGGATTGGCATGAGGAAGGCACTTGGCAGTGTTTTGATGGTTTAATGGGGCAAAACAGTGCCGGGTTCTTCTCATGCAGCCTCACGGACATCGCGCATAGTGCCGCCTTCATGGAGGTTTTCCTTTAGCTCATTAAGCATGGATCATAAATTATTATCTGTTCATCTCATGCTAAAGGCACATTATGGCCTTCATAAGTGATTGATGTTTTTTTTTCTTGCTCATCAGGGGGGGAAAGGGTTGCACATTTTTCTTAGGCTTTAATGGAGAAGAGAATGCATAATATGGCTTACTTAGTTGTTTATCAAGCTTCTAATCATGACTAAGCTTTGATCAAGCTTCTCGATAAGCTAATTTCTTCAATTTCTCCATCTCTCAAGTGATGCATATTGGGGATTTCATAACAATAACCCTAATTTCTTGCAATTGGGCAAATACTCATGTCATTCACTTGTAATGAGAGCTATACTATGCCTCAATGATGACCATATGCAATCACATCTCTTCAATTGAACCATTAGGAAAAATCCTAAGCAATATTTGGGGATTTTAATCCATTTTCATTACTTGGCAATTGAAGGTTTCTATGGTTCAATCTATGGCATTAAGATCCTTACATGCATTACTACATGTCATTGGGAAGTTTTAGATGCCGTTCATAACCATTTCCATGCTATTATATGTCACATGACATGTATGAAGCATTCTATGGTCTCATATGAGCTTATGGAATGAAGATTTATGTAATTAATCATGTATGATGCAAGTGATAAGGCATGCCATATCCTCTTGTGAAAAGGCACATGTATTGAGCATTGTTGAAGGGCAAGTGATCAAAGTTGTATATTGGAAGAACTTCTTTTGGAGTTGACCTTTGCAAGCATCACCATCACTATTAAAATCTTGTATTGAATGAATTGGCATGCATCTATAAGTGCCATTTGTAAGTGATCTACACTCTCATCTGTTTCTAAGCTTTCATTTCATTCTTGCATAACTAGAAAGCTAGATATGTGGTGAGGGTACCTTGGCAATAAAGATGCCATCAAATTTTTTATAAAAAACACATGCATGGCACTTCGGGTTAGTTTTGGATGCTCAAGGATGCAAATTTATGTGGTGCATGCTTTTGAATGGTTCAGAGGCATTGCCAATGCAAAGGGAAGGTGTGGATAGCAAGTGGAGACAAATTTGATAGTTTTTTGTTGCGGTATTAAACCCTAATTCAATCCAAAAGGGTTGGCGATGTTTTCAAGTGGTTTACATAGCTTCATTCTACTCTCCAAGGGCTACATTTGGAGCCCTCAAGTGATCCGTTTCGACATTGTTTGCTTCTCTAACCGGCAAGTCTCCCCGCAAGGCAAAAGTGGTGCCCAATCAAAAAGAGTGAATTAAGTTTGAGATTTGAGCATGTGGGGGGATTGTGCATGCTATTAGCTTCTCGACAAACCAAAGATCTCTTGATTTTGGCATCGTTGACTTGGCCAAATGGTTGATAGGTCAAAGGGGATTGTGCATGCTATTAGCTTCTCGACAAACCAAAGATCTCTTGATTTCGGCATCGTTGACTTGGTCAAATGGTTGATAGGTCAAATGGGTAAAAATAGAGAAATGTTATCAGTCAAACTTGGTCAAAGTGTTGATATAGATGCGTAGTGCTTACTTTAAGCATTCCATCAAGCTAAAGATTTTCAAAATCGGATTTCATTTGATCAAGATTTGGTCACTTTTGTGTTGAAGTGGACTTAAAAAAAAGTCAAAACAGAGAATAGTACAATGTTGACCAAGTCAAAGGTAACTACATAAGTGGATAGAGCATTGAATCAGCTCTCTATAGATCCAAAGACCATTCAATTTGGAGTTTGGGAACCCTTTCAAAAGCATTTTGAACATTTGAGATGATGCCGAAGGCCAAACCCAACAAGGGGAACTATAAAGAAGCTCTTGAGTATGAAGCAGGCACATCGGATTCAAGACAAGAAGTAAGGGGAACTATAAGGAAGCTCTTGATTATGGAGTGGGTACATTGGATGCAAGACAAGAAGCTCTTGAGTATGAAGCGGGCACCATTTGATATGATGCCGAAGGCGAAACCCGAGGGGAACTATAAGGAAGCTCTTGAGTACGAACCGGGCACATCGGATGCAAGACAAGAAACAAGACAAGATGCTTAAGGAGCTATGCAAGAAGAAATTAGTGGCAATATCAATGAAAGGATGCATCAAGAGGTAAATGTTTCACAAAAACCTAAAGAAGGCGAGGACATGAACATGAACAACATGATGTATCTCATGCAAACTATGATTGAAAGGATGGACCAAAGATTTCAGTTCATGGTGGATAAGTTTGACTCTATGAACAAGGAGTTGCATGATGGGATCACAAGCTTGAAGCAAGATGCGGATAAAGGCAAAGAAGCTTATGGTGGACCTATGTTGCATCCATATGCACCAAACACTTTTTCACCAATGGGGCCACAAGCTTATGGATCTTTTGTGGGACCTTAACATGTAAATGCATTGTATACTCCTCAAGTTAAATTGCACCATGTTGATGGGAATCATGGTTTTATTCTTAGAAAGGACAACTTGTCTCCACCATTGATGCATCAAGGTGAAACAAGTATGCCGGGTATGCCTATGCATGGTTGTTGCGCCCCACAGCCCAGTGGTGGCAAAAAGTGCCTGCAATCCACTCCCCACGTCGTGAGCACCACCTCGGTATCACACATGTGGAGGTGGAGAACTGTAACCACCAAAGATCCGTTACCAAGAACAAGAAGACTCAGCGTAAAAGGGCACCCGGTCAGTATAGATGGTGATGAAAGGATAGCTCAGTGTTATGTAGGAATAAAGCTGGATGTGCAGGTAGATGGAACCTATGAAGAGTGCTATTGTTGTATGCTCTCAACTGTTAGTAATGATGGAAAGTAATGCCTCCCAAGAGACCCTCTAGGAAGCTTGCAGCTGGGAGTGCCTCACACTATCACAATCAAGAAGGAAATGCTGAAACTTCTACAACCCCGCACGAGCAAGAAGAAGTGTCAAAATTTAGGCATGACTTGGACCAAGAAAAGGGGGAGTGCCAAGAGCAACAAGCCGGGTACAATCCAGGTCCAGAAAGCCCAAGAAGGGTGGAACAGCAAAACCAGGAAGAAGAACCACAACAAAACCCTCGAAAAAGGTTCAAGGGAGCCTTGGCATCATTAGCCAAGAATTTCTTGGTGTATTCAGGAGAGAAAGCGGAAGATGCAGACCTGCATGTGAGGAGGTTTGAGCAATATTGGAAAGTAGCCAGACCTCGGGATGTGGGTGTCAAGATATCAAGATAACCATTTCCAGACCTATGAAGAAGTCATGACTGCTTTTTCGGGAAGATTTCATAAATTAAAGTCTGCAACTCAACTCTATGATTAAATGAGAAGGTGTTGCGCCCCGTAGTGGTGGCAAAAAGCATTGGCAATCCACTCCCCATGTCATGAGCACCACCTCGGTATCACATGTGTGGAGGTGGAGAACTATAACCATCAAAGATCTGTTACTAATTAAGAAGACTCAACATAAAAGGGCACCCGGTCACTACAGATGGTGACAAGAGGATATCTCAGTGTTATGTAGAAATAGGGTTGGATGCTCAGGTAGATGGAACCTATGAAGAGTGCTATTGTTGTATGCTCTCAACTGTTAGTTGACAGCTATGTCATGAAGCTGGAGAGTGTGTTTGTACTCAGGGAATGTTATCACTATTGGGGAACTATTCTGTATTGATCTGCCATGTTTCTGGAATCTAATTAAGAACAAGCTTACCATTTCATTGTTGTTCCGAGTTGTCCTTTATGTCTAAGTCCGCAGTGTCACTGTTCTACTAAATATGCTGTCTGTTCATGAGAAAGTGAGTGAGATGTTAGTGGAGTGTTGCTGAGAGAGAGCTGAGAGAGTGTGAGTGAAGGGTTTCTCAATAGAGTTATGTTAGTGTGACCCCTTGACCATATGAGAGTTGGTGTTTGTACTCGGAAACTTTGGTGGGTGACTACAGGTCTCCCATGGCATTGCCTGACTAGTTTGTTACCATAGACTGCTTTCTTACCTTTCCGCTTAAGGCAAAGAGTGGCGGAACAAACCTAACCCTCCATGCAAATTGTTGCTAATTAGATTGTCCAAGGGCTTAAGCCGGATATCCACGCAGGAGTTAGTACAAATCAAGCGGAAACTAAAGAAGAGTTTGAGAAACTAGTGGAGCTGGTCAAAATGGTAGAAAAAAGAAGCCGAGAAAGGAGACAAAAGAAGAAGCCCAGGAAGAGTGCGACCACTAAAGAGGAAGATTCAAGCGACTCTTCACAGGACACACCAGTGGGGCAGTGTGAAAAAGAAGAAAATCGGGAAGGCACAAGGAAGCCCTGGTGAATAGATGCTATAGGTAAAAAAGTTGATGCAAGAAATGAAAAAGAGTAAGGGCTCAAAATTCTACAAGAATGTGTTATGTTCCCAATGCAAGCAAGAAGGTCACCTCAAGGAGGAATGCATTGTGCCACCAACTTGCACCATCTGTAATATGTACAATCATAGTACATGGAACTATAGGTACAATATGGAAAATAGAGCTCCTATGGTGAACAAAACATGGAAGGATCGGAAAGAAGACCCCTAGGAATGGGAAGGTATGGAAATAGAGGCTGTGGAAATTATTCAGGAAGGAGAAACCAAGGATGAGATAGTGGTTGTACAACCTTCACACGGTGTTATTATTGTCAACAGCTTGGATACACCAAAGCAAAATGTGCCATGAAGAAAAAGCATGATGAAGAAAGACAAGCAAAATTGATGCAGCTCAAAGCGAATCCTCCAAGTGCCAACATGATGCAGGCAGATGACATATAGAAGGAGGTGCATGACATCTAAAGAGTCACAAGGTCTAAGGCTAATGAATATGGGGAAGTGATAACTCTGCTACATAATCAAAACTCACCCCAAGCCCGCAACAAGAAGGCAGTTGTGGATTGGGATCGGCAAGAAAAGGTGAGAATGCAAACTACTAAGGAAATAGAGAAAAGGCAAAGTAACAAAAATAGGATGGCTCATGCGAAATCATCATGGGATTGTCAGAAACAAGTGGAAGCAAGCATTCAAAGCATCTCAATCGGGAATACCTAGACGAAGACCAGAAGAATGCTGATTGGTTACAAACCAATGTAATGTCAATCTTGCTAGATAGACAGGTTCACTTGAGACAAGTGCTGGACTTATGCCCAAGGTTCAAGGCCAAAATACTAATGGCAGGCATTGAAGGACTGAGCAAGGAGTTGAAGAACTCAATAGAATAAGGAACCCCGGAATGCACCAAGATGCAAGTCGAAGAATCCCCGATATCCAGAGATGATGAAGTGGCCAAAGTCACAATTCAACTGAGCAATGTACTCATCAATGATGCAGTACTTGATGGAGGATCCAGAGTGAATTTCATCACCGAGGAAACTGCATCGGGATTGAGTCTCAAGTGGAATCCAAAGTGAATTTCATCACCGAGGAAACTGCATTGGGATTGAGTCTCAAGTGGAATCCAATTCCGTTTAACATAAGAATGGCAGATAATAGGGTAGTAATACCTAAAGGAATCATAAAAAATGTCCCAATTAAAATCAAACAAGTTGACTTCAAGGTCAACTTAGTGGTGATTACCACAGAAAACCACATGGGGTCTTACCAGGTGTTATTAGGAAGGCCCTGGCTGAGACACGACAAGGTAAAGCAGGAGGTAGGAACATAATCACCATCAGAAAAGGAAAGTAGAAAGTGCATGTGGATCTCGCTGACACAAGGGGATTAGTAAAGCTTGCTCAGAGACCAGTCCATGATGTTGAAACATTTAATATGTCAGAAGGCTTTGATGACAATGAAGAGGACATAATACTCCGTGAACACCCGAACTTGGTGCCCCTGTACATGTTAAATGTGGGTGAAGCAATAAGGCATTATGTAGAAGCAGAGAGTGAAAAGAAGGAGGCACCAGATAGTCAAATGAAGAAGGAAGAAGATCTTGAAAAGACAAAGGGATCTCAAAATTGAGCAAAACCTTGTAGAAAAAAGCCTCAGAAGAAATCAAGTGGGCCCATAATTTGGATCAAGAGGAAGAGATCCATGAGATTCGGGGCGGCTGGGAGGCAAAAGCAAAAGGAGAACCAAGAAAACAATATAGCAAAGGTGAGCCTGGACAAATTATAGGAGGTAAATCTGGGGGATGGAAAAGAAGACAAGCATGTAAAGATAAGCCTTGACCTGAAAGATGAATTCAAAAAGGAGTTGGTATCCTTGCTAAAGGAATACCAAGATGTCTTCGCTTGGTCATATGAAGACAAGGAGGGCATTGACCCTAAATTCTTCTAGCACAGCATCAACTTGAAAGGAGTTATACCTGTCAGACAACAGAGGTATAGAATGAACCCAAATTATGCAAAATAAGTAAAAGAAGAGATTGCCAGATGATTTAGAATGGGTTTCATAGTGCGAGTGGAAAAAGCTTCCTGGATATCCCCGATTGTGGTATTTTCCAAAAAGAACATGAAAATCAGGACCTATGTAGACTATCGCAAGCTGAATGCCCCACAACTAATTCAGATCCTTTTCCACTCCCTTTCACGGACTCCTTGCTGGATGAGGTAGCCGAGTAGGAGATGTACTCCCTTTTAGATGGCTTCAGCAGATACAACTAGGTGAAGATGGCTCTGACAGATAGGGAGAAGACCGCATTTGTCAACGAATGGGTGTGATCACTTTCTTTCACTGCATCCTTACTTGAGGATTTTGATTTTGGCTTATAGCCACCATGCGAAGAAGCTTTACCTTTGCCTTTCTGATCGGTAACAAAAGCTTGGTCACCAACTCGCATATTAGATCTGTTTTGCCTAGACTGCTCTTCTTGCAAGAGTACTGAAACCAGCTCATCAAATGTAAGGGCATCTGGATTTCCCTTCATCAATCATGAGTCTAAGGGTAGAGGTAAAACTTTGATAAGAATCTGACAATGCATTGAGAACTGTGGGGCACCAATGTACTATTAGGATATATCTCATCCACACTAGCAAGTTGCTCCTTAAAATCTTTGATCTTGGTCAAGAAGCTGTCCATTGAGTCTTCCTCATTCATGTGCTCAGACTCCAATTGTTTGCGCGCAGATATACAACACGTGCTTAATTGCGCACCTGGTATAATGCAGCAGCAAGTGTATCCCATGCCTGTTTTGAAGTCTTACATGATCGAATATGAGGAATAATGCTTCGCTTCACAAAAAGTGCAAGCAATGCATGTGCCTGTGCATCTCTTCCATCCCATCTCGTTTGAGCAGTAGTGGGAGGTACTAGTGGTGCATGTGGAGGAGCCACATCTATGCATCAGATTCTACTTCAGATATACCTGCAGCACCTAGTTGCACTGGTAGTTGTGAAACAGGACAAGTTTCACTACCACCACTAAGCACATTCCAAAGGCCTTTAGCAACCAGTACATGCCTCATCATATAGGACCACAATGGGTAGTTAGTCCCATCAAGTTTGTCCTCTTTTATGAGAAGAAGGTGTATATTGTAGTGTGTTGTATATGAAGTATAACACCTTCTTCTCCTAAGAGGGTATCTCAATCGGAGACAGAAAAATAGGGTCGTGAGGAGGGAGGCAGACTATCAAGTGTCAAGGAAGCTAGCTCTGATACCAATTGTTGGAATTAGGATTAGGGTTTCAACAATGCACACACACAAGATAGAGAAGCTTGAGAGCACACAAACTCACTAGAATAGAATGAACAAATGTGTGCCAGATACAAAAGATAAGTACACACCCCAAAATGAGTAAATAAGAGGGTGTACATATGCATAGGGAAAAAAACCTCCTAGTGAAGAAAAAAGTGCCCCGGTGGTCCTAAGTGTGTTCACACACATCACTACCATATAATGTTATAGGGGAACATAATTGTTTTTAATGCTAGTCAATCTCTCTCTCTCTCTCTCTCTCTCTCTCTCTCTCTCTCTTTCGTAAAATAGAAGATATATTACCAGAAAATTACTTTACAAATGGCCACATAGCTTCTATGTGATGTACTAGCTTTTCCTCACTAATTACTAATTAGTGATGTACTAGCTTTCCCTCACTTATTACTCCGAACCACATGTGTAGCTTTCCCTCACTAATTACTCCGAACCACACTAATTACTAATTAGTGATGTACTAGTTAGTACATCACTAATTACTAATTAGTGATGTACTAGCTTTCCCTCACTAATTACTCCGAACCACACGTGTAGCTTGGAGTACCCTCATCCAATATATAGTCATGTCATTCTCCACCAAATGAGCTGACCGCAAGGAAGAGACTTGCCATAATAGTAGCCCTTGTATACAACCTATGTGAGTTGTAATACCCACTTTTGCATCAAATACGAAGACATTCCTAGTTAACCAGATATGCCACAAACCTGTCCACCTAAAAAAATGAAAGAAAACTGAATGTTCTGGGTTATCCAACCCATTTGAAATCTTGCCAAAAAGCAAGTCTTTAACCTTTATGGGCCTATTTGTCAACGTAATCCATACACGAGAAAGGAAATCCCACACCTTCTTTGCCACTGGACATGAAATGAAAAGATGCGAGCATGTTTCCAAGCATGTAGTACAAAACACACAATTACCAGAAGCAATCCACCGCTTTCGCAAACTGGTCCCCCCCCCAATGGTAGGTCTCCAACTAGCATGCGCAGGAACACCTTCCCTTGATATGGAATCTTAGACAACCAGTCCTATAAGATTACTTCCTGCCACTAGGCCCTACTGTTCCATACCCTATTAGCCTTCTTAGTGATCTAGTGCTTATATTCCACCATCATATGGTACACTTGATTCGTTGTATGCTAGACAATGTCCTGAGGCTTTCTGAATGCCCAATCTAACCAAGGTTCCTTATCCT
>NC_141050.1:27472493-27889993 GCF_041138505.1 Cibotium barometz
GAGAGAGAGAGAGAGAGAGAGAGAGAGAGCTCTCTCTCTCTCTCTCTCTCTCTCTCTCTCTTTTGTAATAATAGACGATATATTAAATTACTTTACAAATGGCCACGTGGCTGACATGTGATGTACTAGCTTTCCCTCACTAATTACTCCGAACCACGTGTGGCTCGAAGTACCCTCATCCAATATATAGCCATGTCATTCTCCACCAGATTAGCTAACCTGCAACGAAGAGGCTTGCCGCAATAGAAGCCCTTTTATACCACCAATGTGAGTTGTAATACCCACTTTTGCATCAAATATGAAGACATTCCTAGTTAACAAGATATGCCACAAATCTATCCACCTTAAAAAATGAAAGAAAACTGAATGTTCTGGGTTATCCAACCCATTCGAGATCTTGCCAAAAATCTAGTCTTTAACCTTTATAGGACTATCTATCAACGGAATCCATACGCGAGAAAGGAAATCCCACACCTTCTTTGCCACTGTTGGACATGAAATGAAGATATGCCACAAATCTATCCACCTTAAAAAATGAAAGAAAACTGAATGTTCTGGGTTATCCAGCCCATTCGAGATCTTGCCAAAAATCCAATCTTTAACCTTTACAGGACTATCTATCAACGGAATCCATACGCGAGAAAGGAAATCCCACACCTTCTTTGCCACTGGACATGAAATGAAAAGATGCGGGCATGTTTCCGAGCATGTAGTACAAAACACACAATTACTAGAAGCAATCAACTGCTTTCACAAACTGGTCCCCCAATGGTAGGTCTCCAACTAGCATGCGCCATAGGAACACCTTCCCTTGATATGGAATCTTAGACAACCAGCCCTGTAAGATTACTTCCTTCCACCAGCCCTACTTTTCTTGATGTTCCATACCCTATTAGCCTTCTCAGTGATCTAGCGCTTATATTCTACCATCATATGGTACACTTGATTTGTTGTACGCTGGACAATATCCCGAGGCTTTCTAAATTCCCAATCTAACCAAGGTTTCTTATCCTCCAACTGAGGAATATCACTAAACAGTGTAAGGCCTACCCTCATCTTATCCCATAACTGTACATATCCACGTGGAACCCAAAAATATTGACGGATTTTCTGAAAAGACAATAAGTGGCCTCTGTGGCAACAAAGCATTCATAATTCTCACTAGTCCCAATCGAGACATTCTATTGAATTTCGGCCACTGAACAAGTTTGTTAGGCCACTCGAAGTCGTGAAGTAGCCACCAACACCTCACCTGCCATAGAATTCAATTACAACCGGCTAATTTGAAGGCTTCCATTTAGTGTGTGACAAACCTCCTTCCATGAGATCACCAAATGAGAAAGGAGAGGTGAAGCCACCACTCAAACGTGTTGGGAACCATTCGCTACATCCCACCATGTACCATCAATCCTGGTACTACCATGCACAAGTGTGACCTCCTCTATGAGGGCCTTAGCCATTACCACCCATGGCTCTTGAGATACACACAT
Source organism: Cibotium barometz (assembly GCF_041138505.1). Classification (NCBI taxonomy): domain Eukaryota; kingdom Viridiplantae; phylum Streptophyta; class Polypodiopsida; order Cyatheales; family Cibotiaceae; genus Cibotium; species Cibotium barometz. The sequence continues at coordinate 27,473,984 of NC_141050.1, forward strand.
ATCTTGCAATAAAGGGAATCTCCTAGCGACCATACGTAATCTCTGACATCTAATAGGGCTGCCCTTCCACTCCTCTTCGGAGTAGTAACATGTTCCCAAGAAATCCACGTTGTCGTGACGTGTACGGTGTCGCTGGGAAAGTACGAGACTTCTAGTTGTGAGAGTAGGTACCAATCTCCACAAGGAAACTCACACACATAACTCTCCAAGGAGCATAGGACTTATCCATTTTTAATGACTTATACATGTGCCAATTCACCTCAATACATCCTTGAATTCAGCCTGATGATTGCACATAAATTGTGTATCAAGTGCTTGTCCCTTTCCAAGCATAGATTTACTGGCTCCTTTTTCCAAATCCCTCAAACCATTCACATGTAGGCATAACATAATCTTCAAATATTTCTCACATACATGTGACCCTTAACATTCCATACATCAAGTGACACCAATTCCATCATTTCAAGGTGTATCCTTATCTCCTGAAAACCTGCCTTTAAATTCCAACAACTTCACAAACAAAAGACGATATATGGCATATCTATAACATGCTCACGTGATTCTAAGAAACTCCATGACTTGCATTCCAAATCCATTTGAGTAGAAAACAAAATCAAATTTCCAGAATCCTTACTGCATTTTTGATGCTTTGATTCCACGTATTTTTGATGCTTTGATTCCACGACTCTTCAAATCCAAGTTCTTCTTAATTCACAAAACCTTTAAAGGTTTATAGGCTTTACGATTTTCCAAATCGTAGGTAGGTTAGTGAATAAAAATAAAAAAAAACCATCACTTATCTGGAAGTAAACAAGGCGAATTTTTCTTGATTTTTGCTAATTCCCATATGGTCGCTTCGCTGCAGACCGCGCAAGGCAGAGTACATGTATAAAATGAAAATCATATCACTAGATAATACTCAATTTGCTCTTCAATTCTAACTCCAACAAGCTGTAAACAGTAGATACTGTTATGATTTAAAATCCTCTGGTAGATGACCCTCTGGTTTTTCATTTCTGCACATACTCTGCTATACCCGCCGCTTCTCTGGTTTTTCTCCCCTTTCCCGCAAGGAAATCGGGCGCACCCGCCTTTTGCAGCTATTTTCACGTATTTCCCCAGTTCGAAAAAACTCATGCGCCACCTTTCTTTTTACATTGTTTTCGGATATTTCTTCTTTTGTTGCTGCCACGCAAGCTGCCCTCATAAGCTTCAATACATATGATATGTCTATTTCTCATATGCAAATGTTTGGACCCAAGCTACATCAAACATCACATATATGTCATAAGTCTACTAAAGCATGCCTCATGCTTGCACTCCCGTAAGAGGTATTCGTTGACTCAGTCCATCGATACCATAGAGAAGCTACTACACATCATACACATGGGTAGCCATTTACATCATTAACATATCCCTTTGGCGAGCCACTCATACCATCATTTACATAGCCACGTAGACCATGTATTTAACTGAGTGTTTCCAACTTACCCATGAGGTCTGAGTAACAGCAGAACCACCACCACCATACTCACAAGAGTCATTTTGAAATAGCTCTCACTAGCATAGTTGCCACTAGGTTCACCATCCATGGGCATGAAGATATTATTGAAGGGAACATTCTGCCTATGAGGATACACAAGAACTTTGAATGTGTGCAGTATCTTATTAAAGTTCTTCTTGTTTTGCTCATTCCACGATATCTCCAAAGGGTATTCTTCAAAACCAATCCTCATATCATACATGCTCTCACATTTCCATACATGTTGAGAAGGGTGTTCCTTACTGCAAGGCCTACCATAAGCATAAGGCTCCATATTTCACACCACATTCATATACAAAAGCTTCGAGACCTGACTCAGCCTCAGCTCGTCTTTTTGAGCCTCATTTACAATATGAACATATGTACATGGGCATCATATAATGACTCGTCATAGCACTTAATCCCATGCATCTAGATTTGCATTTGATAGTCTCATATGCATGGTTTCACACCATAGACGTGCCATGCCACGACATCCACCCCCTCTAAACCTGCACATCCTCTGGTATGTGCCAAATCATCATCAAGATCCACATATATCTGGATGTCGTCTTCATCTTCTACATTATTAGGGAAATCATCCTCTTCCTCTTCAGCCATATCCATGTTTTCACTATCAAGTCTCTCATCCTGAGTTCCCTGTGAATCAAAAGGATCTCTGTCAAGCCTTCTTTTAAACATCTTGATCCTTTTGCCTGCTACAAGATTCTTTATCTCTGTTCCATCAAGCTCACACAGGGTATACGTGGCATTTCCATGCACATGCTTGACAATGTAAGGGCCAAACCATCTTTTTGCAAATTTTCTTTGAACAGTGAATTGGTTGTCAAGGCTACTATCATACATTAGGACCCAATCACCTTCTTCAATAGGTTTTGGCCGGAGTCTGTGTCTTCTATCAAATCTTTCTTTATTTTTTAACCTTGCATCTTTCAAGCAAGCTTTAGCAAGCTCTACATCTTCAGGCCTCCTCTCCAACTGCCTTATTCGCAATGCAAGGAGGTCTTCCCTGCTCAATCCTTCCACCCAGGGCAATACATTCCAAGTTGGAACTACTTCTTCAACTGGCATTACTGGCTTCTGACCATACATTAATTCTGCAGGCATGTATCCTGTCTCACTGAGCTATGAGTTGTACGGTCAGCCCACAAAGCATATGGTAGCAGCCTTGGCCACTCTCGCATTCTTTCTCTGCATGCCTTAGCCAAAGCTTTAATGATTGGAGGATGTCCTCGCTCACTTTTACCATTGCCCTCAGGATTGTAAGCACATGTTAGGGACAGTTTAATGCCAATTCTAGAGAAGAATTCCCTTGCTTCTTCAACATCTAGCTCACCCCTATCAGCTGTTATTTTCCCAACACAACCATACCGACAAATCACATCTTCCAAGAGAAATTTGCATACTGTTTCCGTACTCTTTGTTCTAAGAGCACGCCCCTCTACCTGATTTGTCAAATCTTCTCTTGCAAGTGCTATGTACCGCATCTGCCAAATTCCCAAAGGCATTGTAACTAGATCCACTACCCATTTGTAGTGCATGGCAGGTGGGTAGGTTGGTTGCAAGCCATCACGATGTCGCACATTTGAGTACATTTGACATACCATGCATGTTTCCACATATTGGGAAATATCCTTGTACATTCCTTTCCACCAATATTTTTCCTTTATTTTGGTAAAGGTGGCCCACACACTTCGATGTCCAGCCCAGAGACTCTCATGGAATTCTTTTACAAGCTTCCCTTGAGTCTCTTTATCACATATGACTCTCTGTGGCATAGCATTCCTCTGCTTAGGATGCTTCCAGAGGTACCCATCCTTTAGAAAATAACCATATGCTTTTCTGCGGATCCTCTTAAATTCTGAGTCAGACCAATTTTCCTGTCTTGTTAGAGTACTCAAGTATTGACCAATAAGCAACCAATCTCCTTCATACATTTCCTCAGTAAAAGACTCAAGTGCATTTGATAGGCAAGTATGGTCCCCTTTTGCATATGCAGGAGTGTAGAACTTTGTACCTACATCATCAATGTCACTAATCATCTCTTTTTCATCTTCATACCTGGCTCTTGATAGCATATCTGCAACTGGATTATCTTTTCCTGCAATATGCTCAAACTCAGGATTTAGTGACTTGATATAGGCAATCCACCTAAGCATAGCAATATCTGGAGTGGTACAGCTTGCTATCATCCCAAGAAGTGGCAAGCAATCAGTTTCCACAAGTACAGATGCCCCAATAAGATATTCTTTTTCACATTTAAGAGCAGTGACTATTCCCCATAACTCTCTCTTGATCTGCGGATATTTTCGTTGTCGAATACTTAATACCTTTGCTCCAAATCTGATTACATACCTGTGATCATCCTCATCATCTTGCCCTACTGCCCATCCTATCCCAGTAGGACTAGTATCAACTGTAACAATCACAGGCCTGCCACACTCATAATCTGCCTTCCTTAGAGTAGGTGATGATTGAAGCAGATATTTCAGCTTCCGCATAGCTTTAGTATGTGCTGCACTCCACAAAAATTTTTGATTTTTCCTCAAGAGTTGATAAAGAGGATCTGCTACATGTGCATAATGCGGGATCCATATAACATAAAAGACACATGCACCAAGAAATCTCCTCAGCTCTGTAACATTAATGCATATCTCTTTCATTCTTTGTATTGCATCTATCTTGGCTGGACAAGGTCGGCGTCCACTAGTACTACAAAGATGTCCCACTATTAGCACTTCACCAACCCCAAACACTGATTTCAGTCCAGATAAAGTAAGATTCACCTCTTCAAGCCTGGATAGAATCATATCACAATCCTTTATATGATTTGCCACAAACTTGCGGCACCCTTTTGAATCCAAATCCCCATCTTTGTCTTTCTCATCATAGCCTTTTATTGGCACATCATCCAGAAAAGGCATAGTTGTTTGTGGTATGAAGTCTCGCAAGACTTTATTCATTCCATTCATCATATGTGCCACTGAGTTGGTGGCTCCCTGTGGTAAGGTACACATCCTTACTAACCCCAAAGGAGTTTTCATTGTGGTCAAGTCCTTGCTTTGTATATCCAGCTGGAACTGATCATATCCCGAATACAGATCACCCATAGAGTATATAGCTCTCCCTGTAAATGCTTCTGCAAACTCATCCACAATCGGACCTGCTCCCACATTCCTGATTGTGACTTTGTTTACAGGTTGCATGTCTTGAATGAAGCGCAATGTTCCATTTTTCTTTGGCACAGTAAACCATCTGTTGGAATATGGAGCGCATGATGGCTCCAAAATTCCCATCCTGATCTTTTCTTTTAGTAATTCCATCAGCTTTGGCAAGAGAGCCTTTGGTACTGGAATCGGCCGCAAGTTCCAGGGCACATGTGGTACAGTGAAGATCACCATTGGTGCTGTTATACTTGGATCAACACAGCCTATCTCATGCGGCTGAAAAGCAAAGGCTTTCCCATGTTTCACAAGCATTTCCTCAAAGCGTTCCTTTTCAACTGGTAACAGAAAATCCCTTTCACCAATCTTCAGCTCTTTTAGAGTTTCCTGTGTAAACTTATACCCAATTTTCTTCGGATCTCTGAGATTTGGTTGCATAGAGGCTTTATCTATATTCTCCTTGCTTCCTGGTGGCAAAGGCAAGGCAACTGGTTTCACCTTCTTTGCAACTGTCTTGTACTTTGTATCAACATGAGCATCCATCTCGCAATTCATGTTTTTACATTCCACCCCCTCAAATTCCCGGATTATATCATACATCTCCACAGATGACACCTCTATCATCTCATGTCCACCCTGTAAGCATGCTCTTCCCATATCAAAAAGCACATCCATAGTATCTACAAATGACACCTCATCAAGCACCCCTGAAATAAACTCATTCTTCTCCAAAAGACCACACTGCTCAAGACTTTTTTGTTCATTTTGTACATGTCTACGCATGCCACGCTTCAAATCCTTGCTTTTTACAAAGACCAGTGACCCATAGCTAGAAAGTCCCTGAAAATTTACTGAGAAGTTATTTACATTGATTGAGTCCTGCGAGAACTCATTTTCCTTTGTACCATTGGAATCCCGCTTTACAATGGCACCTGGCCAAAATCCCTCATCTCCCTGTAGTTCATGAATTCTCTATTTATCTTTGGGAGTGACTGTGCTCGAAGAGATTCACGGTTCCTTTCATGGTTAATGCAAACTGTCAAGAACTGAACAGCTTTCTTGCCATCTTTACTCCTTATTCTTGCATATGCCGAGCCATCATCCAAAACTTTTGTTTCCATCCTCACAGCTATAATGTAGGGTTGCCCAAGGATGAGGGGATACGATGACATCTCCTGAACAAAGAAGTTCTGATCATCTTTCACATCCCCTATAGTTACCCTTACATTTGGACATGCTGCATAGAGCTCTCCAGATGAGTTATTAGCTGCTTTAATCATCCACCCATGATCTACATCCATTGGCCACTTACATTTGTTATAGAGATTTTTAGCCATAAGATTTATTTCAGACCCATGGTCGATTAGAGCGACATACGGCTCTTCCAAGTCACCTATCTTGACAAGGGTTTCAGTGGTGGCCCTTGCCCAATGGCTCCTGGAGTAATGACTCTTTGTAAGAACTTCTTTTTCATCATCCTCTTCCACAAAGCGCACTTGTCGTGCCCCATCAGCAGAGTGATTACATTCCACCACATTTTCTCTCTCTTCCTTTTGCTGTACCTGTACTCCATGAGTCTTGGAAGTGCTTGCCTCCCCTTGTGATGGAATAGATTCAATTATGGACCGCCTTTTCCTTCGTATAATATCAATTATCTCATCATGGAATTCTTTCTTTGCAATCCCCAGGACTTCCCCTAGTGTAAATTCCACCCTGCTGTTTAGAATCCTCTCTTCAAGCACCTTTTTGAGATCTGTTGCGGCTTCAATATCAGATTGAAGCTTATAGAGTGGACTTTTCCCTTTACCCTTCTCTTTCTCATGCTTCATTTTTGCTGGCACTTCTTCCATTGATACTTCCTGTGGAGGTCTGCTATGCGGTGGAGGCATATGTGATGGCCCAGGATCCTTCTTTTCACTACCACGAGTGACCCTTTTTGATGGCCCTCCTTCCTCATTTTCCCTTTTACGCTTCTCCTCTACCTGTGCCTCATTATTCTGGCATTTAGCAATGTAGGCATGAACAGATAAAGAATCCACAGGCTCCTCCCAGCCAGTCTCAAGACGTATACAGTCACTTGCCTCATGCAAAGCTTGCTTAGACACCTTCTTTGACGCAATTAATTCCATTGTTGATGGCCAAAAATCTTCATTCTCATAATCTTCATCATTCTCAGATCCCTGCTTTGATTGACCAGCCTTTAACCCATAGGTTGCTGCTTCAACCATAGAGATGGCATGACTAGCAGCCATATCCTCAACCAACTTTTTCATCCCTCCTTTCCCAAAGTTTGTGCTTAATGGAAGACCAGTCTCTGTAAGGTGGATTTTCCCATCTTTGAAAAACACAAGTTGATTTCTGAGGGCTTCTTTATAGCTAGCATAGTCTTTCTTTGCATGTTCTGGGTCATCACACCATATACATCTGTATGTAAACCCTTCTTTGCTTTGAGGCCTTTGCATAGAAGCCTGCCCTAATGGTAGCCCTTTTTCCTCAATCCTGGACATCTTCAATTTTAGGTCTCGCATACCCTTAATAAGCTCATCCATCGGCCCTTCTACCTTTGGGATTGTAGCAGCTGGTTTTGGTAGATTCTCTGGGGTAACAGCAGTCATAGGAGCTGCCGAGCTCATCACCATTTTATCCCTCCTTCGCTGCCGCTTTGCTAGCATGGTAACTGCATCCTCGACATCATTCCAATCATTCTTTAGTCCCTGCTCTGTATCCTTATCCTCAAGGAGGATTTCCAGTTTCTCTTGGAGATCTTTCCCAGCTGCTTGTAAGAAGAGCTCTGTTTTTTCTCTGTCCAAAGTTGTGCGCTCTATCCTTGACAGCTGGGCATAGCGCTTCTCAAACTCTCTTAGCAACTCTGTGGCAGAAATTCCCATTTTAGGTTTTGTGACCCATTCCAAGAAAGTTCGTTTGGTCACTCGCTCGGAATCCTCCATGAAATATTCATCCTTTAAAGCAAGCTTAAACTCCTCCCAATTTCTGCCACCATGTGCTGTCTGCAATCCTCTTATGCGCTCTCTTATTTCAGGAACACATACCAGCTCAAAGCTTCGAAGCATATCCTCCTCAGTCACCCTGTTTAGCTCCATTTCCTTTGTGTAATTGCATAGGTACTTTGTGATATCCTTACCATCAAATTGATCCACCTTTTTCACAATTGATTGCAGTGCTTTGGTCGTGGAAATTTGTCCCCTCTCAGCAGCTTGCTGCTGTTGCATATACATGGTAAACATCTGAAACATTTGCATAACCCCGGGATCAAAATGAACCCCCTGACCCTCAGAATTCTCAGCCATAGCTTCCCTGTATATTTCACCACACTCTCACCCCAGCAGTTTCACGTCGGGTTCACCAAAGAGCTGTCGTGACGTGTACGGTGTCGCTGGGAAAGTACGAGACTTCTAGTTGTGAGAGTAGGTACCAATCTCCACAAGGAAACTCACACACATAACTCTCCAAGGAGCATAGGACTTATCCATTTTTAATGACTTATACATGTGCCAATTCACCTCAATACATCCTTGAATTCAGCCTGATGATTGCACATAAATTGTGTATCAAGTGCTTGTCCCTTTCCAAGCATAGATTTACTGGCTCCTTTTTCCAAATCCCTCAAACCATTCACATGTAGGCATAACATAATCTTCAAATATTTCTCACATACATGTGACCCTTAACATTCCATACATCAAGTGACACCAATTCCATCATTTCAAGGTGTATCCTTATCTCCTGAAAACCTGCCTTTAAATTCCAACAACTTCACAAACAAAAGACGATATATGGCATATCTATAACATGCTCACGTGATTCTAAGAAACTCCATGACTTGCATTCCAAATCCATTTGAGTAGAAAACAAAATCAAATTTCCAGAATCCTTACTGCATTTTTGATGCTTTGATTCCACGTATTTTTGATGCTTTGATTCCACGACTCTTCAAATCCAAGTTCTTCTTAATTCACAAAACCTTTAAAGGTTTATAGGCTTTACGATTTTCCAAATCGTAGGTAGGTTAGTGAATAAAAATAAAAAAAAACCATCACTTATCTGGAAGTAAACAAGGCAAATTTTTCTTGATTTTTGCTAATTCCCATATGGTCGCTTCGCTGCAGACCGCGCAAGGCAGAGTACATGTATAAAATGAAAATCATATCACTAGATAATACTCAATTTGCTCTTCAATTCTAACTCCAACAAGCTGTAAACAGTAGATACTGTTATGATTTAAAATCCTCTGGTAGATGACCCTCTGGTTTTTCATTTCTGCACATACTCTGCTATACCCGCTGCTTCTCTGGTTTTTCTCCCCTTTCCCGCAAGGAAATCGGGCGCACCCGCCTTTTGCAGCTATTTTCACGTATTTCCCCAGTTCGAAAAAACTCATGCGCCACCTTTCTTTTTACATTGTTTTCGGATATTTCTTCTTTTGTTGCTGCCACGCAAGCTGCCCTCATAAGCTTCAATACATATGATATGTCTATTTCTCATATGCAAATGTTTGGACCCAAGCTACATCAAACATCACATATATGTCATAAGTCTACTAAAGCATGCCTCATGCTTGCACTCCCGTAAGAGGTATTCATTGACTTAGTCCATCGATACCATAGAGAAGCTACTACACATCATGCACATGGGTAGCCATTTACATCATTAACATATCCCTTTGGGCGAGCCACTCATACCATCATTTACATAGCCACGTAGACCATGTATTTAACTGAGTGTTTCCAACTTACCCATGAGGTCTGAGTAACAGCAGAACCACCACCACCATACTCACAAGAGTCATTTTGAAATAGCTCTCACTAGCATAGTTGCCACTAGGTTCACCATCCATGGGCATGAAGATATTATTGAAGGGAACATTCTGCCTATGAGGATACACAAGAACTTTGAATGTGTGCAGTATCTTATTAAAGTTCTTCTTGTTTTGCTCATTCCATGATATCTCCAAAGGGTATTCTTCAAAACCAATCCTCATATCATACATGCTCTCACATTTCCATACATGTTGAGAAGGGTGTTCCTTACTGCAAGGCCTACCATAAGCATAAGGCTCCATATTTCACACCACATTCATATACAAAAGCTTCGAGACCTGACTCAGCCTCAGCTCGTCTTATTGAGCCTCATTTACAATATGAACATATGTACATGGGCATCATATAATGACTCGTCATAGCACTTAATCCCATGCATCTAGATTTGCATTTGATAGTCTCATATGCATGGTTTCACACCATAGACGTGCCATGCCACGACAACGTCTACCTTGGCTTATTTCCTGCCCTTTTCCATAGCATAAATCTAATTGGTTGCTATATCAAACTCGCAAAGCTTTGCCCGTCCATGGCAATAAAGTCAAGAAAAAGATATCATGCTAATCATAATGGATTATGTCACTTTGAGCCAAACATGCATAGGCCAACCTTGAGATTTCCAATACACAAACTTATCATTTATCCTTGCAAAAATTCATGCCAACAAAGCCTGTGAATCAACATCAACTCCAATAGGATAACCTAAGTCACGTGTGATGCATCCCTTTGTATGACCTGCCCATTCCATCCCAAACCGCGCAAATCGCTCTCGGTACAGCTTATCAGAACAAATTTTTGCATATTAATGTATAAACTTGAAGCAAGACAAAAAGTATCCCAAACAGCCATAGCCTTCTGAATATTATCTCTTTGAGCCTTAAGGAATATGAAAGAATCATATGCCAATGCCTGGCCTACCATCTGCTCTCCGCTTGGATGAGTAAGCCCTACAACTTCACCGTCCTCCACTAGCTTATCCAGTCGAGATAAGATTGGATGTGTAACAATTGCAAACAAGAGAGGGCTAAGTGGGCATCCCTGATTTACCGATCTCGTCAAATGAATGGGCTTAGTCACCCCACCATTAATCATAAGCGTAGCCATTGCAAGTTGGCTAATAGTATAAATTAAAGAAGACATGCGAGGGCCAAATCTCATAGCCTACATAAGTTAGCCTACATAAGTTGTTAAAGAAAAGACCAACTAACATGATCATAAGCCTTTTCAATATCCAGTTGAATCATAACCACCTCTTGTCTCGAAGCCTTTGCATAATCAATTCCAATTTGTACATTCAATATATTATGCAAAATATTCTGACCTTTAATAAATCCATATTGCCTTGGATGAATCAAATTAGGAAGAAATCATTTGCAACCTGTTGGCCAAGACCTTTGCAAATATCTTATACACAGCCCCCATCAATGTGATTGGTCCCCATTGACGTAAATTACCTGGGGATGGAACTTTAGGCAATAAACATACAAACCCAATCTTCCAACTCACAGGCATGATACCTGTATTCCACACCTTGTGAAAAATAGAAGTGTGAGGGACCTTCAACTCATCAACATTATTCGTGAAAAGCTCATTGGGGAGCCCATCCCATCCTTGACTTTTCCCTTCAGGAAAATGCTTCAACACATTCTTCACCTCATCCGCATAAATATCTCTTTCTAATTCATTTGTCAAAGTGTCTGATACCTGGTGACAAACCAATTGAAACAAAGACTCTCTAGCTGCAATGTGACATCAAGAGATACGACCTCTGCGGACCCAACAAATGGCGATAAAAGTCCATACACACATCTAGAACACAAGTAGGATTAGTAATCAGTACTACTGGCCTATCTTGCATCATGACAATATTCTCACGTGCATGCTTTTGCTGCAACAAACGAGTAAAGAATGTATGTGATGATTGATAATTAGAATCCATTAGGGCATCCATTCTAGCCATAAGCTTACATCTCACATATTGATTCTTGTGCAATGCTGCAACCTGATGGGACAACTAATCAATACCTATCTCAATGTTAGGGCAAGAACCGTCCTCTAGAACCACCTAGTTCAAATCAACCAACAACAATTCTAGGTTCTGCAACTTCTCCCTAAAATGTGATGCATTATGAGTCCCATACTAACACAAGCAAGCTTTTTAATTTTGATTATACAACACTCCCAAGTTGACACCCCAACAGACATTACATAACCTCGAAAGTTTTCTAACATATCCAACATAACCTAATGGAAAACAGTATGCTCCAAGAAAGTTTGGTTAACCTTAAGAGGAACCTTTCGTAATAATGGCATGTAAGCATCTCCAATACCAAAGCATCCACCAAAAAAGTCTGGTTAACCTTAAGAGGAGTCTTTCCCAATAATGGCCTATAAGCATCCACAGAATGGCTATGCATCTCCAATACCAAAGGCTCTCTCTCTCTCTCCCTTCTACACTCCTCTTTAATGTTTTGCTAGTTTCTCTCTCTCTCTCTCTCTATAATGTGGAAGAGCTTTTTATAGAAGGTGTTGGCATAATTGATCGTTCTAGCAGATGTGGTGCTAGACCTCTTTATTTATATTTTCCCCTCTCCCATGCCCCAAGTGGCGAGCTCACCACTTGGGGGGTTGGGGAGGGAAGTTTTTCCCCTTGTTAATCTCTCTCTCTCTCTCTATATATATGTGTGTGTGTGTGTGTGTGTGTGTGTGTGAGAGAGAGAGAGAGAGAGAGAGAGAGAGAGAGAGAGAGAGAGAGAGAGAGAGAGAGACCCCTGCCCTCTCCGCGCGACCTTCTCCGGGGAGTTGGCAGCAAAAGTAGGAGCCTCACGTGCGAGGCAGGGTTTCCCACTCGGGGCCTCGCCCACCACGAATGTCCGGACATGAGACTAATTCGGCGGTTCCTCCGAAACCGAGATCGAAAAAACTTCCCTCGCCTGAAAAGCACAGGCGATTCCGCCAGGAAAATCATCTAACAAAAAATTTATCTAACGAGTCAAGGCCTTAACTAGCTTTTCTATTTCGATCGAACCCGTAGGTCACATGGCCGGATCAAGGAAGGGACTTGCACTTTTTTATTGAAATCACCGCTTTTTTTTCCTTAAACGAGACACATCCGCTGATTCTTTTGCACAAAACAAGAATCTTTCTGGGACTTATTCTAACTAACGTAACTTGAATGTATCTAACTGTATCGCAGGAATCCACCGATCCAGCCTAACCCCAATCGGCCCATGGGTTAGCCAACCACCCAACCACTTGTTTCATAGAAATCACCGCTTTTTTTCCCTTAAGTGAGACACATCGCTGATTCTTTCCCACAGAACAAGAATCTTCCTGGGACTTATTCTAACTAACGTAACGTGAATATATCTAATTGTATCGCAGGAATCCACCGATCCAGCCTAATGGCCAATGGGTTAGCCAACCACCCAACCACTGTATTGGTAGGATCCCTTTATATAAAAATTTGGTTGAGTTTTGTCCCAGGAACTAGGGAAAAGAGTTCCCAGGCCCCCTAGCCAGTACTCATGCAAAATACAATTTAGACACACCACTTACGCACCCAATATGAAATTGCCTTTTATAGATTTAGCTGTCTTTAAAGTAGAATTGAAATGAAACCATAGTATTTCGATCATAATCCTCCAAAATATCCAGTCCATTGTTTTACAATCAAAATATCATCCGGACTCTCCGTTGAAGACCAACTAGTCAACCAACGAGATCCAAATTCAAGTTCCAGTTCACATATATAATTTCTTATCACTCCATCCATATCTTCCTTGACATACGCATAGCAACCGCGAGCCCATGCATCGCCTAGTCAGAACCCTCTAGGATCCTCCTTTGGTGTCCTAGCACTTTATTCAAGGACTGCTTCGTCGGCCCTCGCCCATCGTACCGAAAGCGCACCATTTTAACCATACCAAGGTTGGTCAAGATCTTGGAAGGCTTCGCCAGAGCAACATCCTTTGACGACTCCCCACCAACTGTTGCAACGTAACTCTCCTTAGTTAAAACCATAAGCCAAATGCTTCCTCCAGCATTCTGGCATAAGACAGTCCTTTTCAAAAAACAGAGTTTCTATGCAAGTAAGAATATCCCATTGAGTTTGATTCCACAATACACTTTTTCTCAAAATCTTGACTTTCTTAATGAAAATAACGAATCTCGTATCTCGGTAATCCACCCATCAGTTACAACGAATTTCTAACTTACTTTTCATGGATTTTGGGTCTTAAGAAAAACTTCTCTAAATCAGCCTGGTAGTCCATTCTTCTTCGTACTGAAGAAATGGGAATGGTCACAAGGTTTTGCTTAATTTCTGATTCGAGAGATGGGTAAGCATCTTACTAGCCCACCATTCTCACGTGGTCGTGATCTAATCGTAAATTACTCGGATTTAATCCTAGCTTTGATTCCTAAGGATTTTTTTGCTATTTATCTGATAAATTAACGGTGGCGGTGATTTCCAATCGTAAGGAAAAACTTTATGAAAATTTATTCTTTCCTGGTCATAATAGAATTATAAATATTTCTATTCGAGAATGATGGAATTTTATAAAGATAACTCTTTTTCTAATAATCCATTTCTGAATATGCATACATCATTTTATTGATTTATTCACATAGAAATATCTTAAAATATTCTTTTCTCCATTTTGATCCTCAACATTAATATACCATAATTTTTTACATGAAATTATGGTGAAACCTTCTCTTTTAATACCGAAATTAATTTATGCATTTTTTAATTAAAGTATGATAAAAATTCCTCTTTTAAATAAATAAAAATACCCATATTTAAAATATGCCAAAAATTCCTCTTTTAATATTTAAAATATTTGTATCTAGAATATCGTGGGAATTTCTCTTTTTGCATCTAAATTTTTATGCATGTACATATATAAAAATAAATATAACAAAAATTCCTCTTTTCTCTATTTAAACAATTATGCATAAATACTATAAAGTATTTTCCATAAATATGACAAAAATCATTCTTTTAGCATAAAAATATCTATGCCTAGAACATGATGGGAATTCCTCTTTTTGCTTTATTAAATTTATGCATAAAAATAAGATTCATCTTTTTTCTGGAAAATTTTACCATAGCTTCGCTGCAATTTCTGAGAATGTTCAATTTTCTAATCTTAAATAAATACTCATAATTATGAAATGTGGTGTAAATTTCTATTTTAAAATAAAAAATTATTTATGCATACATAACATAATTATAATCATAATTATAAGCATAATTACGATTAAATCTCTTGGTTATTCTTTAAAATATCCATTCATCATTCCTATGTGAAAATACTCGTAAAAATATTAGCATAACTCTCTTTTCAACTTAAAATGAATTAATATGATTTTTCTTAATCATGAACAAGCTCAAAAGAATTAATGATCATTTTTAACTAGATTAAAATCATAAAAATATTTAATCTACGTCTCTAGCTTATCAAGCCTAGAGTTTTGATTAAGATAATGAGATTATCATTAAGATCCATCCTTCTAACAAGGATCTAACCATAAAGATGATTAATCTTTCAAAAGGAGAGATTTTCTAATTTAAAAAAATTTATAATTAAGCATAAAGATTAGCATTAAACCATTTAAACATTATGAATCATTAAAAAGCCTGATTTCAAGAAAAAAACCATTGATTAAAAAGCTTCCCAAGCATTAGAGGGATTGGGAAGAAGATAACCATTGAAAAAGATAGAAAATCACCATGGATTAAGGCTTACCCTTCATATTTGGCTAGATTCTTTGACAAAGAAGTGAAGCACACAAAGCAAGCTTGGCCATCAAGATGGGGAGGGTGATCTCCAAGAGAGGATGGAGTTTTGAGAAGCTCCAAAGCTTCCCAAAGTAGAGGTAAAATAGAGGGATAATAAAATTACACTAAAATGAAGATAATACTGGCATGTAAATACACAAAGATGAAAATACAAAGGAATGAGGGTCTATTTATAGGTGAGGGAGGCCACTAACCAAGTCCAACTGGGTTCTAGAGGCTTCCAGCTTCAATTTGATCTAATTTGGACAAGTTTTGGACCAATTTGGCTCACTTTTTGATCTAGTTTGAAGGAGGAGAGAGGAGACACAAAATATCTCAAATTTTTTGAATTAAAAATGCAAGGTAATGATGAAAAAAAGGTTCCTAATTCATGAGCCCTCTCCCTCCTTACTAAGGTGTTAAAAATTGATTTTTTAAACTAATAAACCTTAATTTTTAATTAATAAACCTAGTACTTGGTCAACTCTTCATCTGATGTGAGCATTTACTCATTTTTGGGATATTTTCTTTTATTCTTTGTATTTTTTTCATCCCAACACTTGGATTAATCCTATTGGCCCTTTAGAACCTTATTTGGACCTTAGTTAAAAATTTCTGAAAATGTGGACCCTTAGGCTGTGGTCTTTAATACACATATTCAATTAATTTCTAATGCACATTGGAAAACTCTTTTTGAACTTATGTTTCAAGGGAATTCATCTTAGATATTAGGAGAAACTTTGTATCCAAAAATATCTTAATTTTGTATTACCTCTCTCTAGGCCAAAAATAAGAGAAAATAATGTTTTCTTGCATTCTAAAACAGGGGATGATTACAGGGGACTGTGATGAGAACTTATACATCTTTTAGGGCTGAGGAGGAACCTTACATCCTCTCCCACTTGAAAAATGCGAGATGTCCTTATCTCGCAAAGTGGGGGTAATCCTTTACCAGCACTTCTTCTTTCTCCCAAGTGGCGTCCTCTAAAGGGTAGAACTTCCACTTGACCAAAAATTCTATGAGGACTCTGTTCCTAAGAACCTTCTCCTGAACATCAATGATTTCTTCAGGTTGGAGTACCATCTGACCTTGAGTTGAAGAAGTCAACTGTTCATCATCCAGCACACGACTCAGGCTGGGTACATACTTTTTAAGTAAACTGACATGGAACACATTATGTACTTTAAGATGGGGAGGCAGGCAGAAGAAGTTCATAAGCTAGATCTCCTACTTTCTTAGTGATGGCATATGGCCCACAGTATCTTGGAGACAGCTTTTTGTACTTCCCTAAAGGAGATAAATAACTTCTCTTGGGTCGTATACGAATGAAAACCATATCTGCTTCTTCAAACACTCTCTACAATCTCTTCTTGTTAGCATACTGCATTTGTCTATCCTGGGTAGCCTTGATATCCTTGCGGATTGCCTGCATTTGCTGCTCCATATCATCAAGCATTTGTCTAGACATCTCGACCCCTGATCAATGGGCCGGACCAAGTTAATGGTGTGAGGCAATCTTGTCCATACAGAGCTTTGAATGGGCTCATCCCGATAATTCGGTGATAAGAGGCATTGTAAGAAAACTCCACTAGATGTAAGTAGCTTAACCACTTTTTGGGCTCTCTGCCACAGCATGATTGAAGAATATCTTCAATTACTTGGTTTACTCTTTCAGTCCTGACCATCTATTTGTGGATGATAAGCTGTACTGAGATCTAAGGAAGTTCCTACTGCTTTGAAGAATGCAGTCCATAACCTTGATGTGAACTTAGAATCTCTGTCGCTCACTATTCTTCTGGGTAAGACATGTAGCCTGAAAATCTCCTTGAGAAAGACTCTGGCAACATCCATTGCAGAGTAGGTTTCTTTGACTAGAATCAGATAGGCAACCTTGGTTAATCTGTCAACTACCATAAAAATGGAGTTGTAACCTGATTGCACACTGACGGTAATCCAGTAACAAAATCCATACTGATACATTTCCACTTCATTTGTGGAATGTCCAAGGGATGCAGCTTACCTGGTATTTTAACCCTTTCTGCCTTGACTCTTTGACATGTTAAGCACTGACATACATGATTGAGTACATCCCTTTTGAGTCCTGGCCAAAAGAAGCTCTTCTTTACAGACATGTAGGTCTTTATGAACCATGGATGTCCAGCTATCTGGCTATCATGGGCTTCCCTCAGAATTTTTCCCTTTGTTTCCACATCATTAGGAATGCATAGCCGATTGTTGTAATACATGCATCCTTCGTCCAATTTGTACCCAAGAACTTGACTCATTTCCTGAGGAGTCTTGCTTTCCTGCATCAGTAGGGTAGCAATGGGGGCAAAGAATCTATCCTGCATGATCTTCTCTCTTGCTTCAGTGATCAATGGATTTGACACCAATGTTATTGCAAGCAAGGAGGCTTTCCTACTGAGCGCATCGGCTACCACATTTTCTTTCCCCTTGGTCGGTACTTTATCTCAAAGTCAAATTCTCGTAGGGTCTACATCCATCTTCTTTGACGCATGCTGAGATCCCTTTGGGTGAAGATCCACTTCAGATTTTGATGATCTGTTCATCAAGGTGAATCTATATCCCAAGAGATAATGTCTCCACAACTTCAGAGCATAAACTACTGAGAGTAACTCTAAGTCATGGACATCAAAATTTCTCTCATGCGTTCTGAGCTTTCTGGATTCATAGGCTACTGCATGACCTTCTTGCATAAGAGCACCTCCTAGGGCAAAACCACTGGCATCTGTAACTACCTCAAAGGGTTTTGAAAAATCTCGTAATTTAAGGATAGGGTTGGTTACTAAAGCTGTCTTCAGCTTATCAGAAGCACTCTGATACATAACAGTCCACTGAAATAGGGTGCTCTTCTTGAGATAGGGTGCTCTTCTTGAGAAGGTTAATAAAAGGGGATGCTATCTGAGAGCATACCTGGGTGTTGTCTTTGGGATATCTTGTTCCTTGATTATTCTGATCTGGTAACACCCAGATTTGAGATCTATCTTTCTGAACATTTGGGTTCCACTTAACCGATCTAGAAGTTCATCAATCCTAGGGATAGGATACTTATTTTTTATTGTTAACTGATTTAATCCTCTGTAATCAATATAGAGTCTTAATGTTTCATCTTTCTTTTTTTGAAAGAGAACGGGCGCACCCCAAGGTGTAACACTGGGTCTTATGAATCCTTGCTCTAGCAGTTGTCTTAACTGCTCCTTAAGTTCTATGGCTTTAGGAACTGGCATTTGTATGCACGCTGGGCTACTGGCTGAGCTTCGGGAGTTAACTCTATCTCATGATCTACTTCACGAGTCGGAGGTATCTTAGTCAGCTCTTCTGGGAATACATCAGCGTACTCACTTAGCCATTCTAGTTCCGTAGCCTTGCATTTTCTGTCTACTGGATTCATTTTAACAACATAGACATTTTCTGTCTACTGGATTCATTTTAACAACATAGACATTTTGCCTCTTTTTGAGTCCCTTCAGCAATTTAGAAGCTTTGACGGGATCCTGAAATTCTAGTTCTTTGGACTTGATTCCCGTGCAGGTCAAGGAAAGAAATGGTTCCATTGTGACAGTGAATGTCAGTCTGATTCTTATGGAGCCAATCCATTCCAAGGATTCCATCGTAGAGATTCCCAAGGGTAGGACTCTGAATTGGCAGTCTGTTATGTTCCCATTTAGATTAACTGAATGCGGTCTGTCTCATGGTATGTGAAAAGAATCTTCCCCCACTGGCCAATTCTACTTGCATAGGTTTCCCTGATTTCTGATCTCTAGGACTAACTTACGCAAGCATCCAGGGGAAATAAAAGAATGTGTACTGCCTGAATCAATGTCAACCCATGGCGGACATGGCGACATACTATATTTTACGTCATTAATTTAAATATTCTGAGTCATGGGCCGGGCTTGTCGGCACCATATGTTAAGGATGAAGGGATTGGGTGATCGCCGATGAGAGGCGCACCTTGGATATCAGTAGGATAAGGGTTAGGGTCGGCCGGCCATGTATGGACGCCCAAGTGTGAACGGCCAAGTCACCTATATGAGTCAAATGTAACCCTAAAATCCTCATTCTCATGTGTTGTGAATACAAGAGTGCTCTTGCCTTATCTCTTGGTTTCCTTCTCCTGCGTGTGTGAGAGAGAGAGAGAGAGAGAGAGAGAGAGAGAGTGAGAGAGCGATCGAGCACTGTGTAGCGGCACGGCGCGACGGAGAGGCGGTAGAGCGGCGACGGCGGCTCCTCCTTCACGGCTGCGACGCGGGAATCCTTCAAGGCGGCGGTTGAGCGGTGAGTGACACACCCTTTGGCATTCTGTTTGAGCTTCCTTCCCTGGTTGTATGCTTGTAGCCATCCGTGGCTCGCATACGGTGTCTGGCAAGTCCCCAGCTACGACCTGTGCGGCAAAAGCGCACATTTTTGGCGCCGCTGCCGGGGAGTTGCCCTGCACCAAGCTCCAGTTTGCAGCTCGGCTGCTGCGTGAAGTTTAATCTACACTGTAGGAAAGCGACTGTGTGTTTGTTGTCAAGGCGTTTCTGTGTTGCATTTCTGTTTCTTTTGTTATATTTTCGCTCCGCGTGTGGGCGTGCGTTCTGTTATCTGGTTTCTGCGTGTGAGAGGGATTTCTGAATCCCCAGATCTGTGCTGTGTGTGCGAACTGCGCCGCGGCCAAGGCTGAACCCTAAGGAGACCCTACAGAACTTATCTCACAAAAAAAAACAGAAAATAAAAAATAAAAAAATTATAAAAAATAAAAAAGAAAAAATTAAATTTTATTTTCAAAGAAAGAACCAAACATGTGGAGAGGAAAGATTTTCTAATTGGAGAAAAAAATTTTGAAAAGAAAGAACCCCAATCGACCCACGACCCACGACCCACGACCCCGGCCTCGGTCTCGGTCTTTTGATATATATATATAGGAGAGTGAGCCTCCATAGCTTTCTCTCAAGTGAGAGCTTATGGGAAGTCGTGCCCTATATGTAGCCCACTCCCCAAGGAGTAAAGTGAGCATGTGGGATAAAGCCCTCACCCTTTCCTCCACAAGCAAATAGGCTTTTGCCCCTTCCCCCCAAGGGAAACGGACTGTTTTGAGGACTACAGGAGCTCTAGATAGGCGAACACGGTGCTGTAAAGCACACTAGGATCCTTTGAACGATACGCTCGTTTCGAGCTATCATACGCCCTAGTCCAAGTTCGACTGTAAGTAAGGGGGTCAAAAACGGGTTAAAAACAACACAAAAACAAGTAAAAACGGGGTGCGAAACACCTAAGAAACCACTTGTGTGAGTTTCAAGGGTAGTTACAACGCACGTAGGGTACCCACGTCACATGCATCTACGTTCTGGTCGGGTGCTAGAGCCTGAACCACTAGAAAGTGTTTCAGTTTACGCAGGCTCACACCATCCCTCTACGTTGGCATCTTGGCCTTCGGCTGGAACCCAAGGGAGTGCAACCCAAGATCCACGAATAGTGGATAGTGACTCATCTTCTGACTCAGAAGCCATGGAAGGACACCCTACCAAGAACCCTGAGGAGACAAGCCAAAACATGCCAGTGTGGGCCCCACAACCCGGATCTAGCATGTTTAGTCGTCTAATAGAGACCTTTAGTAGAGCTACACGCTCTGAACATGCGACAAGCGAAGTAAATGAGGAGGGAGGGGTAGTAGATTCGCCATTCACATCTTATGTAGACCCTACCCTCCCAAAGAGTGTCCATGTGGATATTCTACCCACTTCGTTTAATGAGGGCCCTACTGAGCTACCAACTTCCGATGCTCTTCCTAAAGTAGAGGTCCCTAGAAGCCAATCCATAAGAAGTGACATTGCGTCCACTTCAAGAGAACCGTTTGGCACACCAAGTCTAGATGGGATATTTCTCAATGAAAATTGGGAATATGATCTACACACAGAGACTCTAACGGACCTATACACGGGTTACACATACCATGTAGGTTGGTTAGAAGTCCTACGATCTACATCTAGCGCCACTAATCTAGAGGAGCAACAACACATGATATGTGATGTTATTCATAGAATTATCCAAATTGAGAGGCAAAATAGGGGAGTGAACCTAGTTTCCACTGGCCCTATGAGGTTTTTGGATACGGGCAAGGCCAAACAACCAACCCTATCACAATTGGAGACTCCCTCGGTGAGTCCCATAGACCCTTCGTATGTTGTTTCGCCTGGAGTCTCAAGGCAGGTTGAGCCCACGAGCAGTAACTTTAGCTTTCCAACCTTGGCTCAACTTTCCATTAGGGAATCCGCAATGCCTACCCCAATGATGAGCATAGCTGAAAGTGCACCTGTTACCGCTGTAGTTAGTACGACACCACTACCTAGTGGAACAGTACCTACAACAGTGCGTGCCAGTGCCTATCGATCCTATGTACCTATCGCTACTCATGCTCAGGTAGCTCCTACGCCTCTTAGTATGCCAATGGCGTATGCTCCACGACCGCCTTATCATAACCATTATCCAAGGGGAGCTAGGCCTAGTCACATATCATATCCTACGTCATTTGCCAACCTACTCAGACCAACGCCAACTCCTATCAGCCAGGCTATCCCAGAAGTGCCTTCACCAACTATGCCTGCTCACTTAGGTGATCTCGCAGCATTTGCTCAGACGATCGGACGATCCATTGCAGAAAACATGCGGGGTATTCCTGAGAGAGAACCTAGAAGCAAGGCAGTACAAGTGGCTAAGCTCACTCAAAACTTCAGTGGTAACGAGGATGTTAGGAAGCACATTGAAGTCTTTGAACACGTGTGTGATTCCTTGGAAGAGCACAATGAGCTGCACAAGTGTAAAGCCTTAGGCTTAACCTTGAGTGGGAAGGCCGGAGATTGGTATCGAACCTTAAGGGTTGAAGAGCGCACTCACTACCCCACTCTCAAGAGATTGTTCTTGAAAGAATACATACGCGAGGGTGTGCTTTGGGGGGTAGCATCTCAACTCCAAAAAGCTGAACGCGAGGAAGGGGAGTCAGTGAGAGACTTTATAAGTCGATTGAAGCATCTAAATTCTCGCTGCACTCCCGATGAACGCTTCAATAACAACCAACTCCTCGATAGATTCATCCGAGGATTGCGCCACGAGGACATTTACAATGGCCTAGTCATTAGAGGTCTTACAACGTGGGAAGCAGTCACTGCCAATGCAATCCAGTTAGAAGACAACTTGATGATTGCAGGTAAAAAGGTGTCTTCGGAAACAAAATCCGTTAGTTCGCAAGTATCTGGGCACGAGCCAATGACGGTGAAACCTGTTGCCAAGGAGCCCAAGATATCTGAAATGTCTGTGACCGACCTTACTAAGGCTCTCCAAGAATACTTTAGGGGTAATCGAGCTCCTCAGAATAGCCATATGTACCCAAGAAGAGAGCAACAATGGTGTTCGGTGTGCTTAGGACCACATAGCACGAGTGAATGTCCCACATTTAGAGTCAAATTCAATGGGAATTGCAATGCATGTGGTAAGTATGGCCATCAATCTAAAGATTGCCTAACACTTAAGCGAATGTTGGCAAACCAGGCACCACTAGCTTGGTCAAACACACCTCAAGTACCCGCGCTAATGCCTGCACAACCTATCGAGCAACCGTCACAGCACATAGTTCCAAGGAATCCGAATGTAGTCCAGTCTGTGCCGTTACCACCGCCAGTGCTAGGACCACAACCTCCACATCCAAGGATTACCCCAATAAACCAGATGGGTTGTGAGTCACATAGTGCATGTGGGGATTATGAAGAGGAGATAGACCCTACTGCTCCATACGGGATTGATACGTTTGAAATGATTCCCCAGTACTACATGGAGGATCATTTCGGGCAAGTCAAGCGTGTATATCAAGCGGCTGCTCTCGCCACAAGAGGGCAAAACCTTAATACCTTGGCAAGGAGACCACCTCTTCAATGTTACGAGTGTGGTGGACCGCATCGTATAGCGGAGTGCCCTAATAGGCTACAGAAGATCGCTACTCAGATGCAACCAAATCAAGGGAGCACATCAGGAATGCCGGTACTTACATGTAATCGTTGTGGCATAGATCATTTGATCGCTCAATGTCCACATAATCCTAATGCACCCAAGATTACGCCATTGAATTTGGTTGAGGTCACCAACCAAGCACGAGGAACCACACCAGTTGTACCTGCGAATGTAGTTACACGGTCAATGCTTCAAAATCAAAATTACATTCTTGAAGAGAGGGATACTGCATCAATCGCTCAGGCAAAGAAAAAGAAAACACGGCGAAAGAGATCGCTTAATGCCACGAGCTCCAAGCCCAGTTCAAAGACTAACATAGGGACAGGAGACGACCCCGTGTATATGAATGATCCTGAAGACGATTCTGATTCAATAGAAACCATGGGGACTAAAGCCACTACCTTAAGGGAGGAACCCACTCGGGAGCTCAACGAAGGAGAATCAAGTGAGTACATAAATAAGGGGAAACAGAAGGAAACTTCCTCGGCCCCACAACCAAGTCAGTTTATGCCCTCTCGACCACCCAAACTGACTGAGACTCCCCAAGACAAGCCACGTGGGCCAAAAACCCTCAAGAAAAAGATTGGAACTTACCCAAATCCAGTTGAGGAGATTGAACAAGTGCAACACTTAAGGGGTTTGGTGGAAGAAACACAAAGAGAACTGGAGCCAAACCCGAGAAAAATCAAAATTCCAGACACAGTGTTTCCTACGCAAGTTCAACCTCACAGGAACCATAAACCGTTAGCGATACCTAGTATCATTCGGGAAGAAAGTGAGGATAGGACATCAGGAAGTGGGCAAACACCCTTCTTGCTGGAAAGAATGTTTAGTGAGGGACTGCCTGACCCCATTGAAGAGGAAGTGATTCCATCTTCACCAGTCCCTAGTCAAGGGGCGATGTCTCGAAAAGTACCATTGAATGTGTCTAAGCTAATGGATTTCATGTCCTCTGAGATCAGAACCACGATCATATCCAAATTATACGGAGATCCTGAGCTATTCTTAGCTCTTCGGGCATTTCTCAATGGAGAACTAAAGGCGGGGTTACCACAATTTGCAAATATGGATAGACCCGACACGCTTCAAGATGAAGGGGAACATTGGGATCTACAACCCAACTTTGATGAAGATTCGGTCGTGGAAATACCTGTGAACAAGTTGGGACAGTACTTTGAAGGTGACGAATCTAATGCCACCCTCCCCATTACTACCAAGGGATTAACTCTAAAGGGAATCCTTGATGGTGGTGCTGGAGTGAGCATTGTGACTAAAAACTGTTGGGAATCCATGGGGAGACCTCACCTCGAAGTCACAAACATAGTGGTTAAGATGGCAAATGGAACTATTGCTAAACCTATTGGAATGTTAAGGGACCTTAAGATCAAGGTTCTGGGATACAAGGTACGACATACCTTCATTGTAATGGATTTCTCCAAGCATCCTATGTCATATCAAATGATCTTAGGACGTCCTTTCATGAGGGAAGCACAAATGGTACATGACTGGTCGAAAAACCATGTCTACCTACAATTCCAGGACTCTGTCATTCGAGTTGATCTTGAGAATGGTCGTGCACATCCTTTAGGAAGCAAGGTTATCATTGATAATCGATCGGATACCACTATTCACTCCGCCCCATTAAGGTATTGCTATACATGCAAAAAAGAGACTGATGATGGGAAAGATTCTCCTTATATGGATGTCCTACCGGGTATGACTGAGTCGGATAACGTGGATTGGGTACACCTAGCGGCAACCATAGACACATGGGGAAATAGAGGCACAAGTTGGGTAACACCTGAGGGGCAAGATATGCCACCGTTAGTGCCAATAAACATGATAGGTGTTATGCACTTGACTCCTGATGGCGAGAACGTGGCAAACTCCACCGACACTGAAAGTAGCGAAGACTCTGACCAATGCAACTCTGAGTATGAATCTCAAGAAGAAACTGACCCTGAGCCTGATGGGGAAAATGAATCAAATATTCACCCAAATGTGGAAGCAAGGTGCTCAAAGCCTAGGACAGTGACCTCCTGCAGTTCATCCGAAAGTGAAGATCGACCAAGTGAGTCCGAATCGGATAGAAACAAAAATCAAAAACTTGGTAAGAAGAAAACGAGACATAAGCGCCAACGCTATCGAGCTAATGTACGAACTGCAATAAATAAGGAGAGATCCACTGCAGAATGGCTTAGTTATGTAGGAGCCATTGATGCTCATCGGAAGATAGCGGATAATTGGGGACAATACCTCCAAAGTGTCATGTGGTGTATTCCGCAACCTCATGACGTCGCCCAATTAGAAATCGAAGAGAAGCCGAAACTAAGTCGTACTGCAAGAAGGCGGCAAAACCAAGAGTTGGCTCAACAACAAAAGGAAGCGGAATTGAAAGAAAAAAGCCTGGCACAACAAGAACCAGTAGACTTACACCCCGCACCCGAGCATTTCAAATCATTCACCACAGGGGAACGTAAAGTAGTCTACACAAAAGCCCAACGAACGCCTACCAATGGGAGTAGCGGTGTCTACGATGGCCCTGCGGGTAGTTAAGGAGATAGACTTAGCAGATCCAGGTGAGGAGTCTAAACCAGTTTTCATTGCTCAAGACCTCACCAAGGCAGAAGAAGCTGCACTTACGAAGCTTCTTAAAGAATTCAAGGACATATTTGCTTGGACATATCATGATATGAAGGGTGTTCCACCCTCGGTGGTGCAACACACGATTCCAATGATTAGCACTGCTAAACCAGTCCAGCAACGTCCCTACCCAATGAATCCTAAGTACGCAAAGATTGTACAAGAGGAAATTGAAAAGCTGGTAAAATGTGGATTCATATACCCAATTGAGCACTCAGAATGGGTTTCTCCGATAGTCATCGTGCCAAAGAAGAATGGGAAACTCAGAGTGTGCGTTGATCTCAAAAAGGTTAATGCAGCCACCAGAAGGGATCATTACCCCTTGCCATATTCTGAACATGTGCTTGAAAGAGTGGCAGGCAAGGAGGCATATAGCTTTTTAGATGGGTACTCGGGTTACAATCAGATCACAATTGCAGTCGAGGACCAAGCTAAAACAGCATTTATCACGGAATTTGGAGTGTTTGCCTTTCGCGTCATGGCTTTTGGCTTGACCAATGCACCTGCAACATTCCAACGATTGATAAACACGGCCTTTAAGGAATATCTAAGGGACTTCTGTGAAGCTTTCTTAGATGATCTTTGTGTTCATTCCTCTTGGGACGAGCACTTAATGTGTTTACGAAAAATATTTGAAAGGTGTAGATTATATCGCATCTCCTTGAATCCTTTCAAATGCCAATTCTGGGTTAAACACGGAGTTATCTTAGGGCATATAGTGTCCAAAAATGGGATTTCCACTGACGAGAGTAAAATCAAGGTCATTCTGGAATTACCCCCACCCACCAACTATAAGGGAGTCCAACGCTTTATGGGCCACGTTGGTTATTATCGAAGATTTATTCTATTCTTCGCCGAGATAGCTCGACCATTGTATAAGCTTCTCATCGAGTTTATTTGGACCGAAGAATGTGATCGTGCCTATGAGCTATTAAAGAAGGCCTTGGCGAGTGCTCCAATCTTGAGAATGCCTAACTGGGATTTACTCTTCCATGTGCATATTGATGCATCAAACTTTGCTATTGGGTGTGTGTTAACTCAACCTGGAGAACACAAGCTAGACTACCCCATTAGCTTTGCCAGTCGCCAGTTGAACGATGCTGAGATGAACTACACCACTACGGAGCGAGAAGGGTTGGCAATGATATATGCAGTAAGGAAATTTCGTTATTACCTCCTTGCCACTAAGTTTGTTTTCTATGTGGATCATCAAGCATTGTTGTATCTGGTAAACAAACCATGCTCCACAGGAAGAATCACACGATGGCTATTGATTCTTCTTGAGTTTGATTTCACTGTTGTTGTGAGACCTGGCAAAAAACATGTTATGGCTGATCATTTGTCTCGCATACCTAATGGTGAGGCTCCTACAGGGGTTGATGATGACTTACCTGACACTTCCCTGTTCATGGTGGAGACAATGCCTGAATGGAGTGAGAAGATTGTTAACTTTTTGGTTAATGGCTTCCCACCCAAGGAGCTTCGTAAAGATCTAGCTCGAAAGCTAATCAAAGAATGCGAACCTTATTGCCTGATAGCCGGGACTCTTTATAAAAGAGGAAAGGATGACGTTCTTAGGCGTTGTGCCCGAGAGGATGAGTATCTATACATTTTGCAAGAGGCACATATGGGCGTAGCCGGTGGTCACTTCTCAGGAGACTTAACTGCGCGAAAGATCTTACAATCAGGGTATTGGTGGCCCACTATGTTCCAAGACGCATCACTCTTTGTGAAGGGTTGCGATGAATGCCAACGATATAAGAAACCCCAGAGGAAAGATCAGATGCCCCTACATCCAATCAAAGTAAACCAACCATTTGAAAAGTGGGGTTTAGACTTTGTAGGTCCAATTAGTCCAGCGGCCCGAAACACACAATCTCGCTATATTATTGTGGCCACTGACTATATGACCAAATGGGCTGAAGCGAAAGCGACACGTAAGGCAGATGCGAGGACAACAGCCAAGTTCCTCTTTGAAAATATAATCACACGCTTCGGTTGTCCTTTTGAACTTGTGAGCGACAATGGTACGCATTTTATAAATGAAGTGATTAAGGAGCTCACAACAAATTTCATGATATCCCATCATAAATCTACTCCTTATTATCCGCAAGCGAATGGCCAAGCCGAGAGTACAAACAAGACATTAATCTCTGTTTTGACAAAGACAGTTGAAGCTCATCGCACGGATTGGGATCTAAAGCTTACGACAGCTTTATGGGCCTATCGTACTGCGTACAAAGTGGCTATTAATTGCACACCATTCAAAATGGTATATGGCCAAGAAGCAGTCATGCCGTGGGAATTTGTCATTCCTAGTCTTCGTGTTGCTACTCAAGAGGGTTGGGATGGTAATCCCTTAGCAGAGCGTCTGTATATCCTTGAGCGTCTAAACGAAGAAAGACAATTGGCTGTATACAATGCCCTTGTGGAGAAGGATAGAAGGAAAAAATGGTTTGATCGCCATCTAAAGGACAAGGACATCAAGGTTGGGGATAAAGTCCTGATGTATGGAGTGCGAAACGAAAAGAAGAAGCTCAAATATGCTGGTAAGGGACCGTATAGAGTATGTGAAATTACACCGCAAGGTACCATCAGAGTGGAGACTCTCGACGGAGTTGAAACCATTGGATTCCTTAATGGGAGTAAATTCAAAAGATACTATGACCCCCTGAGCCAGGAGGAGTTACACGCAATCCATCAAAAGAAGGCAGCTAAAGAACAAGCTGAGCTTAAAAAGATACAAGCGAGAGTCGAAGCCAAAGAACGTCAACAGCGTGCTAGGCGACAACGAGAAGCCAACTTGGGAATTACGCAAGTATTTTTCGAGGAAGCAGAGGAGGATGCACTGGAATCTGACCCACCTCTAAGATACCCAATTGAGTTACAGAGTCCTTACGGGGAGGTGCTGTATAATGCATTATTGGATACAGGAGCTCAACATAATTTGCTATCATATGGCGTGTGGTGTCAACTGGGAAAACCACCTTTAACCAAGAGTTCTATCCAAGTTCAAGGAATCAACAAGAAGAAAACCCCTGTCTCAGGAATTCTGCACACTCCGGTTGCTTATGACAAGGGAACCATAATTCAAAGCTTTTTGGTTATGCCTGCTGGCACCATGGAAGGGACTGTAATCTTAGGGCGCAAATGGATGATGGCCACCAAGTGCAATATCGATTGGGCAACCAGACAAGTCACAACGCAAGAACCAACACTAGGTCTGACCGCTCAAAATCCCGCACCTAAGCCATCGACTCTGGACAAAACGATGGATAACGAAAAATCACCAAGTCCAGTGGCAAAACCATCTTCGATTGTTGGCCACCCCTCTAACGCTTCAACGCCAAGAGTGGAAACAGGCAAGGTGGTCCCTAAAGCTTCGTTTACTATGCCAAAGAGTACATACAAATGGGTCCCCAAAGCTTCGTTAACAGCTACTTCCCCTGCTCAAACTCGTTCAGCCACCAAGAAGCCTCGTAAAAGGAAAGCAGCTACCCACCCGAGAAGGGGCAATGTAACATCGCGATGGATCCCTAAAAAATTATTAGTAGCCCAAGGGTACTACGAGGGAAATGACCAGATTTGGGTCCCTAAACATAAGCTGAATCCCTCTACATCACTTGTAAAACCTTGCAAACCAATTGTTGCCACCCCAACGATAATTCAAGATCGTGGTAAGGGAAAGGTAACAGAGTGCTCCACACCACTTCTTCCAGAGTTAGTTTGGATTCCCAAACGATATCGATCATTACCACCTAGCTTAGGAAGGGGGGAGCCACATGAAGCTTCTAGCTCCTCATGCCAGGCACACGCTGATATAGAAGTTTCTACATGCTCTACACCTACTCTTGCCAACACCCAACAAAAAACCGATGAGTCTACGTCTCCCCTTGTAATAGTATCGTCGGAAACCATTTCCTCCATTCGTCAATGGGAGCGTACACTACCATCTCTACAATTGGATGTGGCCACAAGGGTCATAAAAAGCTATCTGCCCACATCACAACCTATGACCCGCTGGACAAATTGGTTCCAAGAGGCTGCAACATCATTGCAAATAATATGATCTACCCAAGGAAAGGGGGAGCATGTACTCACGCTCGACATTCTAATGCTTCCTCCTTAACCTTCTTCCCTGACCATGTAATTGCCAAATTCAAGGGAATGTATATATATAGCTTCATACACAGAAAGAAAAGAAAAAGAAAAGCAAAAAATAGTAAAAAGAGCAAGAGCACGTTAAAAGCAGAGATATCCGTATATACAATCAAGAACTAGATTGACCTGTCATAAACCTACTGATGCTATATCTGTGTTTGCAGATATGGCAGATGCACGATCATCATACACTTCATCCACTCCCACCCTTGGTGAGAGGTATCATCTATACCTTTCTCAGATATTTCACATGTGCTATCCTGTTATTGAAACTGAATGGGATCATATAGATGTACTAGCCAGAGAGGAAAATGTTGAGGAATTAGAATGGCTAATTCGCCTATTGACCATGACTGACCCCTACTCCGTAGAGGAAATATCCCCGATAGCCCAATGCTTTCCTTTTCCACAAGATGACTATCCTCGCATGGTTACATTCTTGATGAGTTTATGTGAATGGGAAAATGAAAAGGAAATATCTGATAATGATGAATGGACGGATGAAACTCATGGCACTACTGAGGTTGACTTTATTTGTTTGGATGATGCGGATAGAGGCTTAGCCTTAGGGCTAGAGCCAGGACTCTACAACATCCTCTTACCGTATCCTCAGTAGTAGTGTGGTAACTGGTAGGTAGGTTAGTGTTTTCAAGTTTTTTCTAGTTTGGATTCTTTAACAAGTCTTTGATTTTCCACACAGATGTGCCTCTCGAGGTATAGTGCTTGTTAGTTGATTGTACAGGTTAAAAAGTTTGAGGTGGGTTCGCTTTCAAGTCCTGAGACTGCCGCAACGTTCATCAAAATATATCTACATCAAATTGTAAGCTGTCTCGTCAAATCAAGGAGATCTCCAATTACAGGTGTAATTCTTCCATACCCACTCTCTTTCGTTTTTTCTGTTCAATTAATTTCATAAACTATAGGGCATGACCACATGGAAATTGTCAATGTACTACTTAGTTTTTGAAGTTGCTTGCATGCTAGTGTAAATCATTAATGAGCTTAACTTTATTGGAAATATTCCTAGGCAGCATGACGTCTTTAGTTAACCTTGGAATACAATTGTCTTAGGTCTAGGGTCAAACCATCTTAATGTTTGAACACCTAGCTGTGTGTGTGTTGACCTCTAGGACATAGCTTTTACCCCTTGTCGAAAGGATGTAAGAACACATTTTAGTTCAGGAGCGAAGATCAAAAGAAACTTAAAAAAAAAGAAAAAGAAAAAAGAAGCCTACAATAAATGGCAATACAAGTCTATGATGTGCTTTAATGTTGGCCTATCGCCTTATTGATACTTGGTAGGCGAGGAGTATTCTACTCCAGACCGATGCCTTGGTTGGTAGGGGGTAGCCTTGCCTAAAGTAAGCTAATAGATTCCTGGATAATGCCTTGTGTTAAACATGGTACCAGGATCGATGTTAGTTTTGCCTTAGGAAGGTCGCCATTGTGTGTAAAAATTGTCACGTGCATTAATTTAAAAAAAAAAAAAAGAAGGCAAAAAGCTCCTGTAACTCTGATGTTTCTTGTGTCCCAAGGCTTGTGGTATTAACTTGTTCTTAGAGTAGACACAGTGTGGTCATCTGTTTATTTATTAAGCTTGGTTATTTTCCTTGACTTAGGCCAGTTATAAACCTTGATTAACCTTTGACACCTTGCTAACTCTTGAATTCCTTTCAATAATTTTAAACTCCTATTAATTTGCTACACTAGCTCACTCATAAGTTCTCATAGCAACATCCATTGTGGTCTCACATGCTTGAATTTATACACTTTATATCTTTTGAATTCCAGCATACCTTCACTCTACTTCCCTGTTTTGCAGACGGTCTACCACAACACCCTCTGGAGCTTACCATACCATAGCTTCCGAGGACGGAATCTACATCAGGAAGGGGGGCATGTTAACCCATGGCGGACATGGCGACATACTATATTTTACGTCATTAATTTAAATATTCTGAGTCATGGGCCGGGCTTGTCGGCACCATATGTTAAGGATGAAGGGATTGGGTGATCGCCGATGAGAGGCGCACCTTGGATATCAGTAGGATAAGGGTTAGGGTCGGCCGGCCATGTATGGACGCCCAAGTGTGAACGGCCAAGTCACCTATATGAGTCAAATGTAACCCTAAAATCCTCATTCTCATGTGTTGTGAATACAAGAGTGCTCTTGCCTTATCTCTTGGTTTCCTTCTCTTGCGTGTGTGAGAGAGAGAGAGAGAGAGAGAGTGAGAGAGCGATCGAGCACTGTGTAGCGGCACGGCGCGATGGAGAGGCGGTAGAGCGGCGACGGCGGCTCCTCCTTCACGGCTGCGACGCGGGAATCCTTCAAGGCGGCGGTTGAGCGGTGAGTGACACACCCTTTGGCATTCTGTTTGAGCTTCCTTCCCTGGTTGTATGCTTGTAGCCATCCGTGGCTCGCATACGGTGTCTGGCAAGTCCCCAGCTACGACCTGTGCGGCAAAAGCGCACAATCAATCAAAAGCTTAAAGTTCTTACCCTTGTATTTTGCTGGATTCTGAAGGACTGAGAACTGACGATTTTGCCCTTGATGTTCAATGGCAGCATAAATCTATCCTCTTTCTTCCTCCACTACATCAGCTAATATGACAGCTCTAGGCTGCTGCTGTCTGGGGTGGGACTCTCCCTTGGCCTCCCCAAGTTTGGGAGGGAGTTCTAACACTACTTTGCATTGAGGCTGCAGGCTGAGCTGGCACTCTTTTGGGGTTGCCCTGACTTTGGCGAGGGGGACCTTGATTGGTTTGATACGAAGGAGTCGGTCTCTACATTCTAGGACCTTGGTTTCCTTGGCCCATTGACATAGAAGGAGTTGGGCAATCCTTAAGCTGGTGCCCAAAACCTTGACAACCGAAACACCTATTTTCACTTCGAAGCTCTTCCTTCTACATTCTGGAAAGAGCTAGAGTTCTTGAAAAATATCTTTGAGGAAAAAGCCGGCCTTCCATTCTGAAGCTTCCCGTCTCCTGGTTCTAATTAGGACCTTGGTGTCTTTCTAGAGGCGGAAGGTTGGAAGTACTTCCCGGTGTTTGGAACCTTTTGAAGGACAAGGGAGCTGGCTTTGGGCGGGACCTTAACAACAAAGGCCTTGGTGAAGTCCTTCGCTATCCGTACTGCTTCAGCCATTGAAACTGGCTTGGCATTCTTTACCAGGGTATCCAAAGGTTCGTTCATTCCCCGAATGAACTTGGCCATCAACTGTTCTTCATCTAGCAACTAGCGAGTATTTGAGGAGGAGAGCGAAAGCTTGGTAATACTCTTCAATAGTTCTGCTTGTTCATTCCCCGAATGAACTTGGCCATCAACTGTTCTTCATCTAGCAACTAGCGAGTATTTGAGGAGGAGAGCGAACGCTTGGTAATACTCTTCAATAGTTCTGCTCCCCTGAGTTAACTCCAAGAATTCATTCATCTTAGTTTCCAACAAGAAGCCAGGAGGACATAATCTTTTCCTTAGGTATTTCTTGAGATCATTTCATGTCTGGGTGTTCCGATCCAGATGGTTTGTCTCACAGTGGTTTCTCCATGCTACTCTAGTTGTTTCTACTATCTTCAGCCTTGCAAGAGTCACTTTACTTCTCTCATTGTATCCAGTGACATCGAAGTATTCTTCCATTGCTTCGATCCACTTTTCCACAACCTCACCCAAGTTTTCCCCTTCACCCTTGAAGGGACCTGGCTGAGATCTGTGAAGGGCTTTGCGAACATCGGGGTCAAGCTCTTCCTCATCTGTGAGAGGATCTGGCTATTTTTCCCATGGTTCGCACGTCTCATGATTTTGCCAAAATGATACATCGTTAAATTTCTATTTGATTTTGTCATCGAGATCCTAAGACTTAAGAAGTTCAAAAATAATTACTTTAAACAAGATAATTGATCTTATTAAAGATAATTGATCTTATTAAAGATCTACGACATACGTCTGAGGAAGCAGATCTTATTTCTTTAAACTCGATATCTGATAGTCAAATCACTTAGATAACTGGAATTTTTTCACAAAACATTCTTTATTTACATAAGGTTTGTAATATATACATAGAGCAACATGGCACTAGAAAATCAAAACCTCCATGGTATAAGCATGAGACGGCAATACTGGGCTATTGACATGCCGCGATACAATTGTTCCCTTACCATCGCTGCGCTAAAAGGTACTACAATCTTACTTCCCGGGATAAAACATCTAGATAAAACATCTAAGAAGTCTATAAATATGACAAGAAAGCCTAAAATCTCAAGGTGTGGGGTGATACAGGATAACACCGTGAACCACCTTTAGCCTCAACAGGACCATGGCTAAAGAGATATTCTTCCTTAGCATTAGGCGCTAGTTGCAAGAGGTGTGGACATATTGCCCTGCGTGCCACTTATGCTGTCGTCTCTCAGCCGGGTCCGATAAATATAATTCCTCGAAATGATTTGCGATTCTTGCTCTGCTCGTTTGAGTCATAGAGCGGAGGAGAGGATACACTCATATCCTGAGATTGAGTAAGATCAGGAATACCAGATAAACACAGAATGTCCATCTATAAAATCAAATTTATCGATTAAAAGTCTTCATTAATGAAGCGTAATTTGAATGAGAATACAACATGAAAATGCATCTTTCTAAGTTTTTATTATAAATTTATGATAAAATTCATTTTTCCTTCTTAAGCTTTCAACAAAGCTCTGATACCAGCAGTGAGACCCCTGCCCTCTCCGCGCGGCCTTCTCCGGGGCGCTGGCCAGCGAAAGTAGCAGCCTCATGTGCAGGGTAGGGTTTCCCACTCGGGCCCACAAATGTGCGGACAAGATACTAAACCAGCGATTCCTCCGAAATCGAGACCGGAAAAACTTCCCTCGCCCGGAAAGCACGAGCGATTCTGCCAGGAAAATCATCTAACGAGTCAAGGCCTTAACTAGCTTTTCTATTCCGATCGAACCTGTAGGTCACATGGCCGGATCAAGGAAGGGACTTGCACTTGGTTCATAGAAATCACCGCTTTTTTTCCCTTAAGCGAGGCACATCCGTTGATTCTTTCCCACAGAATAAGAATCTTCCTGGGGCTTATTCTAACTAACGTAACTTGAACGTATCTAACTATATCGTAGCAGGAATCCATCGATCCAGCCAACCGGCCTATGGGTTAGCCAACCACCCAACCACTGTATTGCTGGGATTCTTTTATATAAAAATTTGGTTGAGTTTTGTCTTGGGTAGTACCAGGGAAAAGAGTTCCCAGGCCCCCTAACCGGTACTCATGCAAAATACAATTTAGACACACCACTTACGCACCCAATATGAAATTGCCTTTTACAGATTCAGCTGTCTTTAAAGAAGAATTGAAATGAAACCATAGTATTTCGATCATAATCCTCCAAAATATCCAGTCCATTATTTTACAAAATCAAAATATCATCTGGACTCTCTGCGTTGAAGACCAGCTAGTCAACCAACGAGATCCATTGTTTTACAATCAAAATATCATCTAGACTCTCTGCGTTGAAGACCAGCTAGTCAACCAACGAGATCCAAATTCAAGTTTCAGTTCACATAGATAATTCCTTATCAGTCCATCCATATCTTCCTTAATATACGCATGGGTGTCCTAGCAACCGTGAGCCCGTGCAGCGAAAACCTTTGATGACTCCTCCCCAGCTACAACGTAACTCTCCTTAGTTTAAACCATAAGGCAAATGCTTCCTCCAGCATTCTGGCGTAAGACAGTCCTTTTCAAAAAACAGAGTTTCTATGCAAGAAGAATATCCCGTTGAGTTTGATTCCACAAGACCCTTTTTCTCAAAATCCAGACTTTCTTAATGAAAATAACAAATCTCGTATCTCGGTAATCCACCCATCAGTTACAACAAATTTCTAACTTATTTTTCATTCGTCGATTTTGGGTCTTAAGGAAAACTTCTCTAAATCAGCCCGATAGTCCATTCCTCGTAGTACTACTGTGAAGTAATGGGAATGGTCACAAGGTTTTGCTTAATTTCTGATTCGAGAGATGGGCAAGCATCATATCGGCCCACCATTCTCACGTGGTTGTGATCTACTAACCGCCGTAAATTACTCAGATTTAATCCTAGCTTTGATTCCTAAGGATTTTTCTTCTATCTATCTGATAAATTAACGGTGATTTCCAATCATAAAAGGGAAAAATTTATGAACATTTATTCTGGTCATAATAGAATTATAAATAGTTCTATTCGAGAATGATGGAATTTTATAAAGATAACTCTTTTTCTAATAATCCATTTGTGAATATGCATACATCATTTTATTGATTTATTCACATAGAAATATCTTAAAATATTCTTTTCTCCATTTTGATCCTCAACATTAATATACCATAAGTTTTTACATGAAATTATGGTGAAACCTTCTCTTTTAATACCGAAATTAATTTATGCATTTTCTAATTAAAGTATGATGAAAATTTCTCTTTTAAATAAATAAAAATACCCATATTTGAAATATGCCAAAAATTTCTCTTTTAATATTTAAAATATTTGTATCTAGAATATCATGGGAATTCCTCTTTTTGCATCTAAATTTTTATGCATGTACATATATAAAAATAAATATAACAAAAATTCCTCTTTTCTCTATTTAAATAATTATGCATAAATACTATAAAAGTATTTTCCATAAATATGACAAAAATCATTCTTTTAGCATAAAAATATCTATGCCTAGAACATGATGGGAATTCATCTTTTTGCTTTATTAAATTTATGCATAAAAATAAGGTTCATTTTTTTCTGGGAAAATTTTACGAAAGCTTCGCTGTAATTTTTGAGAATGTTCAATTTTCTAATCTTAAATAAATACTCATAACTATGAAATGTGGTGGAAATTTCTCTTTTAAAATAAAAATTTATTTATGCATACATAAGATAATTATAAGCATAATTACGATTAAATCTCTTGGTTATTCTTTAAAATATCCATTCATCATTCCTATGTGAAAATACTCGTAAAAATGTGAGCATAACTCTCTTTTCAACTTAAAATGAATTAATATGATTTTTCTTAATCATAAACAAGCTTAAAAGAGTTAATCATCATTTTTAACTAGATTAAAATCATAAAAATATTTAATCTACTTCTCTAGCTTATCAAGGCTCGAGTTTTGATTAAGATAATGAGATTATCATTAAGATGTATCCTTCTAACAAGGATCTAACCATAAAGATGATTAATCTTTCAAAAGGAGAGATTTACTAAAAAAAATATTATAATTAAACATAAAGATTAGCATTAAACCATTTAAACATTATGAATGATTAAAAAGTTTGATTTCAAGAAAAAAATGATTGATTAAAAAGCTTCCCAAGTATTAGAGGTGTTGTGAAGAAGATAACCATTGAGAAAGATAGAAAAACACAATGGATTAAGGTTTACCCTTGATTTTTGCCTAGATTCTTTGACAAAGAAGTGAAGCCCACAAAGCAATCTTGGCCACCAAGATGGGGAGGGTAATCTCCAAGAGAGGATGGAGATTTGTGAAGCTCCAAAGCTTCCCAAAGTAGAGGTAAAATAGAGGGATAATAAAATTACACTAAAATGAAGATAATACTGGCATGTAAATACACAAAGATGAAAATACAAAGGAATGAGGGTCTATTTTTAGGTGAGGGAGGCCACTAACAAAGTCCAACTGGGTTCGAAAGGCTTCCAGCTTCAGTTTCATCCAATTTGGACAAGTTTTAGACCAATTTGGCTCACTTTTTGATCCAGTTTGAAGGAGGAGAGATAAAATATCTCAATTTTTTTGAATTAAAAATGCAAGGTAATGATGAAAAAAAGGTGCCTACTTCATGAGCCCTCTCCCTCCTTACTAAGGTGTCAAAAATTGATTTTTTTACTAATAAACCTTAATTTTTTAACTAATAAACCCAGTACTTGGTTAACTCTTCATCTTATGTGAGCATTTACTCATTTTTGGGATATTTTCTTTTATTCTTTGTATTTTTGTCATCCCAACACTTGGATTTATCCTATTGGCCCTTTAGAACCTTATTTGAACCTTAGTAAATTTTTTTTGAAAATGTGGACCCTTGGGCTAAGGTCTTTAATACACATATTCAATTAATTTCTAATGCACATTGGAAATCTCTTTTCAAACTTCTGTTTTAGGAGAATTCATCTTAGATATTAGGAGAAACTTTGTATTCAAAAATATCTTAATTTTGTATTATCTCTCTCTAGAATATTTTCTCTCTCTAGATCACAAGGGAAAACAATATTTTCTTGCATTCTGTATGTATATGCATATATATGTATATATATGTATATATATATATACATATATATATATATATATATATATATATATATATAGAGAGAGAGAGAGAGAGAGAGAGAGAGAGAGAGAGAGAGAGGGAGACTAGAATTGGAAATTTTCCTCCCCAAGTGGCAGGCGGGCGAGGAGAAACAATAGTATTTTTTATTTTTTATTTTTTTTACCTCAACTATTTTTTTTGGTTTTCCTAAAAAAAAGATTGAGATTTTTTTTCCAAAAATATTAAGTTTTAGAAAATATGTCCCCCAAACCCTAAGTAACGAGCTTGCCACTTGGGGGGTGGGGGAGAAGTTAACTTTTTTTGGTTAGAAAAAATGGATTTTTTAATTTTAATTTTTAAAAACCTCCCCCACCTTCCAAGTGGTTAGCTCACCAATTTGGGGAAGGGAGGAAGGGAATTCAAAAAGCAATATTTGTTCTTCAAAATTTTTTCCAAAAAAATAGGTTTTTCCTACCCACCCCCCAAACAAGTGGTGAGCTCGTCAAACTAGGAGGGTGGGGGAGGGGAGGAGAAATATATTCTTGTTTTTTTCTTTGAAAAATGTCCCACAATTTTTAAAGCAAAAAAACAATTCTTTTCATAAAAATATATTTTTTAAAATAGGTGTTCTTTTGCTTAAAAAAGTCCCCATCATTTTTAAAGAGAAATTTATTTGTTTCCAAAAAAACATCTTTTAAAAAAACTATTTATCCCCCCCCCCCCCCCCCTCTATAATTGGCGAGCTTGCCACCTTGGGGGAGTGGTGAAGGAATAAAAACATGAAAAAAATATTTTTTGAGTAAAAATTCCATAAAAAAAATAATTTAGCCTCCACTACACCCCTTGTGAGGAGTTTGCCCCTTGTGGGGTGGAGGAAGGAATTTTTTTAACGCTAGTCAATCTCTCTTTCTCTCTCTCTCTCTCTCTCTCTCTCTCTCTCTCTCTCTCTCTCTCTCTCTCTTTGGGTTACAACATGGAAGATCTTTTTGAAAGAAGCTGTTGGATTAATTGACCGTTCTAGTAGATGTGGTGCTAGACCTCTTTATTTATTTTTTCCCCTCTCCCACTCCCTAAGTGGCGAGCTCACCACTTGGGGGCTTGGGGAGGGAAAGTTTTTCCCTTGTTTTTATGCTAGTTAATCTCTCTCTCTCTCTCTCTCTCTCTCTCTCTCTCTCTATATATATATATATATATATATAACCTTGGTTCTCTCTCTCTCTCTCTCTCTCTCTCTCTCTAGAAGCATGTACCATCCTCTTGAATCCATTCAAGAGAATGGGACAACTTAACAATTTATTTAAATTCATGTTGAGAAGCACAATCTTGCAATTAAAATGTATATGGAGTTAAACTTACCTTTGACATTGAATCAGGAGATGCATGTGTTCTAATAATTGGATATGTTAAACCAAGCAAGGGAAGCTTTTGTGTGAGCTTTCCTATTATTTTAAAAAACACAAAGTCCCAATAAATACTCTTATCTCAATGTTTATTGAAATTGAACTAAGGTATAAAGCATACTAATCCATGATATTCTATTCGGTGTGTCGTTCATAGTCCTACTTCCACACCACTCAAACAAACCTCCACAACAACTCTTTCAAACTACTCAGAGAAACTTTACCTGACTCTCCATAGATTTTACCTAACAATGGCCATCATGTTCTTGCTCTATTCCTTGCATTAGTGAGGATGAAGGATCACGTACCTTCGATAACCAAATTTGGGGGTAAGGAACCAAATTTTCAAATCTACAGGACCAAGGAAAGTCACTAATCTTCGTTCGTTTTGCTAATCAAAACGTTTTCCTTTTCTCCCTATTCTTTGCTTGATCTTTGAGAGCTATGAAGCCTCTTTCATGAGCCCAAAGCTTTCCATAGCTTGGAGATTAGCATGGAGTGTAGTATGGGCTTCATAATAATGAGCACTTTGGTAGGCGCTACAACTCACGATTCTACCTACGTGAGGATGTCCATGAGCTACGTGCGATTTTGTGGAGATTGGGAGCTCAAGTTTCACATATTGGTTGCCAAAATGCTTGATAACGCTTCTCTAGTGTGTAAGCAAGACATTATTCTCTTCAATGCTTCAATTTTTCAAGTCCTTGCATATTAGGGTTTCTCATAAAAATTAGGGTTTCTATCATAAATTTGAGAAAATTTCTTCAATAATATTCTTCTCCATGCTTGTCTATACTCATATATATGATTGATTGTTGTTGCTAAAGCATGAGATTTCATGGATTTTCCCTTTCGTACATTTCTTGAATTTCTTGAGAAATTAGGGTTTGCTCTTATCTTTTGGGGATCCAGGGCTTTAATCTTGTTCATTAGCTTTCCCTTTGATCATCTATGCATTCATTGCATCAATATGATAGACAGATTAGGGTTTCTTGGTTGAAAGGGGGTTTTAGGGAAAATCAAACAAAATTAGGGTCCATTTCGGGGTTTCTTGGTTTTAAATGCATAATCACATTCCCATTGACTTCATTGATCATGCCTTAAATAGCTTTTATCTTTGGGAATATCTTGGGAATATCATACATCAAGTTTTTTCTCATTGAGACCAAGTGCTCATCATCTTTGGGGTTTCTCCATGCATTCATGTGCATAGCAAGCTTATTGCATATATGCATTGAGATATTGTTATAAAGACATTGAAGACATTAACAAGTAGTGGATAAGAATTCAAGCAAGAAGATGTGGTATGACTGTTGAGCCTCATCATCAACATAAACCCTTGTATTGGTTGAGTTGTATGGCATGCATCTATAAGTGCGTTGGATATGTAAGTGATTCTTCTCATTAGCATTGAATCATTAGCTCTCACACACAATTGTAAACACCTTTCAATTCAAAAGCTAGCTAATGTGTGTGAGGGTACCTTGGCAATAAGGATAAGAGGCCAAGGGGAGCGTGTCTTGAACTTTTCATCCTGTGACAGAAAGGGATTAGGGACAATGGTGCTAAAGACATGGCTTAGACCCTTGCTCTTGGATTTCAAACTTGAGTAAGGGGGTTGAAAGATCTTGGTGGGAGATCGGCAAGCTTCAATGCGCTACATCGACCTCCAAGTGTTGTCAATTGATATATTTCGATGTGGCAAAGTTTTAACAAACAATGGGCATAGCATTGCAATTGAAATTCACGTGAGTTTGCATTGAGATTTTGTTGCAAATACAAAGGAGATGCCATCAATTTTTTAAAACAAAAAACACATATCCATGGCACTTGGGGTTAGTTTTGGATGCTCAAGGATGCAAATTGATGTAGTGCATGCTTTTGAATGGTTCCGAGGCATTGCCAATGCAAAGGGAAGGAATGGATAACAAGTGGAGATAATTTTGACAATTTTCTGTTGCAGTGTTAAACCCTAATTCTGTCTAAAAAGGGGTAGGGTTGGTTTACATGGCTTTATTATAATCACCAAGGGGGCTACATTTGGAGCCCTTAAGTTCTTCATTCTAACACTGTTTGCATCTCCAACCGGCAAGTCTTATCTCACAAGGCAAAAGTTGGGCCCAGTAAAAAACAAGTTAAATCTGAGATTTGAGCATATGGGTGTGTTGTACATGCTATTAGCTTCCTGATGAACCAAAAATCTCTTAATTTTGGCATCGTTGACTTGGTCAAACAACAATAGTTGATTGGATAAAGGGGTCAAAATAGAGGAATGTTACCAGTCAAACTTAGTCAAAGTGTTGACATGGATGTGTAGTGCTCTCTTTAAGCATTTCATCAAGCTAAAGATTCTCAAAATCAGATTTTGTTTGATCAAGACTTGGTCACTTTTGGGTTGTGGTTGAATTTTCAAAAAAAAATCAAAACAAAGAACAGTATAGGGTTGACCAAGTCAAAGGCAATTACATAAGTGATTAGAGCATTCAATCACCTTTCTATAGAGCCTAAGAACATGCAATTTGGAGTTTGGGAACCTATTCAACAAAAAATCCGGGGTAATTCTTAGAAAGCCATGGGAGACTATGATAGTGAGACGAAGAAGATGTTAGTTACTAGAGAGAGGAAGATTGCTATAGCACCGACACCGACAATGGCTATAGCACTAATACCAAAAATGGGATTTACACCAATGAAGAAGAAGGTTACATTGAGAATCATACATTCAATGAGGGGAGTCATAGCCTTGAAGATCCCACATACATAGGGGGGGTGACGTGGAAGAGGTGGTCTATGCTTATGATTCTCAAGGATATTGTGATGGTGTGGATTTTGGTGACAATGGATATGCCTATGGTGACGGGTGATGGCTATGCCTATGATCGATTGTGCCTATGATGACCATGATGCCTATGCCTTTGATGATCGTGCCTATGATTACTGTGATGCATATGCCTATGATGATCATGGTAGTCATGATTCTTCTTATGAGAGCATGTATGGCAATGAGGATCGGGTTAACGACGACAATGAGGTTTGGGTCTACAAAAGTGAAGAAGAGTTCCAACTTGGCACTAGCAACAAGGGCATTAATTTAAGCAACCTTGTGGGTGAATTTGATGAGAACAATGATGAAGTAGACTCTGAAAACCTTGTGGGTGAATTCAATGAGAGTGATGATGAAGAGGACTATGAGAATTTGGCTACAATTTCAACAAGGAGAAATGCAGTGTTGATGCCTTACGATAGTGGAGAAATGAACATTTTGACGATCTCTATGAAAAATTCCTTTGCTAGAAGGGACCAAAGGTTTCAAGCCATGGTTGACAAACCACAAGCCTATGAATCCTCTGTTAGCACTACTCATGCAAACACAACATTTGTCTCTCAAGCTCACTTGGAACTAGGAGATTGGAATCAAAGTTCTATGCTCGGAAAGGGGAACCTACCTCCATATTCAATGCAACAATGTGAAAATTATGTGTTTGGTGTGCCTATGCATCAAAGTGGTGCATATGGGACAAGTATGTTGGGGATGCTGATGCAACAAGGCGCATCAAACATATTTGGTATGCCTATGCATCAAGTTGATACATAAGGCTCAAGTATGCCTATGTATGGTTTCTCTTCAATGCATATATGCAATCAACGATACCCTTCACCCTTGTCTATCAATGAAAGCCACATTGTCAAACACTCTTCTCTTCAACAGGAGTGATTTTACAGAAGGTAATGCACAATGCTTAATGGTGAAGCCACTACAAGTGAAGCCAAGATAAGGAGGATTAATGTATGTGAATTGTTAGTGCCGACTCTTGGCTTCCCTATTGCTTTGAGTGGGAATAGAAGATATATTATACACTCAATGTTGCTAGATTTGGACTTTGTCAAAAGAAATAGAGGGTTTTCATTCACTTTCACCACATTTAGTCAATGCATGGAGTATGATTATGTGCACCTCTATGAGCACATTATGGGTATTGAATTGGAGGTGATACTTGCTGTAATTTATGGACAGCAACAAGTAGATACTTTATTGCTAGATCTTTCTTGACAAGTCACCAATGTATTTGGTGGGGTCAAAAGGGATACACAAGCTAAAAATGGGTATTATGATTGGACAG
Source organism: Cibotium barometz (assembly GCF_041138505.1). NCBI lineage: Eukaryota > Viridiplantae > Streptophyta > Polypodiopsida > Cyatheales > Cibotiaceae > Cibotium > Cibotium barometz. The sequence goes on from NC_141050.1 coordinate 27,517,935, forward strand.
CTTTCATAAGTGCTTTGATTGAGGAATTTTCAGCTTATGATATGATGCCACAATGATAATTGAGGACATGGTCATTGATGACATTTTGGATGAGTACTCATTTATTGTTAACGAATGGGATAATCACTCATTTGTTGGTAATACATGCGATGACTATGCTTTGGATGTTCATGCATTGGGTGAAGCATTAAGTGGCTCATGGAATCAAGATCAAGAACTTCAAGAAATCAAGCAGTAAAGTGGATTATGGTTTTGAAAATAGTGATTAATATAAATTCAAAAATGATTAACATAAATTTCATTGCTAATCTTCTCAAATCAAGAAATTAGCAAATTTGAAAACTGTGTAAAAATCAATTTCAAAAATGATTAGTACTAATCATGATCAAGAAAATGCATTCTAAAAATTGAATTAAGAATAATAAAAAAATGATTAATCTTCTAATCACTGTCTAAACAAGGATCTAAGCCAAGAGCTTTGATACCAATGAAAGGAAAGCTACAATAGTCTTAGAGAACATGCCTTTTATAGTCCCAAGGCCCATGTGTTCTAATCCCACATGTAAATGACCCTAAGCCCATGTGCCTAGGCCCATCTCATGTGCATGTTTATCCTAAAAATACTTTGTTACAATATGGATGATAACTTGAGAGAGGATTGTAGAGGATTTGAATAAATATTACCTAAATTTTGATTGGGGATCATGAACAAAACATTGCATGCCTATCTTGTTCTCACATAAGGATCCAGCAAACTTGCACAAGTGTTGCAAGATGGTGATAAGCATGTATAAAAACTTGAGAGAGGATTGTAGAAGAGGATCTTAATAATGCTTTGTTTGAAAGAACCAAAGTAAGAGAAGTGCAAGTGCCTATGGAAATTAACATCTCTGCCCCAAGCATGAATGGTTTATTGTTCGATATGCTAGAGTGTCCGTATTTGGGACCCTAATTCTATTCTGCACACTATAAAAGATAGAACAATCATGACACAAACCAATGCGCTATAGACCAAGGCAATTGCATGTCCCTCCTTAAAGGCCTTACCTGCCCCTAATGCTATCCTACAAAGGTAGTTTAACCTCCTGTACCTCTTATACAAACCCACGAAGAGAGAGAGAGAGTGAAAGAAAGGTGCATCTAGATTAGCCTAGATTATCCTAGGATTATCCTAGTTAGCCTTGGATTAAGGAAGGCTAGAGAGATTAGTACTAAGAAATATGGAAAGTAAGTGTAACGAGTATCAAGAAGTATCTCAAAAGGTCAAAAGAGTCAAAAGGGTACAATACTCCTAGAGCACATGCCTTTTATAGTCCCAAGGCCCATGTGCCCTAATCTCACATGTAAATGACCCTAAGTCCATATGCCTAGGCCCATCCCATGTGCATGTGTACCCTAAGAATTTGTAACAAAGTGTTCTTAGGATACACATGCACATGGGATGGGCCTAGGCACATGGACTTAGGGTCATTTACACGTGGGATTAGGGCACATGGGCCTTAGGACTATAAAAGGCATGTGATCTAGGAGTATTGTACCCTTTTGACCTTTTGACATACTTCTTGATGCTCATTACACTTACTTTCCATATTTATTAGTACTAATCTCTCTAGCTTTCTTTAATCTAAGATTAATTAGGATAATTTAGGCTAATCTACACCATTCTTTCATTGGTATCAGAGCTCTAGGCTTAGATCTTAATGCTTTGATTAGGAGATTAATCATTTTTGGATTACTTTTAACTCAGTTTTTTGAAATGTATTTTCTTGATCAAGATTAGTGTTAATCATTTTTAGAATTAATTTTTACACAATTTTCATATTTGCTAATTTTTTGTGTTGACAAGGTTAGCAATGGAACTTGTGTAATCATTTTCGAATTTGTATTAATCCACTATTTCCAGAATCCTAATACATTTTACTGTTTGATTTCTTGAACTTCTTGATCTTCTTGATCTTGATTTTCTTGAAATTTTCTTGATTTTCAAAATTAGGGTTTGCAGAGATTTTAGTAACCAATATTGAGGGATTTCCTTGCATTACCTTGCTTAGAGAGCGTACAGTTTCAAATCTCAATCCTTTGAGCTCTCACTTATTTCTTAAGATCAAACCTTATATTACCAAATCTTTGAATTCTTGGAGAAAGATTGTAAGAAGAAGATTGTTGTACACGTAGAGAATCAAGGTTATAGTGCAGAGTTGTGCAAAACTGTTGCAGATTTCAAGATTTTATGTGCAATTGGTGCAATTTCAAGAAAGTGTGCATAATTTGGTACATATTTTCAAGAAAAGTGCAGAAAATTCAAATTTCTTCTTCAAATTTAGTACACGAAATGGTACCAGTGAGTTACTTTAAACCCTAATCTTGCCCTAAGGTTGATTTTCTTGGAATTTGTACAGGATCTTTACATTTTGTGCAAGAAAACTTCAATATCAAGTTTTATTCAGCCATAAATGCACAAGAAATGGAGACATAAGTGAATCTTAGTGTGTTGGAGTGCAAGAAAGTGCAAATCTTACAAGATAGCAAGATTCTTAACATATAAGACAATTTGATGCAAATCTTGATGTATGCAAGTGAATATTGATGCAAGCAAGGCATCCATGGTTTGACAAATTTGCAGAAAGATGATGTATGCAAGCACTATCAAGTGAAAATTTGCTACAATTGTTTGTTGATACTCATAAAGCCCCATTGGGAGTCGAACCCAGTCGTTTGGCATCAGCTAGGGTGCTCCATACACCAACCATTGATTGGTTGGCATCCATTGAGGAATAGCAGCAGGCTAAGTAGCAAGGGGGGCCTTCTAACCTAGTTGACCAAGGCAACAAACACTTAAAACCTATCTACACAAACATCAACAACTAAGGTGTCACTTGCAGCCAAACCAAGCACTCAACTCAAAGTGGTTCACATGCAATGAAAATAATACATGCAGGCTTATGTGATTACATGCAAGCATGACAGGACCAAGCATGTAAAATCAGCAAGCTAAAGGGGAGGAAAAACTGCCTCCAACAGCCATTTTGGAAAGGGATTAAGGATTAACATAGCATGCTTGAATCCAATACTCTGCTACCAATTGTTCAAATAAGAGGCTATGCCTACCCATAACCTGCAGCAACAACAGAGGAAAGGGAAAGAGGCTATGTAATGCCCAAAAACACAAGAAGGCAACACAAGCTTCCCTTGCTATTGAAGAGATTTGTATGCCACAAGAGGAAAAGTTAGCTCATCATAGGCTAGTTTGGCATGAAAGGTGTTAAAAAACGGGACTGCTACACACACCAACCCCTCGTCTTCTAGCGTTCGTGAGTCATCATTTTGGCATCAGGGGAGCTTGCATCACACTCAGTAGGCATCTCCCGCTGCTCGCCAAGGAAACACTCTCCCTAGCGCTGTTCATCTCACAAGGTTCTCCATTCCATTGTGTTGTTTTTAGCAGTTGAAGCACAAGCAAACGCAGGCTCATCCCTTCACAGCTCACGAAACGCAGCGTATCGCCTAAGAGCTCAATCACATCATCTTCTACGTAGAAAACGAAGCAGACGTCGCCAATCACTCACAGTGTTGACAGCTTCTACCAAGAAAACAAGCATCTCAAGAATTCACACAACCATTCCAAAGAAAAAAAAGAAAAGAAGCTAATCATCGTAGCCAGCTAGCCGCCTTTTTCTCAAAATGGTAGAGCACATCATGCCTTTTATAGCCCCAAGGCTCATGTGCCCTAATCATCCCACAACAAGTAAATGCTAAGTCCATGTGCCTACGCCCACCATCCCATGTGCATGTGCATCCTAAGAACACTTTATTAGAGAGAGAGAGAGAGAGATTGCTAGCATAAAAACAAATTCCCTCAAGGGGCGAGCTCCCCACTTGGAGGGTGGGGGAGGTTAAATTGATTTTTTAATGAAGTTTTTCCTTTAAAAAAATTCATGTTTTTTTCTCCTTAAGCTCACCACTTATTACAGGGGGGAAGGGAAAGAATATATATATATATATACATACATACATACATACATATACATATACATATACATATACATATACATATACATATATATATATATATATATATATATATATATATATAGATATTTTTAAAAAATATATTTTTCCCTTAGAAAATGTGGGAGATTTTTTTTAAAAAAACATTTATTTTTCAAAAAATACATTTTTTGAACAAAAAAAAATCTTAAAAAATGTGGGGACTTTTTAAAAAAAATAAAAAAATATTTATTATTCGCTCCCCCACTCTCCTAGTGTGGCAACCTTGCCATTTGGGATGTGGCAAAGGGAAAGAAAAATTTTCTTTCAAAAAAAGTGAGCTAGCCACTTGGGGGGTGGGGGAGGTTTTGAAAAATAAATAATAAAAATTATTTTTTCCTAATTTGTTAACCAAAAAAAGTTAATTCCTCTCCCATCCCCCAGTAGCAAGCTCACCACTTGGGAGTTCGGGGGAGGGATTTTTTTTGAGTTAATATTTTTGGGGAAAAAATTATCTTTATGTTTTTGAAAAACCAAAAAAATATTTATTTAAGAATAGGAAAAAATAGAAATAAAAATATTCTTTTTTCCTCCTCCCCCACCTGCCACTTAGGGGAGGGAAATTTTTTATTCTAGTCTCTCTCTCTCTCTCTCTCTCCCCCCCCACGCACCCTCTTGTTTTATTTTCTTCTAGTCTCTGTCTCTCTTTCCCCCACCCACCCTCCTCTTTAATTTTATGCTAGTCAGTATATCTCTCTCCCCCCCATCCACCCTCTCTCTCTCTCTCTCTCTCTCTCTCTCTCTCTCTCTCTAGTTTTCTACTAGTCACTCTCTCTCTCTCTCTCTCTCATGGGTTAAAATGGGGAGTAAAAGAAGAGAGAGAGAGAGAGAGTAAGAGGAGTCGCTCTCGTGGGTTAAAATGGGAAGTAAGAGAAGAGAGAGAGAGAGAGAGAGAGAGAGAGAGAGAGAGAGAGAGAGAGAGAGAGAGGCTTGCTCTTGTGGCAACTCTTTTCAACATGGAGTGAGAGAAGAGAGAGGGAGTGGGAGAGGACAATGAGAGAGGTAGATGGAGATAGTGAGAGAGACTAGAGGGGAAGAAAGAGATAAATAGGAGAGAGAGATTGGAGGGGGTGAAAGAGATAAATAGAGGGGGAGAGAGAGAGAGAGAAGAGGGGACAATGAGAGAGGTAGATGGAAACAAATAGAATATGAGGGGGGGGAGAGGGATAGAAGAATAGGAGAGATAAAGAGAATAGCAGCAGGGAGGAGAAAGAGGGACAGAAGAATAGGAGAGAGAGAGAGAGAGAGAGAGAGAGAGAGAGAGAGAGAGAGAGAGAGAGAGAGAGAGAGAGAGAGGAGGGGTAGGAGAGGGAGAGGGAGAGAGAGAGAGAGAGATAGCAAGACTGGAAGACCTGGTCGTGTCAGAAGATGCTCGAAGATGAATTATAAATAGACATGGAAGGTGAATATACTAGAGCTTTTTTGTGAAAAAGGAAGGGCATGCTATTGTTTTTTCCTGAGTAAACACCGTTGAGAAGATCCTAACTAGCTTAAATCTATTCTCATGCTACCTATGCTGAGGTTTCATTCACCAGAGAAGGTTGTCGGGTTTTGCTTGAGAGTTGAGCATTTCTTGCAGAGTAAAGATTCAGTGCAACCAGCTTGCTTCCCCTCATATCCATTTTGATGTTTGTTGCGGGGGGTTATCCACATGAAGGCACTATCCTTTGGTCGTTTATAAGGCTTGGGGCTATTCATATGCCTTGATTGGGAGGCTATACACATGACTCAACTGTTTAATCAGAGGTGTTGGAGCTTAAATAAGGTTTGAGATCAAATCAAGATCAAGTTTTAGAAGATCTTGAGTGTTGGTGGTCCTTGTGGATGGGCTATCTTGATTTGTCTATCTAGAGCATTGAAGATCATCTTTGTTTGATTTCAGGCGAGGCTATCTTGTTGTGCATGTGTGATGTGAGAGTATGTTTGGGATGATTCTCTTTGAAATTATTATGGATGTGTTGGGTGTTGGGTGTTGTGTGAGGGTACTCTCTTAATATATCCACTTATGGGCATCATAAAAACTAGGTTTTGAGTTAATAGGTTAAGGTCAATCTCAAGGAGAGAAAGGTTTAACAGAAGATGGAGTCACATCTCATTGAACACTCACAACTTGTAACAATCAAAGTGTTATATGCTGTATTAGGTGTGTGGGGGTGGTCAAAAGACTAACACCATGATTCTCTTTCTTGTACTGGAAGCACTGAGTATGAATGATTTGTCCTACTCCAATTACCAGCAGGGTTGGGTAATGTATATTGCTCGACATCTACCAACTTGTAACAATCAAAGTGTTATATGCTGTATTAGGTGTGTGGGGGTGGTCAAAAGATTAACACCATGATTCTCTTTCTTGTACTGGAAGCACTGAGTATGAATGGTTTGTCCTACTCCAATTAGCAACAGGGTTGGGTAATGTACATACTGGGTAATTAATGCAGAAATAGTAGAGGAAGAAGATGTGGATAGTAATTGACTTTATGTGGATGTTTTGTATCTTTTGGTAAGCAAAGCCACGTGTCTATCTCATGGTTGTACCCAGCAGTGGTCTTTTGTATAAAGTCATGGTTCCTTGCTATATATCATCAGTGTTTGTCTTCCTTGAAATGGCTATGGTGACGGGTTGGTTGTTTATCATTCTAATGGGATTTATTGTGAGAGGCTAAGAGTTGAGGGCTTTTTTATTCCATTCAAGTGTGTCAATGGCTTGCTTGTTGTCAGTTAGGTGTAGACTTACCCAATATCCAACATTATAACATATCTGCTCATTTGGAATAAAAATCATTGTGAAATCTTCTTGGGAGGTTCATGTTTGTTGTGTAAGAGTTGGTCATGGTTGTTTTGAGGTTCAACAAAGAATCTTAGGGTGAACCTCGTATATGTTTAAGGGTCGAGAGTTGATAGAGAGGAGTTACAGAGGCAAAGTCTGATTGCTGTTCATCACCTCTCACAATGTGTTGTTGGTCCCATTCCAAGACCACATGCAAGACTAGTACCAAGGACAACAATCCATGGCATCCCATGGGCCACATAGACATTATATACATGTGGAATCCCTCCTACTGCAACATTGGCATGCAATGATGCATGTTGATTTGTTAAGATTAGCCAAAGAAGTAGGAAGGGGCTTGCAAGAGTAGTGATAGCACCTAGGGAACCTAGGGCTCCACAAGTTAAGCATGTCCACATTTGCAAAGCTCATGTTAAAAAGCTGAGGTGATGGTGATCCCATCCAAACACTTGGAAATGCTTGATCAAATTTGTGAAATGTATGCAATAGTAGATAACCTTACCAAAGTCTATGCCTTTACTCTAACCTTAGGAAAACATGCATAGGGAATAGTATCATGGTCTCTTTAACTAGAAGAGAGGGATAACTTTAGGAATTTGAAGATGCTCTTTCAATACTAGGGTTTCCACGAAGTGTTGCAAGGTGGAATGTTGTGATACAAATGAGCAATTTCTAGCAGAATAAAGGAGAATCCATTTGAGATTACATGCCCCATATGAAACACCTCAACTCTTAAAATGAACCTTGGGAATGCTTCATAATGAGACCAATTATTGCCTAAATGCTTGAATACAAAACACCTCAATTCTTATTGTGAACCTTGGGAATGCTCGAGTAATGAGACCAATTATTTTCTAAATTTTGATTGGGGATCATGAACAAAAAATTGCATGCCTATATTGTCCTCACAAGGATTTAGTAAACTTTCACAAGTGTTGCAAGATGGTGATAAGCATGGATGACAACTTGAGAGAGGATTGTAGAGGATCTCAATAAATATTGCCTAAATTTTGACTGGGAATCATGAACAAAAAAGTGCATGCCTGTCTTGTCCTCAAACAAGGCTCTAGAGAACTTTCACAAGTGTTGCAAGATGGTGATAAAAGCATGAATGATAACTTGAGAGAGGATTGTAGAGGATCTTAATAATGCTTTGTTAGAAAGAACCAAATTAAAAGAAGTGCAAGAGCATATGGAAATTAACGTCTCTTCCCCAAACATGAATGGTCTATTGTTTTACATGCTAGAGTGTTCAGAACACAAATTTATTCCCCAAAAGATACTGATGGTATGTCTTTATAGCATAGACGATTAAGAGATTTCTATGGTGGTATAGTTCTGTTCAGTGTCACGAGAAATCCAAGAAATCCATGTTATGTTCTCTTGGTTGTGCTAACTCTACATAACCAATTGCGAGAACTGAGGCATCTATGTACACATGGAAGATAATATCCTAGTTTGGGAGACCTTTGGATTGGTGCACTTGTTGCTAAGGATTTCTTGATAGTGTCATAGGCTTTTTGACACTCATCTGTCCACTCAAAGATAACGAGTAATCTATACAAGGGTCTAGCTATGTGAGTGTATAAGATTATGAATCATTTGTAATATTTGATGTGTCCCATGAATCGTTGAACCCCTCAAAGTTTGTGGGTGGTGGGAGCTCAAGAAGCAGCTTTACCTTGCTATTATCCATAGAAAAGTCATATTCTAAAACAATGTGGCCAAGTATCACCCCATCATGTCTTACCCAAGACAAGCATTTAAGTTGGCTAAGGGATATTATGTATAGTTTAAATTTTTCAAATACCTTCCTTAGGCACCAAAGGAGATGTTATTTTCATTTAAAATTGACGGAAATATCATCCATGAAAACCTCAAGGAACACTCTAAGGTATTCCTTGTATGCTATGCACAAAAACCTTTGGAAAGTGCATAGGGTATTGGATAGGCCAAATGGTATAACTCTGTATGCAAATGTGCCCCATTCAGTGGTAATACATCCTTATGTTGATCACTCGAGTCTATCTCCACTTGGTTATATCCCGAAAACCCATCAAGGAAGCTGTAGGCCTCCTTGCCTACTACTACTCGTTCTAGCACATGCTCAATGAATGGTAATGGTCCTTCAGCATGGCTCCTCTGGGGTTAACACAAACTTGCATCTTTACATTTTTCTTAGGCACCATAACTATTGGGGATATCCATTCTATGTGCTCATAAATGAATCCAAATTTGATGAGTTTGACAAGTTTGTTCTTGACCATTCTGGAGTATTGTGGATTCATATGATAGCTCTGTGCCTTGATGGATTTTCTCCTTCAACAATGGGAGTAGTGTGTTTGATCACCTCTAGTGCTTCCTTTGTATCTATGTATTTCCAAGTGAAGCAGTCTTGGAATTCTATGAGTAGGTCAATAAGATATTTTTCTTCAGATAGGTCTTTCCCAGTGCATACTAGTTTTGGATCTTCATCAGGTCCTGGTAAGTTGACCTGCTTAACTTGGGCCGGCGGTCCATCAGGAGTCCTCTTTGCCTTCAACAATGGGAGTAGTGTGTTTGATCACCTCTAGTGCTTCCTTTGTATCTATGTATTTCCAAGTGAAGCAGTCTTGGAATTCTATGAGTAGGTCAATAAGATATTTTTCTTCAGATAGGTCTTTCCCAGTGCATACTAGTTTTGGATCTTCATCAGGTCCTGGTAAGTTGACCTGCTTAACTTGGGCCGGCGGTCCATGAGGAGTCCTCTTTGCCTTCTCAAAATGTACAAAGCGGTCACCCACGTTATACGTTTTCAAGTCCTTAGGCACCTATCTAAGATCTTCCATTCTGACACTCTTTGGAGAATGTGCTTAGCTTCTTTTTTAGCCCTTGATAAGGCTTTGTTTCTTGCCCTTCTTGTAGAGCAAGAGAGTTTTATAGAATCATTTGATCTTACAAGTTTGTCTCTCTCTGTGACCATTAATCTGATCAAAACTTTGGAAATATTAAGCTCTTTTTGTCACTGATGGCAAAAAGAGCTCATAGACTCCACATATGTACACTTTTGCCACTGAGATGGCAAAAGTGTACATATGGGAATCTATGGCCTCAAAGTATCAAAGGGTATTCTTCCAGATTCTTCTTAGGTAGGTTGTTAAGGTCTATGACTAGTTCATCTTGGTCCTCCCTGGTGAGCTGAGGACTCATTTCTCCTTCTGAAGAGGGTGAAGAGATGTTGGAAACTATATCCTTGCATGTCCACCCTTGAATTGTCATGCAGTCTTCCCCTTGTCCTATCTTCTTATACCTTTGTATTTTGGTCTTAGGGGCGATTCTAGCCTATTTTGAAACTTTATTATTTGTGGCAAGACTCGGCTGGTTTTGTGCCCTTTGAGTATAGGAAGCTGAAGCTTGTCCAGCTTCCTGATGTACGATGGCTCTCCTTCTATTTTTCATTCTAGTCACCATATTGAGAGGAACCATTTGTAACAGCCCATTCCTAATGCTTAGTAAGTTAAGGAGTATACTTGGCTTATGATCTTGGGTTGGACTTGGAATCTGGACATGGAATGGATGCTCTTAATAGGTAATCCTTATACATGTGGTCAATACCAAAACCCGTTTTCAGAGTATTCCTAGTGGTTGTGAGTCAATACAACAACCTGTGCAAAGTGATCCTAGTAGTTGTGGGTTGGTCACTGCTGTGGCTTGATGGGACACTCTACCAGTGGGTGTGGTCCCTTGTAATCATAGCACTATAGTGGCAAAAAAGATCCTAAGGTATTGATGTCCCTCCCCCTACACTATGGCTATATAAAGAGGGTAGACACTATTGCCAGCTTGATCATAGTGGCTTAGGTTTGACTTGGGGAAATTTGAGCCTTCTAGGAGTTCTAGGTTATTTGTTGTGGGCAACACTGGAATGGTAGGGGTAACTCTGGGTAACACTGGAATGGTAGGGGTAACTCTGGGTAACACTGGAATGGTAAGGGTAACTCTGGGTAACTTTGGGACTCTTAGCACTCCTCTTAGCACTCCTCTTTGACACACATAATACCTCAAGTCAGGTGTGTTTTCAAGCATGTGCTTACCAGTGGTGTAGGCAAAGCCAGTGGTGTGCGGGTGGAGCTGGTATAACTGGTGGGGCTACTGCTACCTCTGAGGTTGGCTCTTACAACAATAGGCAATATCATGGTTCCCTACCCTCATGGAGTATGCACACCAGATTCCTCCTTATCTTAGTCTTAGGTGGGGCATTCCATGTTTGTGTGGTTTTAGCACAACATATTGAGCACACCAGAACAACTCACATCTATGGGATAGATGCGGTTGACCTATGTTGTCTTTCCTTATCCCAACCTTCCACTAATCATTCATTTACTACATAAGCACAACCACTAGGTCTTCTATGGTCGGTGTGGACTATGGCTCTTTTCCTTTATCACTGATCTTCAAAGGCACTATGCCAAAATATGCTTTGGATGGGTTCCTTAAGGGAGAATCCTTGAAGAAGTTCCCATGAAGTTATCATCAAAGTCTAAGGTACTTCTACAACTTGGCTCAAAGTTTTTATGTTTTTTTGAGTAAAAGGTGTTATGTAAGGTTGAATCAAGGATCCCTTCAAACAATCTTCTAACTATTTGTTAGAGAATTTATCATTGTTAGAAAATCAAGAGTGGAGGTATCTCACTCTCTGTGATGTAGTCTTTGATGGATTCTTTCTCTTGTTGCTTGATATGGTAAAGTTGATCGATTGGATTCCATTGGGTTCCTTGGATGATGATGAGAATGCCCAATCATGGAGGTAATCTTCTAGGTGTCAAAATCAGCCTTATCTTTGGGTTTCAATGATCACAACCACTGACCCCCCTTCCCTTCCATGGTGAGGTTGAAGGCACTCACCCTTACCTACTAGGTCATCAAAGGCTAACTACATGTGTCACACATTTGATCAAACACTTCTAAGTGTGCAATGGGATCTCGAGCCCCATTGAACTTTGGCATCAATTTTGGAATTTGCATAGGTTTAATTGTATTTTGATATGTAGGGTTTGGCCTAACTACTATGTGGCTAGAGGTGGTGTTGTTGCAAGCCTCATTTTCTACCCCTCCCTATCTAGCCTCCCTATCTTAGTGGGGTTGAAGAAGTAGGTAGTGGTGTAGGTGGAGATTTGAGTAGTGGCTATATAAGTGATGGTACGGGTATGGGTAGGTTGGTGGTGGCATGGCATAGGCAAGATATTGCCCTTGAGGGTATTATAGAGGGTATCAATATAAGGCTGGGTTGTACTAAGGTGTGTATGCCCCTCCCTATGCTGAGTCTATTCTTGAATCTCCTTGCTCTGTGTTGTAAGGTTTTCATCGTAATGTACCCAACAGCTTGGGTAGACTCTTTGGCCCTAGTAGGTTGTGTTGTTGCTATAGCCCCAGTGTCATGCTAAACCTAAATTCCCCTACACTGCTAGTGCCGAGGTCTAATGTTGCTAAGACTAAAGATACGGTAGGACTCTATGCTATTCCAAACATTTCAAGATTTGTGTTTTAACAAATAGCTAAGCCAAAGGTTGTTGACATAACCATTATTTTTGTAGCCATGCCAACTATGGTTCTAGGAGGGATTACTCCTTGCTCTACTGGGTTGGTGCTACTCGTTCTTGAACTAGACTAGTTAGGGTCCATATTAGGAGTAGATGCCTCCATGTTTAGCATTTCTAGGTGGGTGGTCTCTTGCTAGGAAATTTGATGATTCTTTGAATCCCACTCATCTAACTAATCATGTCTATGAGTCCTTTGAGTGATTTTAGGGGAGGAAGGTAAACCAACCTCTTGTTTACGAGGCTCTGAAGAGACATGCTCCCAGTAGTAGGCCTCACTCAAGCTAGCATCTCACTATCACTCTGTGACTAGGGTTGCTTGGATCTTATGAGGTTCTAGGGACTGTGATGTTTGAAGAGATTCCTCTTGAGAGGGTGCTCTTGATTCAACATCATTTGAGGCACTCTCTTTTAATGGGGGATTGAGTCTAAAAATCCTTCCCGATCTTGTAGACATGTAAGGGTGATCGGCTTAGAGCATTTCCTTTACTGACACAAGTCATGCAATGGCTTTGGATATTCTAGATTTAGTAGGATTTTTTGTTTTTAGTCTCTATTTGACTTGTGAACATGCATTCACAAGCTGATAACATGCATCCCCACTTGGGAACGTGCATGGCAAGGTGAGTTGGGAACATGCATGAGGATCTACAAACGCACATGGCCAATTCTTGCAAATGTGCATGGCTAAGTGTGTGTGGACTTATGAACGTGCATGGCTAGGTGAGTTGGGAACATGCATGGGGATCTACCAACGCACATGGCCAATTCTTGTGAATGTGCATGGCTAAGTGTGTGTGGACTTATGAACAAGAACGTGTGTTGCCACTATGGCACGTGTATACATAATTCTAATAGATCTACCACTTGCAATGATGGAAGTCTGAGCCACGTGATGGCCATTTTCAACCATTTGTAGCATTATGGTAATTTATGAGAATAATATTATCTATTGAGAATATTGGGCAGATCTTCCTTGTCAATTCTTGTGAATGTGCATGGCTAAGTGTGTGCTGTTCACAAAAGTAAGAACATGTGTTGCCACTATGGCACGTATATACATAATTCTAATAGATGTACCGCTTGCAGTGATGGAAGTATGAGCCACATGATGGCCATTTTCAACCATTTTTAGCATTATGGTAATTTATGAGAAGAATATTATCTGTTGAGAATATTGGGCAGATCTTCCTTGTCAAACTTAGGAATGTACGTTCCTACTTGCAAACATGCATTCGTAGGCATAATCTAGCATGCATGCAGGTGGATAATAAATTTTTGTGAGCTTGATGAGGCGAGCTTGAATGAATTTGGTGAGTTTCACGGTTATGCCACTTATATTCTGGCAAGCTTTTTGGCTAGATTAAGTTTATTTTGACTAGGTTTGTTGAACTTAGTGGTTACACCTGTTGTACTTTGGCAACCTCATGGTGGCTAATTTTTTTCCACCCAATTCAATGTGAAATGATATCTTAAAATGTAGTACCCTCTTACAAGTTATTATTAGTCAGGCAATATGTAACATGTGTGAAGTGACAAAAGTGATTAGTGCATATCATTAAATTTTAATTAAAATCTATACATAGAAATCCTACTACACCGTGCTTATTTGTACAAAGAATAGCTCTACAATACATACTATCATAGAAATCCTACTACACCATGCTTATTTATACAAATAATATCTTTACAATGCTTATTTGTACAAAGAATAGCTTTACAATATATATTATCATGTTTTTATAGTGTATAAATCTAAGCATGCATATCATCAATTTTAATTAAAAGCTAAGCATAGAAATCCTACTACACTATGCTTATTTGTACAAAGAATAGCTCTACAAATACATACTATCTTGTTTTCATAATGTAGAGATCTAAGCATAGAAAATCTACTATACCATGCTTATGTGCAAACAAAACATTTTCTTAATCTAGTCCTTGTTCATGAAAATATAGATGATGCTACTCTTTGCCTCTATAATTCATTTAATATATATGTCAGATTCAAAGTCCCTTTTCTTATTTCTCTATAAGATCTAAGTTCTAGAAAAATGATAAAGTAACTTCATTTAAAAAAACTTAGAGCATTAAGTTTGTGTCTCCTAATACTTAATTAGTGGTTGCAATAAAACTAAACCTATACTAGCATCATAGTATATAGAAACACACTATTTTGTGCTTGGTTCTTACCTTACTACTTCTAAAAGAACCCGTCCATATGAGCTTTCATGCAAAGTACTATGAAGACATAGGTCTATTTTACATGTTTTTAAATAACATGTATAATCTCTTCTACGATTATTTAAACTTTTGATATGAGTACTCAACACCCCATTTCTAATTTAGCTGTATTGCAAAAACACCCCATTTGTAAATAAAGGACATTATAAGCACCTCATTTTTGTAACGTAAGTACATTAAAAAGTACTAAACTAACAAAACCTCATATATTTTATTTACAAATAAATGTTGTTAACTTGTGCACTAAAGTAATATTGTATACTTTTTAAAAATATTTTAATTACAAATAAATGTCTTTAACTTATGCACTAAATTAATATTGTATACATTTTAAGGGTTGTAAGAAAACTTTTTTCATGATGAGGCTTCCTTTATAGGGATAGATGTTTCCATTATATGTACAGAGCTAAGTATATAGGACAATATCAAGTGCAAGTTTTTTTTTTTGAGAAAAGATCCTTTCATTAGTTATAAAAAAACGCCCGTAGGGCTACAAAAAAATCCTCTTTTGCTCACAAGAGAAAACAGAGCAGAGAAAAAGGCAGGGCAGCCAGGGAGACTCTCCCTAGGTGCTGAAAAGTACAAGTATCAGTACAAAGAACTGAAAGGCTATATCATACAATAAGAGGGGGGAAAAGCCAAACAGGTGGCCTGTAGTGCCAGTGGGGGGACCCCGCGTGAAGGGTATAGAAGGGGC
Source organism: Cibotium barometz (assembly GCF_041138505.1). NCBI lineage: Eukaryota > Viridiplantae > Streptophyta > Polypodiopsida > Cyatheales > Cibotiaceae > Cibotium > Cibotium barometz. The sequence continues at coordinate 27,533,287 of NC_141050.1, forward strand.
CGCTGCTCCAGGTGGTGTGAAAGGCCTGGCGCCGCAAGATCGCCTCATCCGAGTCGCCCCGAATGCGGTCGTACTGTCCTCGCAAGGTGTGGATCAACTCCTGCCAGATCCCCCGAACAGTCTCTGCTGGAGGCTCCAGTCTCCCCTCAAAGGCCCTGAAACACCGGGCCTTCCAGGTGAACCAGATGGTGATGCTGCTGAGGAGCTCCCATCGTAAATCCCTCTCCTGTGTCCAGTTGGCGGACGAGAAATCCGATGAAGGAACAGGGCGAGGCTGGCCCCTAATGAATCTGATGGCCTGGTTGTCCTGCTCCGTCTCATAGCCCATAGCAGGCCCTGACAAAGTCGACCAAGCTGCGGCACCCCACGTATACGTACCCTCTGGAGAGAGGGGGGCCAGAATACGCAGCATCCGCAGCCAATTCTGCTGCGCTTGAGGGCAGTCCCAAAGGCAATGTCTCTGTGTCTCCATAGGGTGGCCGCATTGGACGCAGGCCGCCGGAAGACCGCTGTAGACAAGCCAGGTGCCAACTGCTGAGCCCCTGTGGGCGACCAGCCACTGGAAAGTCGAGGCCCTGCGGGCCTGTCGACTAGCCCAGAGCCGGGCCCAAAAATCCTCTAGAAACTCCTGTAGCCGCCAGTGCCCCGTTGCAGCTGGAGAGACCATCCTCCTCGCCGTCAAAATATGCCGTCCCAACCGAACAGTATACTGAAAAAAGGTAATCTCTGTGGCCTCAAGGGATGCATAAGGATCGTGCCACTCGTACTCACCAGGGTCCCACTGAAGCCGGGCCAAGGGGCGCGCTACATATGCCCATATGTGCCAATCTGGGAGCACATCTGCAGGGTCTGGGTCAATATGCCACTTTCGAGAAGCGGCCACTACCCGTATCCTCTGAAAGGTGCACTCTGCAACCAAAGGCGACTCGACCTCCACTCTCTGAAGTCTGCCCTCATCCTGAATCTCATAGTAGAGGCATCTGCCATCCTCAGTGCAAGCTCTGACAGCAATCAGGATCTCCAACTGTGTAAAGGCTCCCATCCACCGTGGGGCCACTAGCTCGATAGGCGTGAACCACTCCTCTGTGAGTGCCTCTTGAATGTCATCCCTCATAATCAACCCCCCTCTGAAGTGGCTCAGCCTCCCCACCTGGATCTCCTCTGGTAGACCGCAGAAGGCCTGCCAGTCTCCAAAGCTACGTGTTGGGCCTGCCGCCAAAGGTCCCCAGGCTAGACGAGGCCGAGAACCCAGCATATGACTCTGCTCTGTGCGAACCGCTGGGCTCCAGATGAGCGGCTGTCTGGCCCGCTCCTCAACACAAGAAGGAGGTCGCTGAGAGAGCCCCGGTCTCAGCAGCTCCTAAGCTCTCAGGATGCTCAAAGCAAATCTGTCCTCCCATCCTCTTCTGAGGCCTGTCCTCCTCATCTCTATGAAGATCCATCGAATCTCTGGTGCCCAAGTGCCCCCTGTTGGGGGAGCCCGAGCCTGCAGTCGCTGCAAGAGAAGCTCTTTCCAAGGCTCAGCGCCTGGAAGCAGCCCCCGAACAATAAGCTTCCCCAATAAGGCTCTACTCTGATCACTGGATCTATAATGCCCAAGCCTCCCTGAGCCAGCAGAAGTGTAATAACTGCCCATGCAACCTTTGCCTGAGCTGGCTGACCGTCCCGCCCAGACCAAAGAAAGTTCCTGATGATCAGCCTCTGTACCTGGCTGATGCAAGAGCTCGAGAAGATCCAGCAAGACGTAATGTACCACATGGTCGCTAACAGCACCTGATTTGCCACCACCACCCTCCCGGCCAGGGATAGTCGAGCTGTACTCCAATACAAAAGCTTCTTTCGAATGCTCAGAAGAAGCGGGGCAATATGCTGCTCAGGTGACAAATCTAGTCCAATCTGGCATCCCAAATACCGCACTGCTGTGCTAGGAGGAATCCATCTAAAGCCGGGGTCCGGGCTCCATGCCGGAGTGGGAGCGCTACTGATCCAAAAGGCCACTGTCTTGCGCCAATTGATCAATGCTCCTGAAGCTGCACTAAAAACCTGGAGCGACTGCTCTGCCCGAAGAAGATTGGCCTCCTGGCCATGCAAAAATAAGCCTGCGTCATCTGTCTCCAAACTCAGCATCGAGCAAGTCCTCCCCCGAACTGGGAGCTGGAGTCCTCTCAAACCAACCTCCTCTGCTGTCAAATACATGCTCATAGCCTCCGCAAAGAAGAGAAAAAGAAAAGGGGCGAGGGGACACCCCTGAGGACTGAGCTGGTCAGCTCAAAACTCGGCCCCCATCCTCCTGCAATCAACATCTGGCTGCGAGCTATGGAATACAGAGCCGCCACCCCTCTAATCCAACCTGGCTCAAAGCCCAGGCGAAGCATAGTGCCCTCTAAGAAACCCCAATCGACTCTATCGTATGCCTTCTCAAAATCGAGAAGCATCACGACCAAGTCCTCACCAAGAAATCTAGCTCGGGCCGTCGCCTCCCAGAAGAAGGTGAAAATGTTGTCAAGGATACTATGCTCCTTGACGAATCCTGTCTGGGTAGCATGAATCAACTCCCCCACCAGGAAGGGCTGGATCCTCAAACTCAAGGCCTTTGCTAAGACCTTGTAGACAGTATTGAGGATCGTAATAGGTCTCCACTGCCGAATATCATCTGATACTCCCTCCCCCTTGGGGATGAGAAAGATCAAGCCCTCTGAAAAGCTCTGTGGCATCACCCCATTGTCCAAAACATACTGAAAGCTCCTGCGGAGGCCTGGCCCCAAAAGGTCCCAATAGCGCATAAAAAATGCAGGCGTCAGACCGTCCTCCCCTAGGCAACTATGGCGCGGCAGGACCCTCAAGGCCTCAGCAAGCTCAACCTCTGAAAGAGGCGCACCAAGGACTGTACGCATACAATCTGTGACCCTCCTCTGCACCTGGGCCCACACCGTCTGTTTGCAAGCATCCCGAGCCTCAGTGGCTGGCTCCGTTGAAAGCAGGTCTCTATAGAACCCAGTGGCAATGGCTCGGATCTCCCTGGGCTCAGTAGCTACAGACCCGTCCGGCCTCCCAAGCTGACGGACTCCTGCTCGAGCATGGCGGGGTCCAGTAATCTCAAAAAACTCCCCAGTCACTCTATCCCCAAGCTACGTCCAACTGAGAGGCCTGGCGACGATAGTAAAACTCATGTCTCTGCTCCTCTGCCTCTCTAACCTCCTGGCATGCCTGGCTCAGCTGGGACGCCACCCACTCACATGCAGGCTGCTGCTCTTGAAGGCGCTGAAGCGAAGCAAGGCTGCGTCTCAACCACTGCTCCCACTCGCAAATCTCTCCCAGCCATGTCAAAGTTGCAGCGTGCAGAAAAGAGCTAAGCTCCATGAGTCCCTGGGCACACTGGCCTACTGCATCCTGGTCAGAGCACTGACTATCATGCCAGATCCTCTCAATGTCCTCTACGAGACTAGGATCTGTAAGTACCCTCTCTGGGATCCTCAACTGCAAGCTGGGCTCCCGTGTCCTCTCCTCAAGCGTCAAAATAACTGGCGCATGATCTGAAAATGAGGTGCCAGCGAGAATGCCAACGGAGCCCCCTCGCTCCCCTAACCAGTCGCCCACATAAAAGCGATCAATCCGAGATAGATTTCGACGATCCGACCGAGAGAAACTAAGACTATCCTGAGAGCGGGTGAAGGCCCCATGCTGCCATGCATCAGTGATCCTCAGTGACATGCAAAATCGCTCCCAAGTTGCAAGCTCCGTGCCGTGCACTGTAACATGACTGCCTCCCACCCTATCAGCCGGGTCCTCAAGCATGTTGAAGTCACCCCCGACACACCAATGTGCGGCCTCTAGCAATGCATCCATAACCTGGGTCTAGAACTCTGCTCTGGCACTAGCATGGTTGGGCGCATAGACGTTGAGCACGCCCACTAGCTCATCATGCATCCTCAGAATGACATACTATGCTCTACCAGGCACAATGATCCCTCGATCCACAATGGCCTGCCGTCATACATCTGCAATGACTATGCATACTCCTCCCTGTCCACCCAAAGGACCAAACCCTACAGACCAAAGGTGTCCCATCTACCAGGCATCACCGAACCATATCTCCGAATCCTGCTCTCACCCAAGTGGTGCTCCTGCATCATCAAAATATCAATGCTGCCACCAACTAGGCATCTCTGAAGCTCCTGCCTCAAGCAACCACGATAGCGTATATAATGTGCTCCGCCAACACCCTGTACATTCCATGAGATGATCCTCATGGATGACCTACTGAGGTGGATGCTATCTCAGCCGTACGGCGGGCCTTCGCAAGCGGCTTATGGAGAATAGTCCCCATCCGAGCGGCTGCGAATCTGCCCACCCGGTGTACTGCAAGAATCACGAATCAGGCGCCAGTGGCTGTGTCCCATGGCGACTGCCTCCCACTCAGACTGAGCAACCTCGTGTATACATACATATCCAGGGTCGCGTGCTAAGTCTGCCACTATGCGAACGACCAAATGACGAATCCCCGAGGCATCCACACTCCCGGGATCCAAGAAAAAATGAGCCAACTCCCATAGTCGGCCTATCACATCTGTCACCTCCAGATCGCTCACATGATGAGAAAACTCAACTGCCTGAGTCTTCAAAGTGCTAAGAGCGAGCTCTAGAGTCCACTCTCGGTCGCATGGGCCACATAGAGGGAACGAGAAGGCCACCGCTGAATCAAGTGCCTCCTCCCCGCGGGCCGGAGGAATCACTACATGAACTCTGATGGGTGCTGGCAATACGTGCATTTGTTTGGAACAAAAATATAAATTATTTTGCATTAATGAAATTGGTTTGATACACAAATATAATGTTTGATTTTTATAAGTTGAGGATCTAAGAGTTTATTAACATCAAGGTAAACTGCAAGATGGAGGCCCACTCATTGCATGGAGTAGACAACATGGGTGTAGGCCACCATCCTAACATCTCAAAAGGGAGAAGTTCACCATGGAAGCTTAAGCATAAGCTCCAAGAAGACAAGATGTCATATCATGATAAAACGTATCAAAAGAGTACAATATCCTAGGGCTGGTGCCTTTTATAGTCCCAAGGCCCCGTATGCCCTACACAACATATGTGTAAATTCCCGTAAGCCCCATGTGCCTAGGCCCATCCCCCATATGTATGTGCACACTATAATTACAAACCATCCCCTCCTAAAATGATTTTGTCCTTGAAATGGAAGGGTGGTTGTGCATGAAAATACACATACAAGAGGCTATATACAAAAGCCAAAAATTGAACATATAGTCCGTATACATCCAAGTATGGAAATGAAGATCGCGGTGACATAGACAATGTAGAGGCCTCTTGGATCAAATGGTAAGCCAAAGAGTCGCACGATCAAGGATGTAGATCTCATGCCACCCGAGTCAAAAGGGTAGGTCGTATCTCCCCTCAGCATGAGTGTGCGGCCACTTAGGTCAAACATGAAGTAATGCTGCCCCATTGTCCAAAAGGTGATCTCTGATGATGCCTAAATCAAATGGAAAGGTCAGTGAACTCCCACCAAACTACTAGACAAGCTCCCACCTAGATAAAAGGAAAAACCAAGGTACTCTAAATCCAAGGCAGTGGTCCTGTGATGGTTTGGTGTGAATGGAGAGTCTAAGGTACCACTGTCGATGGCTAGATGTGTACCCTCCAAGATTAAACGGATAGGTAAGGTACACATCAAGGATCCTTGATATCGATTTCGTGGTAGTACCAAGATCGAAGGGAAAGCTCGTAAACCTGTCCACATGACCACAATGTGAATCTGAGTCCTGAGATATCCACCAAGTAGAATCAACACTCCTAGTAGAAATGTGGAATGGTCGCAGCATAGAAGAACCATCGTGTATGCCATAATTGAGATGTGCTATAGGGGCATCAAAATGATGTGCCATATAGTTGGTAACCATGTGCCCAAAATGGAAAAGAATGCACCCATAGGAAAATGTCCCAGCCCCAAAGAACATAGACTCCTGTGTTGACACCTGTGGAAGCCAAAAGAACACAGCTCAAAGTTGATGTTGTGCAAGATCAAGTGTGAATCAATGCTGTCATCCACTAAAGCACCACTTAAACAATCAAAAGAACACAGCTCAAAGTTGATGTGCAAGATCAAGTGTGAATCAATGCTGTCATCCACTAAAGCACCACTTAAACAATCAAAAGCACAATCCATTGCATCGATGAGAGTAGAAGCACGATCCGAAATATGCACTACATCCTCAAGTGCAAGATCCTCTATGTATGTGTGATCCATCAAGGTAGAAGCATGATCAATAGGATAACTCTAGACCTCATCATCACTGGAAATGGATAGACTATCTACACATGAGAGGTAAGTAAATTCACAAACCTCAGAATCTCCAAGATCACCAAGGTCACCCTTATTAGTATTTTAAATTTTGTTTTGTACTGATTGAGTATCTAGCCACAAATTTAAACTTTTCATGAGTTTGTTTTTTTTTACAATTCTTCTATAATCAAAACCTTTTAATCAAGTTGTTGAATGAATATTGGTGTTTTACATCCGAGTAGGAACCTCACTAAAACACAATTAGTGCTGCCATGTACTTGTAAAAACAAATGTGGAATAGCCATCAAGCTCACTAAAATAGGCTTGACATAGCCAAGAAGCTCGCTAAAACTGCCCAAGCTCGCCTACCTAAGCTCACCAAAAAAACTTTCCCCATACAGGCAAACTAGAGAGAAATTTTATGTGCTTTTGTTAAAAATCTAGGTTTCACCCTCTCCAATTTCTCCTAATGGTGCATGTTTTTTTATTTTTGATTTGATAGGATGCTTTAGCTTTTCCTAACCTATTAATTTATAATATGATCAATGTAACCTAATGCATTTCCTACAAAGATTAATGGTGAGATTAACTCCTAGAATGAATTAAAAAATCAATGAAAATATAATAGAACATATACTTGTAATCATGCAACTCGAGCTTGACGGATTGTTCCATTCTCCATTGCACCAAGGTAACCAAATAAACCAAGTATTAAACACTACCAAATTGGTGAATTTGCACTCCAATCAGGCTATGACAATACTCCAAATACAAAGTATAGCAAGGGAGTCCTAAGCAAAGGTGCTTCCCTAGTAGAGCAGTGCCAAAGATGTTCACCAATTTGAGAACACTTGAGCCTTGAAAAATAGGGAGAAGAAAAGGATGAATGCAAGGTTCTTACTAGTTTGCATCTCAAGCCACTCTTGGTAGAGTAACCTTATCTTGTGGTAGAGAGCTAGGGTCCTCAACCTTTCTTCCTTCGGTGTCACTACAAAGGAGCTTTACAATTAGGTGGGCAGCACAAGAGAGAGAGAGAGAGAGAGAGAGAGAGAGAGAGAGAGAGAGAGAGCTATAGAAAGCTTAAGCTCTACTTTAATGCCATGGTGAGTGAGATCGTGAGGGTGAAGAGAAGAGAAGGGGAAAGGAATAAGAGAACATGCATCAACATCACCATTTACCCACACACAGTCCCTAAGCATGCATATAGCAAAGAAGAAGCAAAAGCATACAAGCAACTTTAATTATAAGAGCAAGAGACTCAAACTCAATTTTGAGAATGGGATTATGTATTCTCCCATTAGTCAAATTGTCTTATATACAAGACATATGTATAATAATTCCTAGCTGTATATGTCTTTTCTCATTAGTCAAATTGTCTTATATATAAGACTCATATGTATAATAATGCCTAGATTCATATGTCTTTCCTCGTTATTCAATTTTCTTATATACAAGACTCATATGTATAATAATGCCTAGCTGCCCAAGTAATCTCTGGAGTCCCAATAAGCTAGCCTAGGCTAATTCCCTAGTCTAAATGTATGTACATTATAGTCGTAAGCTTAGTTTTGACTATCTTTTGGCATTATACAAGTCATAAGCTTGGATATTTCCCATAAGCATTTTACATGAAAGTGCATATTACGAGGTACAAAAATATGACTCAAAGGTGTTGTCATACATTCAAAGATGTTAGCCAATGTTGTTAACACTCATAGAATTATAGAGTGAAATATGAATGCACCAAGAAATCCTACTTCTAATCCTATGGAAAATCCACCCAGCACTCACACCCACACGCAAATGAGGGGTGACACATTTTTACAAAGATTTTACAACACATTGCTAAAACTTTTGTAAAGGGACATAATGACACTCAAATGAGGTATATCCCTTGCTAAAACTATTGGAAAGGGAAAGGACATAGTGACGATCCACTAAAGTGATTTAGATGACTCAAATGAGGCATATCCCTTGCTTCTTAAGAAGAGGTTAAAGAACTCTTGGATCTTAGGCATATCCCTTACTTCTTAAGAAGAGGTTAATGCACTCTTGGCTCTTAGGCATATCCCTTACTTCTTAAGAAGAGGTTAAAGCACTCTTGGCTCTTAGGCAAGACAATGGCCTTAGCATACACTTAATGTCAAATAGGGAAATTCTATGGACTTAGTATCCATAGTTGTTTAAAACTAGTAATAGACGCTAATCGTTTTTAAGTTTGATCGGCCTAGTGTGAAAAATAATCACTTCGATATAAGTCATTTTTGATAATAAGCAAGAGATAATCATTCCCTTGCAATAGTTTTCTTGTGAGCTCTCCTCCTTCCATGTTCTTTATTTCTTACATGATATTGTATTATTACTTGATTGATGTATTTGGTTGGCCTAGTGTGAAAACTAATCACTTGTATATATAAGTCACTTGTTTGGCTAGCCTAGTGTGAAAACTAGTCACTTGTTTGGCTGGCCTAGAGTGAAAACTAGTCACTTTTATATAAGACATTTTTTACAATAAGCAAGAGACAATCATTCCCTTGTAATACTTTTCTTATGAGCTCTCCTCCTTTCCTCTTCTTGCTTGCTTGCTATTATATTCTTACTTGCTTGATGGATGCTTGTTTAGCTGGCCTAGTGTGAAAACTAGTCACTTGTATATAAGTCATTTTTGACAACAATAAGTAAGAGACAATCATTCCCTTGTAATAGATTTCAATTGACTCCCCTCCTTTCCTCTTCTTTACTTGCTTACATGCTTTTATATTCTTACTTGTTTGATGGATGCTTGTTTGGATAGGTGTGGTCATAGGTTTCTCACTTGTATTAGCTTCTTCTTCTTTTTTCGCTTTTCACGAGAGATAACCATTGTAAAGGAACATCTCTTCTTGCTTCCATCTAGGCATTGAGAGCTCTCCCTTCACCCCTTTGCCAAAGGAGGATTCCAGTGTGACAACGAAGTGAGGATGTGAACGACCTAGCACACCCACACAAGAAGTTACAGATTGCGGCTCTAAGACAAGACCTAATGACACGTGCTTTGGTAATAAGGCAAAGGTAATCTCTTGACTTGATCATATTTGGTGTTGTTTACTGGGGACTAGCGTGCTGCTCAATTTTTCTGTCCATTCCAAGATATTGGGATTAGCTCTATTTTTTCGTCCATTCCAAGCTATTGGGATTACCCATGATTATCCAATATTGCCCAATATTGATTAGGAGGTCACACTCCAAAAAACATATGGTTTTATATCCTTGGATATGTTTGTTTATTGCTTTTAACTTCCATTTGAAGTTTATTTTGCATTAGATTTCATTGCTTTGATCCAAGAATTAGCTTAGCAATTATGATTAAGAGTGGAATCCACTCCAAAAACATGAGCAATGAGCTCCATTAGGTTAAATTAGAGTGAAGTTGTCAAATTTAGTTCATGGATTTCATAATTTTTCTAAAATTGTTCATGCATTGCTGACATTCCTCGTATGTTTCCGTTCACATAATCCTGAGTCGGAAGATTTTCTTCCAACAAAGAATTACCCTCTTGTTTGGAGCTGCCAGACTGGCGGAAATTCTTGCTTCTCCTGAGCCTTTCATCTTTCCTTCCATGAATTATGATCTCACCTTTGATGTGTATATCTTTATCTTAACCTAGGGGGAGAAAGGGAGGTGAGGAGGCTGTGAGATTTCATACAAGTGTGTTTTGATTCTAAGAAGTGACCGAAGTCAAAACCCCAACTTTGTGTCACATCTTTTGGTGGAGATGAGGGGCAGGTTTTACTTAGAATTATTCTATTTTAACCTCAAGGTCCCGCATGATTAAAGAAAAGTTATTTTGAAAAAAGCAAAATTTCCTTGTTGCTACTCATCTTTTGGTGCAAGATGTTCAACATTCCAGTGTTCCAAGGATCGGAAGAAGAAGACCCAGGGAGTTATCTCCGAGAGTTAAACGAGCATGCCGCTTGACGGGTTGGTCTATGAAGGAGAGGGCAGAAATACTTCCAGATTTCTTGGAGGGTGTGGCCTTAACTTGGCATGAGGCTTTGCCAGAGAAGTCCAAGAATGATTGGGAAAGGTTGACCAAAGCAATGAAGGAGAGATTTGGAAAAGTGGAGTCACCAAATGCTTTACTATTGTAATTGGATCAAGGAGAGTCAGTTTCTACCTTTTCAGTGAGGTATGAAGCCTTATTCATCAAATATCAACAAGCTGCTTTACATGTTGTTGCTTCTTCTTTTTCACCTTCTATGGAAGATTCAAAGAGTTCTTTAGCAATGGAGCATCTTAAGATGAGCAAGTTTATCAGGGCTTTGGATCCCCGCTTGCATGGAAAAGTTCTTAGCAAAGATCCCACTAATTTTAAAGAGGCTTCGTATTGCTTTGAAGAAGGAGACCACAGTCCACATTCCAATCTTCTCCGAGTGTGCCAACCCCACCACACCCACGAGTAGAGATAACCTCAACATCTCAGGTACAAGCTCCATCCTTGGATCATAACATTGCACAACTTATGGCAGAATTTGCTGATTTGAAGTTACACTTAGTCAATGCAAGGCCACCTAGGGTTCCACGAGCTGAGGATAAACCTAGGGATAGAAGTAGTGTCACATGCTATGAATGTCAAGAGAAGGGACACTATCGCACACTGAGTGTCCGAAATTGAGGAAAAGAGAGGATAAAAGTTTAGCACTTTTAGAGGAAACATGCTCAGAAGAAGAAGAAGAAACATTGATGCCATTAATGGCAAAAAGGGGTCGTAAAACTAGGAGCCAAGAAGAAGAAGAACAAGAAGATAAATCTGAAGAAGAGGAGAAAAATAAGAAGAAGAAGAAGTTGTCTAGGAGAAAAATTGGACAATTTGACTTTCCTCTTGGACAAGGATCTCTTAGTTATGACCTCTTAACAGATCTTAGGGAGAAAACGGCACAAATCACATTTGGGCAGCTTTTGGCACTCTCTCCAAAGCTTAGAAAGGAATGGGGTAAGCTGGCTAGCACAAGGGAATCTAAGAAAAAGAAGAAGAGGGATAATGGGACTCCTATGGTTCAAAAGGTGGATATTGATGTAGGAGATGATGTGCCTGTGAGATTGATGTCATCATTGAGGGGCAAACAATTTCTAATGCATACATTGATGGAGGTGTGTCAATCAATGTCATGAGTGAAAAAACAATGAAAGATGCCGATTTAAAGTTGTCTTCTACCAACTCTCCCTATCGCATCAAACTTGCTGATAATACTAGGGTGAAAACCTTAGGAATTGTCAAGAATTTGGGAGTGGATGTATGTGGTATTTCTGTGCCTACAACTTTCCAGGTCATTCCTACAAAGCCTGATGCTAGGGCTTACCCATTGATATTGGGTAGGCCATGGCTTCGCCACTCAAGTGAAGGCAATTCAAAAGTGAGAGACAGGTGATCTTATTCTACAAGGTGAGAATAAGAAGGTCCACTACAACATCAAGAGTCGTCTCACAAGAAAGTGGTAAGAGGTGAACCTTCAACTTCCAAAAGTTCAGAGTCAAAGTCATCCGATGAGGAGGAGACAAGTGGTAGCTCCGAGGATTCCATCTCAGAAGGGGAGGTGGAGGGAGTTGCATTTGGTCTTTCCCTAGGCAGGGATCGAGGGGATGCTGAAGACAATGGAGCCTTGGAAGGAGAAGCTTCTTCAACCATGTGCAAGAAAGGAGATGTGGACCTCACTAGTCTTCACCAACAGAATGAGCTTCTTCTTGATGAGTCCATAGCAGGTACTGAAAGGGAGAATTACTTAAAAATGTTGGATGGATTTCCTAACATGTTTGCAAACAGCTACTCACAAGTACGCCAAGTTACGCTAGTAGAGCACAAGATTGATCTTAAGCCCCAAAGGAAGCCAGTGGTACAGCGGCTAAGGCGTTTGGGAGTAGTGCAAGCAGAGGTGCTTAAGAAGGAGGTAAAACTAATTTGCTTGAAGCTGGATTTATTTTTCCAGTAGAGAATTCAGAGTGGATTTTCCCAGTTGTAGTCACTCCCAAAAAGGGTGGAAAATGGCGTGTGTGTGTGGATTTTTGCCCTCCTCTGAATGCATGCACAAAGAGGGATTATCATCCTCTACCCTTTCAGGATGAGATTTTGGATCAAGTTGCAGGTCATGAATTGTATTCAGTGTGTGATGGATACTTTAGATACTTTCAAATCCGGATTTGTGAAGAAGATCAAAGGAAAACCTCATTTATCACCCCTTGGGGAGTGTATACCTATAGGGTGATGCCATTTGGCTTGACCAATGCACCAGCAAATTTTCAATGCTTCATGAGTCAGGTATTTGCACCTTACTTGGAAAAGTTTATAAGGGTCTTTCTGGATGATTTTTGCATTTATTCAAGCCGCATGGATCACTTGGAAAAGTTGAGGTTGGCCTTGCAAAGTATTGATGATGTAAAAGGGTGTCTTAATCCTGAAAAATGCCGCTTGGCACGAAGGAAGGTGGTTCTCTTGGGACATGTTATCTCAAAAGAAGACATAGAGATGGATCCTGAGAAGGTGTAGGCAATTGTGGCCCTCCCACCACCTACCAATGTAAGGGAGGTAAGGAGGATTTTGGGTAAAACAAAGTATTACCAACGCTTTGTTGACATGTTCTCTGAGAAGATGTATCCTATAAATCTGTTAACAAAGAAGAATGTTTCTTTCCAATGGGGGCCCGATCAAATTCAGTCTTTTTGTTTGCTCAAGGAATGCATGAGTCAAAGTCCAATTGTGCAGCCTCCTAGGTGGGGGGAGGACTTTTATGTGAACCCAAGTGTCTCATCACATTCAGTGGGTGCTATACTCTTGCAAAAGGGAGAGCAAGGGCATATGCAACGAGTGTATTATGCAAGCCGACAAACTGACTGATGCCGAGGAGAGGTATGGTGAAATGGAGAAAGGTGGTTTGTCTCTTGTTTTTGCAGTAAAGAAGTTCAGGTCATACTTGTTACCTCGCCCTTTCTTCTTCCTCACATCTCAACCTTCTTTACAATTCTTGGTCCACAAACCCAATCCTGCAGGAGGGAAGTTTGCAAAGTGGATTTGTGAGCTTCAAGAATTCTCTTTCACTTTTATTACAAAAAACACCACTAGGACCTCTCTTGCAGATTTGCTTACAAGGAAGGAAGAGAAAGAAGGAACAGGGACAAAGGAAGAAGTATATGAAGATTTGGAGACGCCACCAACTGCTTTCACTATGCATTTTGATGGATCCTTTAACCCTTCCAGGCAATGTGGGGCTCGGGGGATAGTTTTATTTGATCCAGAAGGAAAAGAGGTATGGGCCAAGGGTAGGGAATTTCCAAAGGCTATATCAAATAATGTGGCTGAGTACAATGCATTAATTTGGGGATTAGAAGATTGCATAAAAGATGAAATTAAAGAGGTAGAGGTTAAAGGGGATTCACAATTGGTCATCTGACAAATGAAAGGAGAATATAAGGCAAGGAGTCCTAAAAGGGCAATGGAGTTAAAAGAAGCTTTTGAGTTTTGTAAATTTATGCATGTTAACAAGAAGGATAATCAAAAGGCTGATGAATTGGCCACTAAAACCTTGGCTTCTTTCAAAGTAGCTACTCTTGCATTAATGGATACAGGTTGGCCTGAGCTCCAAGATGTTCAACACTATTTAGATACAGGATACTTCCCTCCTGGTGGATTGAATTCTCAATAGAAGCAAAGGCTTACCAGGAAAGCTCATCCTTACACAATTCTAGGGGATGTTCTTTACAAGCAGGGTAAGGATAAGATTCTTAGGAGGGTAGTGAGCCTGGAAGAATCTAAAAGGATTATGGAATTATGTCATGAATGTTCAGGTCACTTTGCCTCAGCCAGGACAACTCGGAGGATCCTTAACACAGGGTATTATTGGCCTCGACTCAGCAAAGATGTCTATGAGTGGTGCAGAAGCTGTGAAGTATGCCAGGCATATGGGCATAAGCAATTGGTTCTCGGACCCTTAAACCCTATTCCAGCATATGGTCCATTTGAAAGGTGGGGATTAGATTTTGTGGGCCCACTTCCTCATTCCTCACATGGGAAGTATTACATATTAGTGGCCACAGATTATGCAACAAGGTGGGCAGAAGCAAAGGCCATGGTCAATAATAAGGCAGTAGTTGTGGCATCCTTTCTTAGGGAATACATATGTGCCCGATTTGGGTGTCCATTGAAAATCCTTACGGATGGGGGGAGGTCTTTCAGGAATGACTTAATTGAATCTTTGGTGCAGAAATTAAAAATAAAGCATGCTATGTCAACTCCCTATTATCCCCAATGTAATGGTTTAGTAGAAAAAACTAATGGACTGCTTTGTGGATCTTTGTCTAAGCTAGTGGATACTATGAAGAGAAAGTGGGATGTGCATTTGCTAGAGGTCCTATGGGCCTATAGGACAACTCACAAACTCTCTCTTGGTTTCACACCTTTTCAGTTAGTTTATGGAATTGGAAATCACAAGCCTTCGTACATCTTTTGCACACTTGAATAATGAAGAAGAAACACATGCCCAACGCCTAGCACAACTAGAGACCTTGGATGAGAGGTGACTTTAGGCACTTCAAAATTTGGAGGCTGCACAACAACGGTGCAAGGCAAGGCATGACACTCTCACGAAGAAGAAGAAGAAGCCAGAACTCAAGCAAGGAAGCTGAGTCTCATGAGGTATGATGGCCGTGTGGAGAAACGGCTAGATAAGAAGCTTCTTCGACGCTGGGAAGGCCCCTTCAGGATAAAGCAAAAGTTCAAAAATAACACCTATCTTCTAGAGGATGCAAGTGGCCAGGAGGTTCCCGGACGTGCCAATGAGTACCGGCTAAAGATATTTTACCCTCGAGCACCATGGCCAGCAGACCCCTGAGACAAGCATGGAGGATCTGCTGGGGGGGAAGATGTGACATGAAAAATTGATATCTTTCATTTTCAATTTTGTGCATATTTTGATGGTTTCTCAATGGTAATAAGGTGGAAGCTTGTCCAAGAAGATTGCGGTGCCCACAATGGAATAACAGTGTGGTGATGCGGCGGATTGGCCACTACCTTGATAACAACATTCTATCTTCAAATATAATGGTTTTACTTGATTTAGGGTGCACACATTGTAAATGCCACAAGTATGCTTGATAAATACTTTGGTATGGTAGATAGGCTAGTGATGTGGAAAATAAAAGTGGGCCTTCATGCTCACATGGATTTTTATTGTATTATTAATATGGTATTCACCATAAGGCTACAAGTTGGGGAGTGTAGAAGGCATATGGAGGAGTGTGTGTAGGTGCATAATTGGGAAAGATTCTTCTAGAATGCCTACATGGAAGAGGAGAATTCCGCCATGTGTAAGTGGGATCTCCACCTACATGCCACTTAGACTTGGCTATTATCTCATCACACTTTCAAAGTCAAAAAGTCTTCAATTTAATAATCAATAGAAGACTTAGCCTAAGAGGACAATTGATGGTGACATCTACCCTTATGTCACTGAAGGGTTAAAGATTTTTATGTTGTAATTTGTAACAATGGAAGAGAGGGTGATTCTCCACCTATAAAAGGAGCCCTCCTCTCCCTTTCAAATCAATGAATGAAGCCTCCTCATCAATTGAGCATTTTGTGTCATCCATTCTCTTATCTTTCAAACCCTTATTCAAACACTCTCTTTACATGTGAATATCTCATTTCGCATTAGCTCCTCATGCTTAACCCAATTTTGGACCTCTTTGATGATTCATGATAAGTGGGATAAGGAGTTATTATCTTGGTGGGCCTATGACTTCTCAAGGTAGCCCTTGCCTTATTGCCACCCTCCTTTGGAGGTACCAATGGTTTTAGCGGTAATGAGCATGTACCATAGGTAAATCTTTATTCTGATTGTCCACTGAGCAATGTTAACTCTTACCCTCTAGCTTGAATCATGAAGGAGATGAGAAGCAAGAGGCTATGCAAAAATTGAGGTTTCAGGGAAGTGCAATTTTTGTGGTACAATACCCAAATTTCAACCGATAATTACTCATCACTCGGGTATTGATTTCTAAAATTGATCATATGGCTAGGAAGCTCTTTATATGCTCTTTCCACTCATGTAACTAATTTCTTAATCCTTTACTTCATTGATGTTCAGAATTTCTCCCAAAGTTGCTAACTTTTAGGCGAATTTTGGCAGTTTTATAGTCTTGTAGGCAAATGCTCATAAAACTTTTCGCTCAGTTGTCCGTTTTTGAAAGTTTTTATATGGATGCAGGATGCAAAGCTCTCTTCAAGCTCTACGCACCTATGTAATCCTCTTTTGCATAGTCTATATGGATTTAAAACTGCAATGTGTATCTCTGTTTTTAGACTTTTGGCCATTCTTTCTTCTTAATAATGATTAATTCCTCTTAATCTCTTATCAAAAGGCCAATCCCATGTGTCTTATCCTCTTGTAAGTAATTGCTATATTCTTTTGCTTTAATATGTTTCGTCCAAATCGTCCAATTCGAACAACGGATGAACCTTACCAACATTCCCCGTATGTTTCCGTTCACATAATCCTGAGTCGGAAGATTTTCTTCCAACAAAGAATTGCCCTCTTGTTTGGAGCTGCCAGACTGGCAGAAATTCTTGCTTCTCCTGAGCCTTTCATCTTTCCTTCCATGAATTATGATCTCACCTTTGATGTGTATATCTTTATCTTAACCTAGGGAGAGAAAGGGAGGTGAGGAGGCTGTGAGGTTTCATACAAGTGTGTTTTGATTCTAAGAAGTGACCGAAGTCAAAACCCCAACTTTGTGTCATAGTACTATTAGTTTGAATAGTGCATAGTGCTATTAGTACTAATAACCCTTGTACATGATAAGTAACACTCTGTTCATTTTGTTGCTTTCAAAATATTGTGAAGGGAGGGTGCTCAGTGGGGCATGGTTCATCTTCTTCTTCCTCCTGCTGAAGTTCAGCCGTATGGGCTCTGAAATTCCCATTCATCCAATCTGATAAGTCTGTCCAAAGTTGATAATTTCCTTATGAAAGGGAAAGTATTTGAAACTTGGACCTCCCAAGGGACCTTAGCATGGCTGTGATACCATGTTAAGAATCATGGATATCAAGAGCATACAATAGTGGAAGCAATGCCATTAAAGACGTTGGTGATGTAGAACTAACATCATGTCATGGGGACACATATACTCTTGCTGACACTTTATATGTATCGGGCATCTGTAAGAATTCAATTTCTATCTCAGCACCTGCAAAATATGGCCTCAAAAACTAGTTTTTTAATCACCCTGCTGCTCCATTTATGATAGAACTAATTCATATGTGCTTTTGCTATCTGGTACATTACGCAACGGCCTTTACATGCTTGACATGTATAACAAGAGTAGTGATTCTCATGCTGATATCATGATTGCTTTCACATCATAGGTTATGCATGATACTAAGCTCTGGCATGCTTGTTTTTGTCACTTTAACTTCTCTTCTCTCTTGCAGTTACAGTGTCAGTCTATGGTTTAGGAATTGTCATCTATGTAGCTCTCACACAAGCATGTATGTGAGGGATTTATATTGGGAAAGATGCATCGTCAGTCCTTTCGTGAAGATGGCGTTGTGCAAGCTACTCGACCATTGTAGCATGTACATAGTGATTTATGTGGCCCTATGAGGGCATCATCTTTTGTAGGACATCTGTACTTTATGACTTTCATTGATGACACCTTTTTTTTGTTGCGTGTATAGTGTGAAAACCAAATCAAATGCTTTTTCTAATTTCTGTCAATTTCTCCCTATGGTTGAAAATGCTTGCAACCATAAGATCTTGATATTGCATTCCGATCGAGGGGGGTAATATCTATCACATGCGTTTTTAGCTTTTCTATAGTTAGCTAGTATTACTCATCAATATACCTCATACACCACAGTAGAATGGTGGGGCTGATCACTGTAATGAAGATGTCGCTCCATCTGATCCCTGCTAAGAGGCTTTGTGAAGATGTTTGCACAATTCTCTATCATCACAAGCATCTCGACCTCCCTGAACATGATGAGCTAGTACACAAAGTGATAACTAGATCTACCATGGGCACTTCGAATGCAAATGCTACACAACTACCTCAAGCTAGTCCTCATCAACTTCAATCAAGCCACGGGCTTCCTAAGATGTACCAAGGTGGAACAAGCACATTTGGAATGCCGATGCAACAAGGTGGTTATGGGATGCCTATGCAATCAAGTACAAGAGAAAGAGTCCTTCGCAACCGTACATTAGTGGAGTACTTGATCAAATGGCGAGGGCTACCTAAGGAAGAAGCTTCTTGGCAACCCGCCTCTACATTGGAAGGATTTGAAGGGTTGTTGGATGCATTTTGGAAGCCCAACGAGGGTCATGAACACTGAATTAACTTGCTGGAAATTAATGTAAATTCATTGTGGCCAGCCCTATACCTTTGGGAATTAGATGCATAATGATTGGAAGCTACTCAAGGTTCTTATGCCATTATGGGAAAGAAGTTATGGCTTGTTTTGAGGGCTTATTGAGCAGTTTACAGCCATATACATGTGATTTTGATATCCCATACATGGTGTGAGCATAAGTTTCAAGATTTACATGAGTCCATTGACATATACTCCATCCATGGGAATTATAATTTTACATTTCAATGGTTTCAAGGAGGAAACGTTTTGGGTGGGGATGGTTTGTATAACAAAGTGAAATGGTCTCACATGAATAATGGGCCCAAGGCCAATTGACCATGCCCATGGACAATACTTATAATAGTGTGAAATGGGGGTCATGTATATAGGTCACATACACCATATTTTTGGTACCTTTTGATAATCAAGAACATACAAGTCTCTTGTTTTCTCTTCTTGTTCTAAACCTAGGCTAATCTCTCTTGCTTTCTTTAATCCTAGGCTAATCTAGTTGCCACTTTCTTTCAAAAATTAGGAAGCTCCGAATGTAATTGTACTCATCTTTCCAACTAGCCTCTTATGAAAAGGGTTTCCAATGATGCTTACCCATTATGCAAGGTTTACATACATCTAGACTATTAGAAATTGGTAGAAAATGCTCAACTAGCTTACCTTTTTACATCTTTGAAAGAGTCTACATAATACTAAGACGCCCATATCTCTCATGCCAAAATTATATGCTACTCAAGGCAATCTAGAGGGATACAAACATTGAAATCTCATACAATTTGTTCCTTCGAATGCCCTTTGCAATGACCTTATCATCTCTATCAAGAACAACTGCACTATTCTTGTCGAAGTAAACCTGCAAGTCAGGGTGGTCCATGATGGCCAAGACAAAAAGGGGGTTTCGCTCTTCATATCTGAAACCTAAAGAACATTTGAAAGACTTTTTGTACAACCTTATTAAGACATAAGTAAAATAGTACCATAACCTTTTATTGGGCACTTTACATCATTGCTCACTGCCACCACCACGTTGTCATCTTGCCTAGAAGCCCCACTATTGATGATCCAAGAATCATCATATCCTGAAGCATTAGTTGTCTCACTATACACTTCTTCAATGGCAATAAATAGCTCTTATTTCGTAATGCCCTTTCTTGTAATAGAAAGGAGAGAGATCTAGAGAGAGAACACTGAGGCCAATTATAGCCACTTGGCCATGAAGATCTTTTATTTTCATGAGAAAGACCTCCATAATTTCACCTTCATTAAACTTATCTTTTTGAAATTAATTTTTGAGATTCTGAATCCTTGACGAATTTCACCTTCATTCAACTTATCTTGTTAGAAGCTAATTTTTGAGATTCTAAATCCTTGTAGAATTTGTGGTCTTGTATTAGAATTTGTGGTCTTGTATTAGCTCTACAACAAGGTCCATACTTCTACAATTTGTGGTCTTGTATTAGCTCTACAACAAGGTCCATACTTCGATAATTTGTGGAGACATGCCAAACCATGGTCAGCACACTATCTTCCATGCTCATAATGATGGAAGAGAACATCTGAATCCCTTCATCTCCAATCTTGGACAAGGTTGATAGCAGATGGTATAGGATTTTCATCTGCAAGCTTGGACAAGGTTGATAGCAAGTGGTATAGGATTTTCATATGCATCCCTTGTTTTGGTGTGGCAGGTAAACATTAATGCACCAAATAGAAAGGGCTTGTAGAAGATGCCATTTCTCCAAGGGACTACTAGACACCATTAAAATATGTTTTGTACCAAGCCAAAGCTCTCATACCATGTAAGAGAATACAATGTGTAGTGTATACAAGAGAACACTCACAAGAATTAGGTCTTTCATAGCACAAAACTTTAAAACCCAAATTGCATAATAATGAATATATAGAGAAGAATATTGTATTATTGAAGTAATACAATAGATGGAAAATCCCCACATCCGTGTGCTCTTGTGAAGGGAGCTTCGATAATTGATTTGGAGAATTGCTAGATGGAGATTATATACTAGTAGAAGTTAGCGAGTAAACTTATAGTGATGAATGATGAACTATATGGAGAAGGAGTTGGCCATGTATCTATATAGGCATGTATACATGGGGAAACCATGATGAACTCTATGGAGAAGGATTTGTCTGTGTATCTATGTAGGCATGTATACATGGGGCAACCATGACATAAATGCATAGGTTCGTGGCACAATCATAGTTAGTGCCAAAGTTCACCTCCTACATTCAGGCACTACAATGTTAAGAAAAGGTGCCTAAGAGTAAATCCTACCCCATAATGTCAAGACAAGGTGCTTAAGAGTCAAGTCTACTCCATAATGGCAAGATAGGGTGTCCATGAGTAAAGTTTACCTTGCAATGTCAAGACATAGTGTCCAAAAGTAAAGTCTACCTACTCTATGTGTGGGCCATTATGAGATAATGGTCCAGTGTAGCATGTTCCCATATGAATATGGGGATGTTGGGTTGGGTTTCTCAACCATGGCTACTCCTCATAATGGGGGTCATACAAACAGGAGCTAGCTAGTGCATAGACAATATATTATGAGGGTGGAGCATTGATATCCACTAAAAATAATTTCTTAGTACCACTAGGCAATTAAGTAGGGATGACTTCTTTAAACCACTAAGCCACTAGGCAATTCATTAAGTAGGCAATTAAGTACCACTAGGCAATTAAGTAGGGATGACTTCTTTAAACCACTAAGCCACTAGGCAATTCATTAAGTAGGCAATTAAGTAGTTGCCTACTTAATGAATTGCAATTAAGTACAATAATAATGTACGAGGAATTTGATTGCTTAAAAGTAATCAAAGTGTAGGCTCTAGTAGACTATCATGATTGCTACATAGCAGTCATGACAGCTAAAGAGTAGTCAAAATATAGGGTTTAGACTATTATGATTCTAATAATGTGTCCTTTGACTACTATAACAGCAATCATTATTGTACATATCTTTGCTATGTACAATAATAATGTACGAGGATTTGATTGCTTAAAAGTAATCAAAGTGTAGGCTCTAGTAGACTATCATGATTGCTACATAGTAGTCATGACAGCTAAAGAGTAGTCAAAATATAGGGTTTAGACTATTATGATTCTAATAATATGTCCTTTGACTACTATAACAGCAATCATATACACCAATTACATTAGCAATCATATAGCAGTAGGAATGTGAACTTTGCATGACAATAATATATAAGAGGCATGACTTCTATTCGGAATTCTTTACAAATAATTTAGACATTTATACTAGGATAGCAATGTATGTAATTGACTACTATATAGACATTTATACTAGGATAGCAATGTATGTAATTGACTACTATATAGACTAATATAATAATATGATAGCAATTTATGCAATTGACTAGTGTATACAGTTGAGTAGTATAAGTGTTGTAGTTTGGATAGATTTTGGACCAGTAGGCTAGTCCACATGACTAGCAAGAATGTGAACTTTGCATTACAATCATATTTAACAAGCATGACTTCTATTTAGAATTCTTTACAAAAAAAATTAGACAAATATAATAGGATATCAATGTAAGCAATTGACTAGTATATAGACTACTATTATAATATGATAGAAAAGTATGCAATTGAGTAGTATAAAGTGTTGTGGTTTGGATAGCTTTTGGACCAACTAGTTGGTCCACATGACTAGTGCAATCGTTTCAACAAACTAGTTGGCCATAACTCTATATGAAAGTCATAAAGATTAATAAGACAAATATATTCAACTAAAAGATAATAATACTTCAAAGAAAATGTCTATACCTTTGATCCTTGAATATCCTTGTTTGAGTTGAATCCTCTAGGATAGCGGTTTTTGGTCTTAGCGTTTGATTTCCAGAACTCCCTACTAGGAAGTACCTGCCAGTCCTTCTAACAATTGGCATGACTCTAGGACATGTGGTGGAGATGCAAGAATTGCAATAACATTACAAGAGGTTACATTTCTTGTAAGGATTTCAATATCTATTATAAGAGGTTAATGGGTTGCAATGTTCTGAGGACATTAGAGGTCACTTTGATTTAATTTGGAGACATTTAGATTCCTTTAAATTTAGATAGTCTATGTGATCCAAATGCTTTTGTAAGGAAGACAACTTCTCTTCAAAAATAAAAAATAACTGGGGATGCCATGGAGAATCCCTCCATTACTACTAACTTGCATGTTCAAGGGTAAGCCAAGCATTGTCTACACCTTTCATTAACTCACTTCAGCTCACGCAAGCATTCCTCTATACTCTTCATGATTTTCCTAACACCTTCCATGTGGACCCCATTCAAGTAGTAGTAATATTGACATCAATGATTGAAGTATCTATATTTGAAGAGGCAAGGTATCTTTAGAGAACACTTACTACTTTGGATCTTGCTAGTATTGCTAAGTTTGTGAGGACATGCATCTCTCCCATGGAAACACCCATGTAAATGAATTTGCAAATTCCTATGACACCACCTTGTTTGGTGATGCAGCCTAATATACTTTATAATTTAGGAAGATAAGATCGATTCTTCACATGATAATCCTTGCAAAGATTATAGCTCTCTTTTTTTTGTCCCTTTTGCATGGTTTGGAGTAAGTAAAATTTGACTCCCAACCATCCTCACTAATGTCGCACACCTCGACAAATGTATCGACTTAAAGGCTACTCAACCCATACAGTTTGAAAACATCAAGGGAAAACCTAGTTTGGATAGGTGGACCTAGATTGTTTCCTTAACATCTTTCACTAGGTGAGAGGGAAACAAGTATGTTGAGATATCGAGCTCATCTAGTGAGGCAATGGACACTGATGACCCGCCTCGGGGATAGGCCCCACACTTACACCACTGGCATGGTTGGTGAGATCATGGATGCCATATGCGGCCAGTGGGATGACGATAGGCTGTGTGGTGACAGCCATTCTAGAGACTGGCATAGTTATAGCGGCCAGCTCATTTAGTTGGATTCACACTAACCCTAGTATGTATTTGGTTGAGTACCTTCTCATAGGTGTGTACTCTTATCTTTGTATATGGTGTGTTGAGTATTGTGTGAAGAAGAAGAAGATTTTTAGCCTCACCTTGTGTGTTCTCTTTTAGGGTTTTGTGAGTGTGTGTGTGCTTTGCAAGAGCTCAAGCTCTCTTCTCCCCTGCATCTTTTCATGGTATGAGAGCCTGGTTCATGCTAAGGGCTGAGCTACAAGCAAGAGAAGCACAGGAAGCGGTACGAGGGTAAGAGCTTCAACTACTCTTCCCTATTTGTGTTAGTGACTACATCCTTGTCGGGAGCTCTACGGGAGGCACCGGCACAACAAAAGATCTCTGATTGAGGAGCTTTCTTCGCGGGAGTAAAGCTATAGGGCAACTATATTGTCCTATCGGACTAAAATTTTTGGGCCAAAAACGCGTTTCGGGCGCGTTTCGATCTCCGTTTTTCATAAAGCAGGCGATTTCGAGCATTGTGGGTAAGTCATCGATTCTCTGCAGAACTCTGTTTTAAGAACTGCAGGAAGCCAGATTGGTTGTACAGACATTGTTGTTGAAATATACAAGTGAATAGGGTGTGTGTGGGAACAAGCTCTTGGATAGAGGCTGTAAAAGAGAAGATGTAATTGTGAAAGAACCTGTGAAAAGGTGAGAAGAATCTACTGGGAGAGAAGAATGGGTAGCATGAGAGAATTTAGGAGTGTGGGAGATATTCAGGAAAAAGAGAAGAGGTGGAGAGAATCAGGCAAAAGGTGGAGATATTCTGGGAGTGAATCATGGAGAAATCAATGGGATTTGATGCTTGATGTAAACTCTATAAATTGAGGCATAGCCCTAATGAGAATTTGCTGGTTTTTGAGTATCCATGCCTACATTAATCTATTTGCTAATTATTCACTAATTACGTCTTAATCACTTGCTAATCACTTTGTTAATTATGTTGATTCTAGTGTTTGATCCACCATAGCTCATCATTATGCTCAAATTTCAACATGGTATCAGAGCCATGCCTAGAATCAACCAGGTTTATGACCCCATTAGTTGATTAATCAGGATTAGTAGGTAATTAGCAAAAAATCAAGTTTTTTAGTGAGTTTTCACTTCTCTCCTTCACCCCCAGCCAGTGGAGGACTCCATTCCCCATGCACAGTCAACATTAGGTCTTGCCCTTTTAATACAAGCTAGCCTACACACCTAGCTACAAGCTCATCAAACGGCGCAGCAAAACGCGAAAGTGTTGAGGAGAAATCGACGTTTTCTTCAACGCAGTTTTTTCTGACAGTTTTGCAGATCTTGTGCTCATCAAGCCAAATTGCTTCAATTCCTCCTAGCCCAAGGGGTAATCAAGCATGTTCTACAAGCTGGTGAAGACAGAAATCAATTTCATCAAGTCTACAGTGAGATCCAAGCTCTTCATCAAATCTGCAGGTGACTTTGGTAAAACAGAGATTAAGCTTTCAATATTTGGTCAAATCTTGTGTTTCTTGGCTTAATCCTCTACTAGACTCATTGCTATTGATGCCTTTGAAAGCATTTGAGCTCATTTGAAGTGGAAGACACCAGATCTGAGCTCCCCGCATACTCTGTTTTCTGCACACAAACCAGAGCATTAATTTGCTAATCAATGATTAATCAGTGCTAATCACTGTACTTTGGTGTAATTGAGGGTTCAAATTAACCATTAGGTATCTGATACAGATCCCTATAACTTCAGATTTCAAATCGGAGTTGGTTTGATACTCCAACCATCCCGTACAAATTGGTTACCCTCAATTTAATGTAATTTCTGGTGATTTTATGCTGATAAAATTGTTGTAATCATCTATTAAACACCAGATTGAGTTGTAAAAGGGTAGACACTGCCCTTGAATCTTGAATTTGGATCAAGAGGTAAGACCCCCTTCACATCACCATGAATTCAGCACAGGAAATAGCCAAATTTAATGGGGAACAGTTTTATACATGGCAGACAAAAACCATGTATTTGCTGATGAGGAAAAATCTGTGGGGATTAGTTGAAGGGAGAGATGAATGCCCAGAGAGAGGAGAAAATGAGTGGAAGAGTAGGAATGAAAAAGCATTGGGACTTATTGCACTCAGTTTAAATGATGAAATCATTCATCATATCACAGGGATACAGTGGGCAAAAGATGCATGGGATGAACTCAATAAATTATTTGGTACACAAGCAAAAAATTCCAAGATAAATTTGTTAATGCAATTCTACAAACTGGACATGAAGGAAAGTGAACCTTTAATCACACACTTGAACAAATATAAAAGCATTAAGCAACAGCTGGCAGCTATTGGCAAAAAGGTAGAAGATGATGAAGCATTAGCTGTACTTTTGAAGAGTGTGGACAAAGGAGATTATGAAAACATTGTAGCAACACTAAAGAATGTACCTGAACTGAAGATACACGAGATAGAAGCAGCTCTACTAGAGCAAGAGAGCAGAGGCAAAGAGAAGAAAGGGCTCGACTCAACAGCAGGAGAGGAAAAAGCATTCTTCACCCGAGGAGGATTCTCTCGAGGACGAGGACGAGGAAGAGGCAGAGTAGGAGGGAGGACCTTCACTTGCCACAAATGTGGAAAGCCAGGACACATGGCGAGAGACTGCTACAGCAAACCCAGTGAAGAAGGAACGACATCGGCAAACTTCATGGAGGCTCCAAGGGAAGTGGAGTCGGATCATCTTTTCTGAGAGAGAGAGAGAGAGAGAGAGAGAGAGAGAGAGAGAGAGAGAGAGAGAGAGAGAGAGAGAGAGAGAGACCCCACAACCCAATGTAACCTGCCCCAATAAAGTAAAACCACCTCTGAGCCACCGATGATGTAGGCCAAGTGGTAGATGTATGTGTGAGCACTTTAGTCAAGGTCGCGGGCACTTATAGTAGCCTTGGACACATAGAGAGAGAGAGTGTCAAGGACTATGGAGTTTAGGGACTTGAGGCACTGGTCACGGGCTATCAAGTAAGAGGGAAACTTGATATAGGGTCCAGATGTGCTAGGATTATTCACTTGAGGGGAGGTGTTGAAATATACAAGTGAATAGGGTGTGTGTGGGAACAAGCTCTTGGATAGAGGCTGTAAAAGAGAAGATGTAATTGTGAAAGAACCTGTGAAAAGGTGAGAAGAATCTACTGGGAGAGAATAATGGATAGCATGAGAGAATTTAGGAGTGTGGGAGATATTCAGGGAAAAGAGAAGAGGTGGAGAGAATCAGGCAAAAGGTGGAGATATTCTGGGAGTGAATCATGGAGAAATCAATGGGATTTGATGCTTGATGTAAACTCTATAAATTGAGGCATAGCCCTAATGAGAATTTGCTGGTTTTTGAGTATCCATGCCTACATTAATCTATTTGCTAATTATTCACTAATTACGTCTTAATCACTTGCTAATCACTTTATTAATTACGTTGATTCTAGTGTTTGATCCACCATAGCTCATCATTATGCTCAAATTTCAACAATTGTGTGTGCTACAAGGAGGTCAACAGTTGCCATTGGGTGTATGTATGCACATTGAGGTCACTGGTTGTGACATTTGAGTATACTACAGTACCACTGCAAAAAATACAGCAGTTTGTGCAAAGAGTGCTGTTTCTAGTAAATTTGTGTGTCTGGAAAGATATCAAATGATGGCATAAACCAGATTATTGCTGAGAAGCTTGATAAGAACAACTTCCATGCTTGGAGGTTCAGGTTGACGAATTTCCTGATGGGAAAGGGTTATTGGGACTACATAGAAGGTGAGCATGGAGAGGCACCGGAGAACCGGAGATCAATTCGACTGCTGCAGATGTGAAAGAGTTCAAGGATTGGAACCAAGGATCCTGAAAAGTTATATGTTGGCTCTCTATATCAGTATACAGGACACCATGATTGGACACATTCAGGATGCCAAGTCCCCCAAGGAGGCGTGGGACACCTTGGTAAAACTCTATGAAACGAATACCAAGGCACGAAAGATACAATTAAAGAATGAACTTCATACTGTGGAGAAAAAGAGTATGTCTATAAATGACTATGCATTGAAGATCAAGGGTATTGTGGAATCCCTTGCATCTATTGGCATTTCAGTTAGATGATGATGAGATAAGGTGGAAGTCTGTCTACATGGTCTTGGGCCACAATACAAGGCATTCAAGACGTCTATTCAGACTCGGAAAAATATTCCCAATTTCACAGATTTGGTGTCTATGTTGATTATAGAAGAGAAGAGCTTGGGTGAAGACCAACAGCCTTCACAAAACAAAAAACAGTTCAGAGCAACATGCCTTCTACGCAAGTTCACGAAGAGGACAAGGTAGAGGAGGCCGTGGACGTGGCCAAGGAGGTGGCCGAATAGGTAATCGGAATTATGGCCAGCAGCAGCAACAACAACAGTCCCAGAATTCACAACAACAACACGCAGGTGGAAGAGGCCAATTCAGAGGAGGCAGGGGGAGTCAAAGAGGTCATGGAAATTGGCAAAGGCAGTATAATGATACACGTGGATGCTTTTATTGTGGTAAGCCTGGACATGTGCACGCAGATTGTTATAAGAAGCAGGCTGACATACAAAATGGGAAATTGCAGCAAAACAACTATGCATCCTTGAGCAGGAACAATGAGGATAATGAAAGGTTGTTTGTTATGCAGCATGTTGTTAATGCCATGTCTGAAAATGTTGAAGCAGCACATAAAGATGATGTATGGTACGTTGATCTTTCAGGTGCTTCGAACCACATGACAAGTCATGGGGAGTGGTTCAAGGAGATGAAAAACCTTAAAAGACTAGGTTTTGTGGAAACAAGGGATGACACTGCTCATCCAATTGCCCATGTTGGAGATGTGCCAATTTCTATGCAGGATGGCAAAGTGAAGTACCTTGCAGATGTACTTCATGTTCCGAATATAACAAAGAATCTGGTTTCAGTTGGCAGATGATTGAGCAGGGTTTGTAGGTTTCGGTTTAACCCTGATGGTGGTTGTTATGTTGAAGACTTTAAAGACAAGTGTAGGTTGGTTGCAAAAGGCAATAGAGTGGGCAGAATGTTTACATTGAATGTAAACATGCCTAAAGTGAGTGCTGCGATGTTTGCAAATGGTTCAGGAATTATTGCAGACACAGACATTTGGCATAAAAGAATTGGACATGTGAATGTGCAGAGAATGAAGTCTATGCAGACTAAAGGAATTGTGATAGGGCTGCCAAAGTTTAAAGTTGAAGGTATGCAGAGAATATGTGAAGCATGCCAATTTGAAAAGCAAACAAAGCATGTATTTCCACGTAACAGAAATGTGAGCAGAAATGCACTAGATGTTGTGCATTCAGATGTATGGGGTCCTACGAAGACCATGTCTATGGGAGGTTATAGGTACTATGTGACATTTATTGATGACCACACAAGGAAAGTGTGGGTATACTTCATGAAGGAGAAGGGTGAGGTGTTCACTCATTTTCACAATTTCAGAGTTATGGTTGAAAAGCAAACAGGGAAATATGTAAAGCGCCTAAGGTTAGATGGAGAGGGAGAGTACTTCTCCAATGAGTTCTCTGAATTTTTGAAGAAGAATGGTATTCGGAGACAGTTTACATGCAGATACACTCCGCAGCAAAATGGAGTTGCTGAGCGAAAAAACAGGCACATTGCTCTGTGAGATTACACGAGCATTGATGGAAGAGAAGAATATGCCGCATAGCTATTGGGCTGAGGCTGTTTCTACATCATTTTACATCATGAACAGGACTCCAACTACAGCCATACATGATGTAACTCCAGAGGAGAGGTTTACTCGTCGCAAAAAACCTGATTTGTCTCATCTGAAAGTCTTTGGGGATGCATTGCATATGTGCATATGCCATAACCCTGCTACACGTGAGTTGAGGGTAAGCAGGGATGTTGTTTTTGATGAGATGAGCAGCTGGTATGCTGCTGAAAAAGAAGCTGTTGGGGTTGATGTGAGTGGAAATGTGGTTGCACAAAATGCAAGTCAGCAATCACAGTCTTTGAGTGGACCAGGAGAGTCCTCATCTAGTGGTTCAGTTGATAGACCATGGAGTGGCAGGCTGCGTCATAATACCAGTCGTCCTACAAATGTGATTAATACATCACATAAAGGCAAAGAGAAAGTGGTTGAGCCCCTTAGTATGCCTGACATTTCTGCAGGGCATTCTCATGTTGATGGAGAGTCTAGTGGCTCAGAGATGAGCCACTAGACTCAGAGATGATGGAGAGTCTAGTGGCTCAGAGATGAGCCTTGATGAGGAGCTTGGGATGCCAGCTATGAGAACACCTGGTGTAAAGAAGGCTATGGAAGCCATGAATGCAAGGCTGCCAAAGATCTGGGAGAGTGAAGAATCCTGTGCAAAGGTTTACCTATGATGGTTATGTGGCACATCACTATGCATACATGGCAAAAGTTGTACAGGTTGTAGAGCCCACATGCATTGATGAGGTTGTTGGAAATGTGTGTTGGGAGAAAGCTATGGATGAGGAGATGGATGCACTATATGGAAATGAGACTTGGGATTTAGTGTAATTGCCTGAAGGCAAGAAAGCCATTGGATGCAAGTGGGTGTACAAAGTAAAACATAACAGTGATGGAAGCATAAGCAGGTACAAGGCTAGATTGGTAGCCAAAGGATATGCGCAGACATATGGCATTGATTATGAGGAAACTTTCAGCCTAGTTGCCAAGATGGCAACAGTGAGAGTTGTGATAGCAGTGGCTGCGTCAAAGCAATGGTCTTTACATCAGATGGATGTAAAGAATGCATTTTTGCAGGAAGAGGTGTATATGTTGTAGCCATCTGGTTATGAGGATGTGAGTCACCCTGAGCATGTTTGCAGGTTGAAGAAAGCCTTGTATGGTTTAAAACAAGCACCAAGAGCATGGTCTGACAAGATTTCTAAATATCTTGTCACTATTGGCTTTCATGTAGCCAATGCAGATTTCTCGCTGTATGTGAGACACAGTGATAGAGGGGTTGTGCTTGTTGTCATCTATGTAGATGACCTGATCATTACGGGGGACCATGATGCAGAGATCTTTAATATAAAGATCTTGCTTAGACAGAAGTTTGAGATGAAGGATCTGGGGGAGCTCAGATATTTCTTGGGCATTGAGGTGATTAGGTCACCACATGGTATTGGATTACTGCAGAGACAGTATGGCTTGGACATGTTGTCCAAGTATGGTATGACAGGTTGTAAGCCTATCTCAGTGCCATTGGATCAGAATGGCAAGTTGAGTGCAGATTCAGGAGATTTTGGAGGATCCTACTATGTATAGGCGCATAGTAGGGAGCTTGATCTACATGACGATCACAAGGCCAAATTTGAGCTATGTTGTTGTGTTGGTGAGTCAGTTTATGCAGGTTCCTCGAAAGCCACATTTGGATGCATTGAGATGCATACTGAGGTATGTGAAGTCTACTTTGCATTGTGGACTATTCTATGAGACTGGGACAGAGATATGTGTACATGGGTACACAGATGCTGATTGGGCTGGTAGTATCTCGGATAGAAGGTCTACCAGTGGATTCATGTTTTCTTTGGAGAGTGCTGCTGTGACTTGGAGCAGCAAGAAGCAGCCTACGGTTGCTCTATCGAGTACAGAGGCCGAGTACAGAGGAGCTGCTATGGCAGCATGTGAGGTAGCTTGGTTGAGAAAGCTACTTGCAGATTTGGGTCTATCAGTGGATAAACAAGTTGTCATTTTCTGTGATAACATTAGCAGTATACAGTTGGCCAAGAACCCAATTTTTCATGCTCGCACGAAGCATATAGAGGTCCACTACCATTTTGTCAGAGAGAAGGTCTTGGCAAGAGATGTTGACCTTGTGTTTATGTCAGCACACAGGACCAGGTAGCTGACATCTTCACCAAAGCATTGGGTACAGAGAAGCTCCGCAGATTCAAGGCTTCGCTTGGTGTACATGAGATGGAGTTGAGCTCGAGGGGGAGTGTTGAGATATCAAGCTCATCTAGTGAGGCGGTGGACACACTGATGACCTGCCTCGGGGATAGGCCCCACACTTACACCACTGGCATGGTTGGTGAGATCATGGGTGATATGCGGCCAGTGGGATGACAGGCTGTGTGTGACAGTCATTCTAGAGACTGGCATAGTTATAGCGCTAGCTCATTTAGTTGGTGGGTTCACACTATAGAGAAGCCTAGTATGTATTTGGTTGAGTATCTTTTCATAGGTGTGTACTCTTATCTTTGTATATGGTGTGTTGAGTATTGTGTGAAGAAGAAGAAGAAGATTTTCAGCCCCTCACCTTGTGTGTTCTCTTTTAGGGTTTTGTGAGTGTGTGTGTGCTTGGCAAGAGCTCAAGCTCTCTTCTCCCCTCCTGCATCTTTTCAAAGTAGGGGGGTAAGAGACAAGGCTACAAAGGAAGAGAAGAAAACAAGCAAGGGTAATAAGGGCGTTACTCAAGGTAGGAGAACCACAAGAAATTGTGTACATACTAAGAGAAGAAAACAAGCAAGGGTAATAAGGGCGTTACTCAAGGTAGAAGAACCACAAGAAATTGTGTATACGCTAAGAGAAAAAATAAGCAAGGGTAATAAGGGCATTACTCAAGGTGGGAGAACCAAAAGAAATTGTGTACATGCTAAGAGAATTTTAATAACACATGCATAAAGAAATGACATAGACATATATAATATCAAAATTTTCACACATGTATTCTATATTTTTCAATTTTACACTAAAATTACTTTTTATATCCAGAATAATGTTCCCATAAAAAGGGAAAAAATGAGCCACGTGAGCATGCTTCCACCCATATGGATTGAGAATCTTGGGTGAATTTTTAGAACCATGTATAATGTCCTTTTTTGCAAGAGCCATCATTTCAAGGTTATGACTATGATCTTAATTATAGAGATACTAGGTTTATATGGGATATTATTCAAACCAACCCACTAGCAACATAATAAAAACCATCTTGGTGTCCAAGTTATTCTGAGCTTTCAGGTCTTACATTTCCCACCATGATTGCTTTCTCATGCTAAGGTTAAGTGAACTACCATATTTACGGTTTCCAATGGCCATCATGAAAATTATAACAAGGAATTGGGATGTCCTTTTAGAAGTGTGACATAAATGTAAATAAAGAGATGTATATTGATCACTATTAAACCCCATTTTGAGGTTACTCTCTATTACATAAGAGATATAGCACAAAAGTGTCATAAAGACACTAAAAATGTTGTAATTATGAGACTCCCTAGCAATGCCACACATCTATGTATCTTGTAATCATTTAGTCCTTCTTTCTTTAAGTTTTGGGCACCCAAGTATAAATAAGGGCCAATTGTATAAATAATAACATTCTCATAATGCAATACACAATTTCCCTTTGTAGCAATTGAGTGTAGTTGTATCTCCTTGCTCTCTTGTGTCTATGGTGTGAGACAGAGTTGAGAGAGAAGAGAGAGTTTCATTCTTGGTGCATGCTCCTCTTATGCTTGTGTGCGAGTAGAGAGGAGTCAATGTCCTTGTATGATGAGAGGCAACCTCATATGCTTGTGTTTGTGTGTGAGAGTAAAGAGGAGTGAGTGTGAGTAGAGGAAAGTGAGTGTCTTTGTATGAG
Organism: Cibotium barometz; assembly: GCF_041138505.1. Classification (NCBI taxonomy): domain Eukaryota; kingdom Viridiplantae; phylum Streptophyta; class Polypodiopsida; order Cyatheales; family Cibotiaceae; genus Cibotium; species Cibotium barometz. The sequence continues at coordinate 27,566,585 of NC_141050.1, forward strand.
GAGTGAGCGTGCAAGTAGAGAGGAGTGAGTGTCCTTGTATAGGAGAGGCAACCTCATGGTGGGGTGACAGCCTGATGAGGAGGCAATGGAGTGGATCTAGCTACCACTAGAATAGCTTGGAGTCTTTAGAGATATGAGCATGGATGCCAGCAAGTTCCCCATAATGTGTTAAGGTAAGCATTATCCATTGTAATAGCGGAGGGCTAGTGTAGCATGTAACATTTTTGTTACCACCTTCCGGGGGAGCCACTGGTCTCTTTCTACTCTATTTGCACTCCCTATCATCTTCTTATAAAATCCCTTTTCCCTTGTGATATGCCTTTTTGAAGTTGTTTGATTGGTTGAGAAGACGATAAGTTGTGGATAAGGTTGTCAGAGAAAGAAAGAGAAAAAGAAGGGCTTTTATTATTATTTTAGCATTTGAAATAGTTGTTGCATTGTTTGAGAGTTAGAAAAGTAATAAAACAAAGTATTTGCATCAATAATTGTATGGTGGGAACTCCATAATCATGTCGTGATTATGCAAGGAACACCCATTTGTCATTTTTTGAAAATCTTGAAAATTTGAAAACATAAAGAGCCATTAATCTTATTACGATTGTTGATACCATTTGAATATTCATGTTGCTAAGGAATAATCCATTGATCCTATTTCTTGATATCAATTGGAAATTCATGTTACAAAGAAATAATCTACAAAATCTAAACTGGAAAAATTAAGATTTACACCCCCAAATCATTGATTTTGGTCGAACCCTACGGAAACCTGTCATCTGATTCTGCAATCTGCAGAATCACACCCATGATTTTTGATCATGTCGTGATTCTCTAGTAATTCCACAACTATCTCACCAATCTTGGGATTACGCATTAAATGGGCCTTATCTCTGATATGGCAAATTTTATCTTATCTAATCATAAGCACATGGATCACAAATTACAGACATGATTGTTAATCACGACCATGACTACCATGTCATAAATCGTGCCTTTAAATCACGTCCGTGATTGCCACGTCACTAATCACACGATGAAAAAACTTGACAATTCAATAAAAGAGACATCTTAAACAATTATTAGGGTATCAAGGAACTCATATAAACAGTCATTGAACTTGTTTGGGTAAAGATTGTTACCATCATCTTGTAGAGGACCATGGCTATGATTCTTAACCTTGTAGGATCATGTCTAAGACACTGAGTATCATCAAGGCAATCGCTCAAGGGTATTTCTAAGGTCTCCTTGACACTAGGGGTAGCATCAATATAAATTTTTTTAAGATTTCTATCGCGTAATCATGTACATGATTTTTGATCATGGAATTTGATGCAGACAACAAAAAGTAACAAAAAATCACAATGAAGAATGTTTTCCCCCTGTAAAAAGCAAAGACAAGGCAAAGAAGCTTTTAACTCTATGCAGGTCTCCAAGAATTGTGGGTGCTGCATCAGACATTGTAGATGATGAAGGCAATATATGATTTCATTTTTTCATTCATATTTAAAACAAAGGTAAATAATGTTGTAGGGTTATACTAAGACTTGTTCTTGCTTTTCAGCATAGTAAAAGTTGAATCGAAGAAAAAGAAGGTGTGGTCTGCAAAGAAGGCCGTTGCAGATATGAAGGAACGGGCATCTATAAAGAAGAGCAATGATGTCCGATCATTGAATAAGAGCAGGAAGGACAAGGATAAGAAGAATGAAGGAAAAGAGGACATAGGGTCCAAGAATGGTATTTTCTTCCACATGCCAAGATTTCGCATGCCATGGTGTATTCTTATCTATGATGTTGCATGACACATTTTTTGTATGCCAAATGCACAGTGGCTTGTGAACTAGACTCTACAAAAGATACAGTACCTGAGCCACAAATGGATATGAAGAGTAAGGAAGAGACCGACTCGTCTAATGCAGATGGTAATGAAGAAAGAGAACAACAAGTTATAGATGATATTGTGGAAGGTTATCTACTTGAGCATGAACATGAGACCTACAATACTGAAGCTACTACTATTTGTTGAAAATACAAGTGAATAGGGTGTGTGCGGGAACAAGCCCTTGGTTAGAGGCTGTAAAAGAGAATGTGTAAATGTGAAAGAACCTGTGAAAAGGTGAGAAGAATCTACTGGGAGAGAATAAAGGGTAGCATGAGAAGATTTAGGAAGTGTGGAGATATTCTGGGAAGTGTGGAGTTATTCTGGGAGATATTCTGGGAAAAGTGAAGAGGTGGAGAGAATCAGGGAAAAGAGGTGGAGTGAATCATGGAGAAATCAGTGGGATTAGATGCTTGATGTAAACTCTATAAATTGAGGCATAGCCCTAATGAGAATTTGCTGGTTTTTGAGTATCCATGCCTACATTAATCTATTTGTTAATTACCCACTAATTACGTCTTAATTATTTGCTAATCACTTTGTTAAAATGATGTTCATTCTAGTGTTTGATCCACCATAGCTCATCACAATGCTCAAATTTTAACATGGTATCAAAGCCATGCCTAGAATCCATCAGATTTATGAGCCCATTATCTAATTAATTAGGATTAATAGATAATTAGAAAATAATCAAAATTTTAGTTATTTTTCACTTCACCCCTTCACCCCCAGCCAGTGGAGGAGTCCATTCACCTTGCACACTCACAATTAGGGAAAACCCTTCTAGCATATGGTAGCCACTTCAATGCTCTTCAAGCTCATCAAAACGGCGCAGCAAACCGCCAGCGAAGGAGGGAGAAATCGCGTTTTTATCAGGCGCATTTTTTTAGTAAAAGTGACATTGCAGCTTACACACAGATCAAAGGTCTCTAATTCCTCCTAGCCCAAGGTGTTTTCAAGCATGCTCTACAAGCTGGTGAAGACAGAATTCAGTTTCATCAAGTCTACAGTGAGATCCAAGCTCTTCATCAAATCTGCAGGTGACTTTGGTAAAACAGAGATAAAGCTTTCAATATTTGGTCAAATCTTGTGTTTCTTGGCTTAATCCTCTACTAGACTCATTGCTATTGATGCCTTTGAAAGCATTTGAGCTCATTTGAAGTCTAAGGCACCAAATCTGGACTCCCCGCATACTCTGTTTTCTGCACACAAAATAGTGGATTAATTTGCTAATCAGTGATTAATCAATGCTAATCACTGTATTTTGGTGCGATTGAGGGTTCAAATTAACCATTAGGTATCTGATACAGATCCCTATAACTTCAGATTGCAATTCAGAGTTGGTTTGATACTCCAACCATTCCGTACAAATTGGTTACCCTTGATTTAATGTAATTTCTGGTGATTTTATGCTGATAAATTTGTTGTAATCATCTCTTAAACACCAGATTGAGTTGTAAAAGAGTAGACACTGCCCTTGAATCTTGAAATTGGATCAAGAGGTAAGACCCCCTTCACATCACCATGAGTACAGCACAGGAAATAGCCAAATTTAATAGGGAGCAGTTTTATACATGGCAGACAAAAACCATGTATTTGCTCATGAGGAAAAATCTGTGGGGATTAGTTAAAGGGAGAGATGAATGCCCAGAGAGAGGGGAAAATGAGTGGAAGAGCAGGAATGAAAAAGCATTGGGACTTATTGCACTCAGTTTAAATGATGAAATCATTCATCACATCACAGGGATACAATGGGCAAAAGATGCATGGGATGAACTCAATAAATTATTTGGTACACAAGCAAAAAATTCAAAGATAAATCTGTTAATGCAATTCTACAAATTGGACATGAAGGAAAGTGAACCTTTAATCACACACTTGAACAAATATAAAAGCATTAAGCAACAGCTGGCAGCTATTGGCAAAAAGGTAGAAGATGATGAGGCACTAGCAGTGCTTCTGAAGAGTGTGGACAAAGGTGATTATGAAAACATTGTAGCAACACTAAAGAATATACCTGAATTGAAGCTACACGAGATAGAAGCAGCTCTACTAGAGCAAGAGAGCAGAGGCAAAGAGAAGAAATGGCTCGACTCAACAACAGGAGAAGAAAAAGCATTCTTCACCCGAGGAGGATTCTCTCGAGGACAAGGACGAGGAAGAGGCAGAGAAGGAGGAAGGACCTTCACTTGCCACAAATGTGGAAAGCCAGGACACATGGCGAGAGACTACTACAGCAAACCCAGTGGAGAATGAACGACATCGGCAAACTTCGTGGAGGTTCCAAAGGAAGTGGAGTCGGATCATCTTTTCTAAGAGAGAGAGAGAGAGAGAGAGAGAGAGACCCCACAACCCAATGTAACCTGCCCCAATAAAGTAAAACCACCTCTGAGCCACCGATGATGTAGGCCACGTGGTAGATGTATGTGTGAGCACTTTAGTCAAGGTCGCGGGCACTTATAGTAGCCTTGGACACATAGAGAGAGAGAGTGTCAAGGACTATGGAGTTTAGGGACTTGAGGCACTGGTCGCGGGCTATCAAGTAAGAGGGAAACTTGGTATAGGGTCCAAGTGTGCTAGAGAGTATTCACTTGAGGGGAGGTGTTGAAAATACAAGTGAATAGGGTGTGTGCGGGAACAAGCCCTTGGTTAGAGGCTGTAAAAGAGAATGTGTAAATGTGAAAGAACCTGTGAAAAGGTGAGAAGAATCTACTGGGAGAGAATAAAGGGTAGCATGAGAAGATTTAGGAAGTGTGGAGATATTCTGGGAAGTGTGGAGTTATTCTGGGAGATATTCTGGGAAAAGTGAAGAGGTGGAGAGAATCAGGGAAAAGAGGTGGAGTGAATCATGGAGAAATCAGTGGGATTAGATGCTTGATGTAAACTCTATAAATTGAGGCATAGCCCTAATGAGAATTTGCTGGTTTTTGAGTATCCATGCCTACATTAATCTATTTGTTAATTACCCACTAATTACGTCTTAATTATTTGCTAATCACTTTGTTAAAATGATGTTGATTCTAGTGTTTGATCCACCATAGCTCCACAATGCTATGATGTAGGAGACCTGGAATATTAATGCTCCTATATTAAGCATTAGGAGACAACATTTCCCTTGGACACTGATATGACGTAGGGGGCACAAATACTTGAGATGTTTAGTGAAGAAGTGAACAAGAGTGTAGAAGTCAGCCAAAAGGGTGCTACTGATTCTTGAGTGAAAGAGGGTGCTGCAAACAAAGAGAAGAAACAAAATGATGCAGGGAACAAGGGTACTAAAGAGACATTCAAAAAAGGTGCTGAAGAAATGGTGTGATAGCATCGACGACAACGTCCAATCAGTACTTTCCTCTCTCATCAATTGCTTAATAAAAGAAAAAGTATTAATAGGATTCTCTTCCCAGCTAGCTCTGCATTATCTCTGAGACTTGTAAAACCCCCACACCTGCACAAAAGACAAGATCTAAAGCAAAATGATTTCTTTCACCTTCTACTTTCTGAAATCGTATCTCAAAATTAATAGAATTTGGTGGCCCTTTTTTTATATTGCATTTTGTAAATTTCTCCCCACCCCAGCTAGCTCCGTATTATGTGAGACTTGTAAAACCCCAACAACAGGCAAGCATAGAGCACAAGATCCAAATCAAAATGATTTCTTTCACCTTGTACTTTCTAAAATATCAGGTTGGTATCTCAAAATTAATAGAATTTGGTGGCCCTTTTTGATATTGCATTTCGTAAAAAAAATTAATGCAAAGGGTTTTATGGTACCATGCAACGCCCCATACGGGTGTAGCAAGTTGTCCCAAGCCCATCCTTAGGCTTGAACCTGGGATCTCCCCATACCCACCCACACATTTAAAAAGTCGTTCATTTTTAAATTTTATACAAATACATTCTTGTATGTGTAGCCCATTACATTCTTATATGCAACCTTGTCTACAGGTCTTGTACAACTAGGGAGGCCGAGGAAGAAGTTAATAATCCTTGACTTAAATGGCATGTAGTTAAAGCGCTGGTACAAGTTGGCACCACATTGTCATAAAGGAAAAATGCATCAAGTAGGCTAGTATGTTATGTCATTGAGACCTAGCCTAATACAGTTTTTGAGTGCTTCGAATCGATGCTTCGAGTTGGCTTTATGGAGCAGTGTCACCGAGAAGAACCTTGTGGTATCTTATCAAGTTCATTGAGGATCAAATGGCATGGGTAGATTTCAAATTTAACTTTTCATAATCAGATTGTTGTGAAAGGGAGGAATACCACCACCCAAAGTGACCAAATGAGAGTCTATCTTTGAATCCATATGACACACTAGCTAGGAATGGGATCGACTTTGATCCTATGTATACATTACTGATCGATGATACTCCTTTGAAGGGGGTCTTGAACTTGCCGAACACTTGTATATCTCCTTCCTCTTTTGAAGGAGACCTAGATGACAAAGAGCTTATTGATTTTTTGTTGCCATACTTAATGGCATTAGGAGACTTTAAATGCACTGTGCCCAATTTTGTTGAGATTTTCTCCTACGAGTAGCACATGCCATTGAAGTTCTTGTTCCAAATTCTAGTAAGTATCCATTTGATTTGTTTAGCAAAACTTTGATGGGTAGCCCATCAAAGTACCAGCATCAGGATCTACAAGATGCTTTGAATCATGTTTTTGAAGGTCCAAAGCTAACCAGCTGGGCAGAGGTCTCTACAAGACTTCAAGAACTACCATCCGATCGATATTAAGGAGCACTTCATGCAAGTTAATCCTAAGGCCAAGAACTATCCCTAGCTTAATCCCTAGCGGCATAGGCCTTGAAGGATTTTCACAATAGGCATCTACATTTCCAATATATAGTCTTTGATGATATGTTATGTAATAATCAAACATTGTATGTGTTCCATTTGTAATGAAGGATATATCCTTTGCTCAACATTTACTATGTATCTTTGTACCAACTTTCTTTTTTTAAATGTTAGTTAGTCAATTAAAGGCATTTATTATTATGTTTATCTGTACCATGTTTATGAGTGTACCATTGGAATTCTACATCTTTTGTAAATGTGAAGATATGAAATTGTTGTTACTAGCACATTGTACTAAGGGACATTAGTAAAAAAATATGTATGCTATGTTAGTAAATATATATTTAGCACTTTTTTACATTGCATCATACAATCAATTAAAGGCATTTATTTACTATGTTTATGTATACCATGTTTATCTGCTTAGAAATAGTAGTAGTAGACTTTCTTTGTGTACATCTTTAGTTGAATAGCCCCATGAAGCTTGGAATCTCGTAATCTATTCTTCAATCTATTCTTCAAAAGGAACATTGTGCGAAGTTATTGAAAAGGAACATGCACCATAGAGGTAGTTTCCCTTTGGTGGACATTACGTGGTGTTAGATATCAATGCTCCACCCTCATATTGTATTATCCAAGCACTAGCTAGCTCATGTTTGTACGACCCATATTATGAGGAGTGGCCATGGTTCAACAACTCGAACAGCATCGATATCTCCGTATTCACACATGAAGGTGACCTATAAAGCTAGATGATTTAGAGATGGCTCAGATTAAATTTGTCACATTCCCAACAAATAGGCTACATGCTACACTAGACTTTTATCTCATATAATGACCCACGCATGGAGTAGGTAGACTTTACTCTGGAACATCCTATCTTGACATTGCGGGGCATATTGGGCCTGATGAGCTTGGGAGTGGATGGACATGGGAGGTGGGGTAATTTATACATAGTTGCTATTACATCTTTATGGGATGATCCTACACTACATGGATGGCAGTGACTGTGGACTATGCGGGCATGTCATGGCCGTCTCGCGTATACATGCCTATCTAGATACATGGCCAGCAGCCCCTTGTCCACACAGTTCATCAGCCATCACTGTGAGTTTACTCCATAGCTTCTACTAGCATACAACCTCTATCTTAACAATTCCCGATCAGCCATCAAAGCTCCCTTCACAAGAAAGAGCACATGGGTGTGGGGATTTGTCATCTATTGTATCACTTTAGTAATGTAGTATTCATCTCTATCTGATACTGTGCAATTTGAGTTTTAAATTTTTGTGCTATGAAAGATCCTACTTCTTGTGTGTGTTCTCTTGTATACACCACACGTGTTCTCATACAATTATGCCTACTTTATGATTGCTATTTTGACTGCTAATTATAGTTATGCCTTCTTTAAGTAGTATGACTAATTCATAACTACTATTAAGTAATTGTGTCTACTTGCTACTTTTAAGTAGTTGAATGCATGCTAATAACAATCATGCCTGCTTTATGACTGCTATATTGTGGTAGAAAGCAACCATACACATATTATATCATTACTATATTGCAATAAATAGCAGTCACATGTGTACTATAAGACTGCTTCATAGCACTCAAGTAGTCTCTTGACTTTTATAGTAGTCATGTTGCTATATAACTACTATAATATACCTTTTATAGCTGTCATACATACTTTAAGTTATGCATAATATATGACATACAAGAGTTACTATAATATAGCAATTATTTTCATACTTTATTCCTTCTTTATAGTAGTCTTTTGGCTTACTTTGAGTAATATAATGGTCATTGAGAATTCTTATAAAAATGCTTTATAATTACTTTATAATAGTTAACTCCCAATTTATAAACTAGTCAAATATCACTTTTGCATCTTTTTGTAAATCAAATTTTAAAATTTGCTTGCTTTTTATATACTATAATAATACTTCTGCCTAAATTTTGTCAAATATAAAATTTTTCTTGCTTTTTGTATGCTATTATAAGGCTTTTCTCTGGTATTTAACTACTATTACACTTAAATTGATTGCTATATATAGTAGTCTATCTTTTACACATACTTTATGACTACTTTAGCACTATTTACCTACTTTTATATATCACTATGCGTGTTATTTGGCTGCTTCAAAGCACCCAAAATTCGACTGTAAACTATTGCAGCCTTTGCCAACTATATTTACTAGTAATAAATTAGTCTTACGTGCATATGATAATTTTTAAGGTTATTACAACGTAGAGGTGATGGCTAAAAATGAAGTAAAGGTGGATAGTGTGGTGATGTTCTCGATGAGGAATTTGAATCCAAATCCATACCTATTTACAAAACACAACAATAAAGTAAGTTATAAGGGTGCAAAGAGCTAGGATCTCAACACTAAACTTTTCCTTTGGGGAGTTGGTCAAGGAAGTCTCAAATTCCTAGCTCATATCCACATAGAAATTGTGTCACGATGAAGGTTGATTGGGAAAATCCAAAACCTAGATCATAAAGATCCATAAAAAGGAACATGGCTTTGCATTATCAAGGATGTTTTAAAATAGCACCTAATAATGTAGAAAACAAAAACCATTAGAAAACACTTCTAGAATACCATAATTGTGCATCATGTTTTGAATGGAACTAGTTTAGCCTATTCCTGGAATCTTGAGCATTAGCAACATGGAAGGTAAAGATAGCTTAAATGAAGTGATACTTAAATTAACACCCATAAAATTTTGGTGCTAAGCATGGTTATGCTCAATGTTAACCAATTATTTTTTTACAATGCATATGAGAGTCTTATAAATGTAAGATTTTAAGTTTTTGACATAAATCCAAAATTTAAAAATTCTTTCACATAATAAGAAGTTTACAAATCTTCAATTACAAAACCATACCTTCAAAAACTTTTACATGCAAATTTGCTTATTTAAGAGAAATTTAAACATTCAGGAGGGAGACAAGAAACTTAGTACTCCCTCAATAAATATGTACTTATTGCCCAAAAGCAACAAGGCCATTAAATTTTTAGACACGGTCATGTGGGCGCTAGGTGACTAGCGAGTGGCCTCCCTCTCGAGCCCCACTCTCTAGTCCCTATACTTAGCTTTTATATCCTAGTACTTTAAAAATCACAAATATTATATATATATAATTAATTAACCTTGTACTTTTATATCCTAGTACTTTAAAAATCACAAATATTATATATATATATATATAATTAATTAACCTTTTATAGTATAAGATGAAAAATGCTTGTTTTTTTTTCCTTATCGGTCAAAAAATTGTATATCAAGAGATTAGAAATCATGAAAATTCTCTTTTTTTTAATTTTTCAAGGAAGTTTCTCAAAATTTATTATTTACTTGAATGGAGGTTTAATGTGAAGTAAATAATAAATTTTGTGCATGGCCGTAAATCTGATTATTGTTGGATCCCATGCAGAATGCTAAAGCCTAAAGCTGCATTTTGGTGGTACCAAGTCAATCGTCTTGTGTGTGTGTGTGTGGGGGGGGGGTGTGTGTTGGGGGTTTGCACCTACTTTCAACGAACATCTGCACCCTCACCTCTGCTTTCACGTGGCCGTCCTTGTGAAGCCTATGGTTGGTGGTAAGCTTTTATAAGCTCCCCCCATTAATTTAGGGGATCTCGTCGCCCCCAAAGCTGCAAGTATCGTGCATTGGCCTCCTGAAAAATGTGTTGTCGTCAGCTGCATGGTCTCTTCAACAGACATGATGGCTTACCCTTTTACCATGCAAAGACTTTCATAAGTTTGTCTTTCAAGTTCCTTTATGAATAATAATCATTACCTTAATTGCTCTCCCAAGAGCCTTAGAATTAAGCAATTACAATTTAGATATAGCTTTTGCTTGGAGGGGGGTACAAGGGACCAAACTTATTGAGGTTTACAAGTTGCTATAAAGTGGTCGATTATCATAATGCTTGGGGTCCTCTTGGAGCCCTTTGAAAAAGTGAGAGTACCCTACTCTAAGTCTCCTATGTGATTGATCTCCTTTTTGTAGACAATTTTTTTACTTCTTGGAAAATACACATTTAAAATGCTTTCTTTTTCTTGGACATGTAAAGTACTAGAGAAAAAAAAATATAGATACTTAAAAGACACAAAGGGTGGGCACTGGCCTACGATGAAATTACCATCCTTGCGTACACATATAAGCAAAAGGGCCATGTTACTTTTTCAAAGGACACTTAAAAACGTGTCAAGACGTTGCACATTTCGGGAAGATAAAAGACCCCTTACCTTACAAAAGTATTTTTAAAATTCTCTTTTAATTTTGTTCTCATCTTGATTGTCAATACATTGAATGCTCGTTTGCTAGTAAAATCATCATACAGAGAGGACACAATTAAACTTGAAACATGATCATTTCTCCCCTTTTTGTGGCCCTACCTTGTTTAGAGTAGACAAGACTTGGTACTTGAGGAAATCAATTTGTAGTGTTATTTTCCAAACTAAAATTTAAAAACCCCAGATTGATTTTTGGCATTTTCGTTATTTTCAAGGGACAGATTATACATTATAGCTATATAATCCTAGCATTTGTCTACTTTTTATTGTTAAGTCCAGTATCACCTTTAGTTGCTTTTGAGTATCACCTTTACTTTATTGTCTCTAGCTTAAGTGTAGAAGCATACATTATGAAAAGAAGTAAAGATTGCAATGTACATATCTTTCACACATCAAGCTCAAATGCCAATTCTTGCAAGAACTTTGAGGTGAATGGAAGTGATGTTGATTTTATGAGTACTCAATATCATCTATAAACTATAATCCCTTAATGGAAAAGTGTGGAAACATGAAGGTGCCTTTACATCCTTTTCCCTCTTCCTTCACATGGTGGCAAATTGCAATAGGCTCCTTGTACTCCACACCCTCCTCTCCATAAATGTCAAAGTGTTCTTTTACTCTTAGAGTAGTGTATATGCAACTGCCATATAAAAAACAACAAAAACCCTTTGATAACAATCAATGTGGAATAGTTTTCCATTGATAAGTTTTTTTCTTTGTGGGGAATGTCTTCCACCCACCTGTGTGAGTGTCACCCATAGACAGGATGGACAAATCTTTTACTTGAGAGTTGTGATTTTTTCATATTTAAGTTCTTGCTAGGGGGTTCACCTTCCTATTAGAGGTCATTCTCATAATGCCCCCCTTACCCTACCATAAATGAGCTCCTAATGTGCCTCATGCCCCCTCTTGTTTCTTTGTACACATGCATGTTCAGATGTGTGTGTGTGTGCGTGCACGCGCACGCGTGCGTAATTCAACATGTGACCATGTCATTACATACACACCACATGAGTTAATCCATTTTTTATTCAAAGGCCTTCACATGTCACAATCCCATGAGGGTGTCACTCTATCAAAACCCATATAACATGGCTCTACAAAGTATGTATTAAAATTATATCTATTTTTATTTTTTGCATTGTTTTAACACAATTGTTTAGCCTTTCTTGTAAGTATACATGTTTGGAGTTTGTATCAAAAGAACCCGCTCCATAAAGTCACATAAATTAATTGCATGAAATAATTATTTATTCAATTCCCTCTTGCATATATACGCCATATAAGACTCTCAATCGAATCCCCCTCCCAAACCCAAACCCAAACCCAATCCCCCTCCCCCCGACACCCGTGCCCATGCCCATGCCGAATCCTGAGGTTTAATTTGCAAGCTTGCACAACAAAAGTGAATTGGATTTCTTAGTTGATGGACTTAAGTTTATTGAGTACATAAAGTGATATAAGCTCCATAATAACAAAGATGATGATGAGCCCTAGACCCCTATTAAATTACTAAAGGGAAAAAAATACATTTAGAAATTTGATAAATGGAAAATTTAGAGTTTACTTATTATGCTTGACAGTTTTCATGAATGGACCTAATGTGATGAGACATGGAGTTAAATTATTGTGCGTGACAATTTTCTTAAATGGACCTAATCTGGATGACATGTGGAATTTTCAACCCTTATTTTGTTTATTGGCATGCATACAAGTTGATGTGACATGTACCCATGTAGATAGAAATATCATCTTAGGATTAACGTTGTGGGATCCTTCATAAAGCTTCTGTAGCCATGTCCTCTTAAGAGAGAAAAGTTGAAGGGTTTACAAGGTGCAAATTCATAGAAGTGGCCATTTCAAAAATTATTCACATAACCTTAAGGCTTGGGATTGTAGAAATGTCTTCTACCATTTTGTGATCTTAAGTGGCTCCTAGAAGCCATACGTAAAAGAAATCACACAAAATATTAAAAAATTAGCTATACAAAAGTAGTATGAAATAGTATTTTCATATGTACTAAATGAAGCCATTCAAAGCTACACACTGCAAGCACACATATATGTGAATAAACTAGGATTTATAGAACATACCATGCATGCAAATTGAACCCAAATACAAATTCGGCCACCTCCTTATAGTAGTTACGTAAGAGCTCCTAAAAGTTTGGGGACTCTTTGTATTTCAACCTTCTTATTTTTGTTCTTGCCAAGAAAAAAAGTGAGCAACTTAATCGCATCTTTATTAATCATTTCAAAATATTCCAGTGTATGTGAATTTAAATTATTGTAATCATGGTGTGTTTTAGTATATATACAAACACACACACACACACACACACACACACACACACACACACACACACATTAATTAATCTTTGTAGAAGGCTCAAATGGATTTGAGACCACAATAATATCTTATATGTATGTACCATGCATATAAGATATCTTATATGTATGTACCCTATATGTATGTACCATGCAATAGGAGGTGGATACAACAAATTAAGCAATATTGTAAGAAACAAAATGAAAAGGCGATTGTTTTGAAGCATAGGCAAGAAGGATTAATAGCACATTAATCAACTACTTTTGGTTAGTTGCTCTCATAATTTAGGCTATAGACCTCACTCTTTATGAGAGCATCACACAATGACATGAGATCAAAATCTCATCTCTATGAGGTGTATATTATCATGAACCCTTGATTTCTCATGAAACAAATGTGTGTGTGTGTGTGTGTGTGTGTGTGTGTGAGAGAGAGAGAGAGAGAGAGAGAGAGAGAGAAGGGGGCCTCTAGCTTGCTTAGAAGCTAAAATATGTAATGTATGCTATGTAGAGCGCCTAGAGATCAAGGGAAAAGTAGGAATAGCCTAGCTCATTCCAACTATCGATTTACAATACACCTCCATCTCTTGTTGCAAAGAAAATGCCTAGATTGAACGAGTAATTACAGAACTAAATTGGCACGCTCTTGCCGTGGATAGCGTATCATCCATACACCTACACTCAATGAAGTACGCAGCTGATTCACGTTCGCCCCATTTTCGAGCTTTCTAATAAGGGAAGCGTGAGTACGTTAACCTCAGCGAATTGAATCTATGATTTCGATTATATGCATCAAGGCTCATGAAGAGCATGATCCATGTTACATTATCTCCACAGTGCATACAGCGCCTGGTGTAAAGGTGAACTACCTACGATCCACGTTGTAAAGGCCACAGTGCACACCATAGCTGGGACAGGAAGAGGGGGGGGCCGTGTAGTAACGAAATAATTTTATGCTCTGTCGTCGGCGTATTTTGTTTATGATCTCTTCTTTGTAATCCCCGCTTTCATGATTGCTCCGTCAGTGCGTGCACGTTCGCCGGCCGACGTCATCCCGCCAAAGCCGAGGCCAAGGCTGCGACGAAGTGATGTAGTTATCATTTAGCATCCTGCTCCACGTCAGAAATGATTCAGTTACCACGTCATCACTGGGGTGCGTAGATATACCGCGCCCCCTCCACATCAGCCAGCAGTATTTTGCCGATCCAGCGCCACCTCAGCAATATTTTTAACGCCGTCCTCGTAGAAATGATTCAGTATCCACGTCATCATTGGGTGCGTAGATACACCGCGCCACCTCCACGGCAGCCTGCAGAATCGAAATCCTCGCCACTTCAGCAATATTTTTGGATTCCATTCTCTACGCCAGCACGGATAAATTTGCCACGTAAGTGCGTAATAGACGAGCGTGCCCCTGCCGCGTCTGCAGATTTAGTGGCCTGGCAGTTGCCCGCAATTTTGCCACCTCCACGTCAATAATGACTCCACGTCCGAGGTATCCGCGGACGTGCCACGTTTGCAAATGGCATCTAAGTTTCACTCACATCAGCAAAGGGGAGTCGAGACCACCTCAGGGGTAGCATAGCCACGTCAGCGATGGTGTGCAGGTCGAGATGTTGCGCACGCGCGCCACGTGTGCAAAGTATTGCATGTAAAGTTAAAGTGTCACGTCATCATCATCGACAAGGGAGGGGTCTCGGCGAGGAGATTTAGGTGGCAAGGCCACGTAGGCAAGGGTGGTGCGGGATGAAAGGCGGGGCATGGGCACGTAGGAGCAGTCGGGGCCACGTCAGCTGGTCGGAAGGAGGTGGCAGGGCCACGTCAGAAATCTGGATCGTGAATCCGTGATGCGCTTTGGGACTGCCGACAAGCACTGTATAAGTGTTTTTATATGCATGGGCCAGCCCCCTCCTTTTTTCTCTCACTCAATCGACATCCCTAGCACTGTGTGTGTGTGAGCCTCTCGACTGCTTTCTTTTCCTTTCTAAGATACCCCTTGGCCCTTGCCTGCCCTAATACCTAATTCGACTCGCCCCCCAACCAAAACGTGCGTTTCTTTCAAGCAAGAATGGCCCTCAACTCATAGAAAATTAATTTTCGTTTATCCTAAGCAAAGCAAAGGTTGTAGGTGCCTCTGGGAAAAAAAATTATTCACAACTCTTTTTAAAAGGTCCTAATGGGAGGCAGAGGTCTAGCTGCCTTTGGTTGAGGGGAGTGGTTGCCTGGCTCGACGCCAGCCAAACTATTGCTTGGGTGGAAAAATTAAACCCCTCCCCGTCCCCCCCCCAAAGCTTTTATGGTCGATTAGTTTAATTTCTATTGGCTGACGTCGGACCAGGCTTCATTCCCCTCAGCTGCACCGCTTGCAGATGATGTCTCAGAGAACACACACCCACACACACACACACACACACAAGCAAACGCTGAAGGTGAGTAAAACGGATGCCTCTGAGAACACACACGCACGCACGCACGCACGCGCGCGCGCACACACACACGCAAGCAAACGTTGACGGTGAGTAAAACGTCTGCACATATTATACATATATCTCAATAACAGCTAGCTATTATTTGATAATCATGCATAATTCTCTGTTGACTTCTAATTGAGTGTTTGATTAGCTCAAAGAGAATTGAGTGCATCATCATGTGTATGCATTCCAGGGTAATAAAAAACGGTTTTTGGCAGGCTTTCCTTTCCTTTTAATTAGTTTTCCCCCATATCATTAATCTCGTTGGTCTCGTGCAACAAACAATTGCACCCCCATGCTTCGGCTTCTGATTCAGACAACCGAGTATATTAGCTCTAAATTAGAATCTTAATTACTCTTTCATGCATTGGATATCAGGACGTACTAAGGTTCCAGCTATGAAGGTCAACAGCTACCTTTGCCGTGCAGTTAGTGTGGCGATACGATCAATATTCCAACTTAGTTCGATCGATTTTGTGTAAATCGAAGGCGTTAACGTACTGAGGTATAATTCAAAGACTTCTTGAGTAGTATCGAGTTTGAGATGTACAATGTGGATACTTATGCAAGGCATAAAATTAATACAATATTCTTTATCCACACCCACACTGTTAGTATCACAATGAACACCACTCTCCAAACAAACGCACCGCTAATGTATGCTTAGTCCACAATCCCATGATGATGATTAAGTACTCATAAAACTGTTGTAGGTGGTGGGCAACTTCAAGCTTTCATGTCATCGTGGTGAGATTAGCAATGAGCACGATGATGATTAGGAACTTGGAAGAATTGCTAGAGGTGTTGGGCAACTTAATGCTATTCTGGAAATGATCAGACCATACAAGGAGTCTTATTATGGCTCTCTGCTTCCCTTGGAACATTTCGAAATACTTCCACAAGTTCTCATTTAGACATTGCCTCTTGTATGACCAAAGGGGGCTCTTGATGGCATCGCTTGCTCGAGTCCTCCTAGTACTTACTCCTTTCTTTGACCCTAGCAAGTAAGTAATGGCTCTTTACCTATCTATTCACCCTTCTTTTAGAGATTCTCTTTTCAAGAAAACATGGACCCTTTCTTTAACCAGTGTTCATCTTTTTTTAAATGGAAACATGACCTCAAGCATTGAAAACAATTTAGAAACAACATTCACTCTCCATTCGCTTTTGTTGAGGTCATGTGTGCATGCTTATAATCAATACTAAGTCCACATTGACTAGGCCAACTAATAAATCAAAGGATGGATGGAGTAGTTTCATTTTCTTTGTTGCATTGCGGTGTGCACTAACATCTCAAAAACACCATGAGGGCGTGTCCCATTACTTTCTCTAGGTTGTGTGTGTGTGTGTGTGTGTGTGAGAGAGAGAGAGAGAGAGAGAGGAGAAGAAGCTCTTTCTCTAGGTTGTGTGTGTGAGAGAGAGAGACAGAGAGGAGAAGAAGCTCTTTCTCTAGGTTGTGTGTGTGTGTGTATGTGTGTGTGTGTGTGTGTGTGTGTGAGAGAGAGAGAGATCTAGTTAATGTCTTTGGTCCTAGACCCTTGTTTTCTCCCTCGAGTTCCAATTTTGCAAGCTCAACACATTGATGACACAAATATAAGGGAAGACATGTTAGAGAGATTTAATAGAGCCTCTTAATAACAAAAAAGGGAGTAGGTATTTAGTTTAGTGTTTAACTCAACATTCCCATAGTTGACTATGAATCCATGTATTCAAGCAAGCCTTGCATGCTCAACATTCCCATTGCTGACTTTAACATCGTTATGAATCCATGTATTCAAGAAAGCCTTGCATGCTCCTTTAGATTTCCATCCACTATTCCTCTTGCATTTGGTTTAGTGTTTAACTTAACATTCCCATAGTTGAATTCAACACCATATGAATCCATGTATATAAGCAAGCCTTGCGTGCTCCTATACGCAATTTTTATTTTGTTTTTTATTCACATTTTGGTCATCTTTAACTATCTTTTTCATTTTGTGATTTAGGCTTGTTTTTTTGTTTTGTGCACATTTGAATCTTTGAATTTTAATAATATTGAGACTACTTGTGATTTTGGAGAAGCAAGAAAGTAATAAGTAAGTTCATTAGTCTCCTAATCTTTTGGTTTGTGCTTGCAAAATTGATAATCTTGAGTTTTTAACTATGTTCATCAATGTTGGTAAATCCAATAACTTATGTTGAGGTATCATTTGGTAAATATTTATTTGGCTTTGCGTATTTGATTCATTGTAGATGTCTTAAAGGAAGACCAACAGTAGAGTATACACACTACGGAGGTTTTCAATAGGAGAGATGAATAGGGAAAATGGATCCCCAAACAATACAGTAAATTCTCATGGGTGTTGATGCAACCGAGAACTTGAGGCTCTTTTAGAGTACAGTAAGAAGATATAGGTGGTTTCTGCAAACATTCCAAGGGTGAAATATTGGAGTTTAGACGGTGTACTATTGATGCAATGACAACGAAAGTTCTTATTCAGCATGTGTATATGCATAAAAGAAATATGATTGCATTATTTGGACAACCAAAACGATGAGTATATTATAAAGAATTTTTAAATTTTGATTCTTAAGAATGTTATGTTTAGCAGCGTTTGCTTTGGAAGAGTGGCAGTCTATAGAGTTTTTTAGTGGAAAGATCTTCGTTCTGCATGTCGACGAGATTGGTGCATTATTGTATGACAACGAGAATACAAGTTATTTGGCTGCTAAACAAATCTATTTTTATGATTCGTTATATGTTTTTCATGCGAGCGGAGCTAATTCTAGTAATTTATAGTATCTGCCACTCCCTTCCTTGTCTAAACTTAAATAGCTACTTCCCACCTTGATCTGATTCAAGCTTGTAGGCTAAAGCTTATAAATGATGTGCAAGTTGCAATGAAACTAGCCACAGGCTCTAAAGATGTCCGTGCTTGAGCTAGTTCTTTACCTTTTGGTTGTTTTGTTATTTTCTACATCACGTAAAATAATAAAGAAAACCAAAATCACCTATGGTTACAAAAGTCTAGATAATGGATGGATGACCCATTTCTTGGGTGATTGATGGGATATAAAGAGAACCCGTCATCACTCATGATATGATTGAGTGCTGAGTTACAAAGTTAGATGTTACCTTTAGGTGAGAACCGATGCGATTGGAATGAATGTGACTACAAAAAGCATAGTTTTCCTAATATTATTTGTTTTGATGGATTAGGTACTTTATTGCTCAGCAAACATTATGTATATATTTTGGGTACAGAAGATGGAAGCTTAAGAGGTGATTGGTTGAGCTTGGATCAAGATATGCGGGGTCCCACACATTCTACTATGGTGGATGTGGCTACTCTTTGGGAAGGTCATGACATAGTTACAACCAATGTAAAGAGTGATTGGCCTCTTACATTCCTCAATCAAGAGATTTTCCTTATGTTAAATGATCCTCTTACTAACTTCTATTTCAAGCTAGATGGTAGGACGGTTAGGAGTAGATGCAAAAACTATGTGACATGCAATGTATTACCCCCCACATCCTTGAGTTTGTGGAGACATTGTAGTAATGCCGTTGTTGTAATACCATCTCAAATTAATAATTTTTTTACCTTTTTCAAAATTTATACTTATATTTTACTTTTTAATTTCTTTGAAAATAGGAGTAAGTCGAATTTATGTTTAGAATTTATGTTTAACCTGAACTTTTTTATCTTCTATGAGGATTGTAATTATAGGTGTAAGTCATTTTAAGGGTGAAAGCATGATAGGGTGTACATACTATCGCCCAAGGGTGTACTATACTATTGTATAGTTTTTTTTCTTTAAGAGTGTGTGTATAGTTTTTTGGCTAGAATCATATGTGAGTCTACTTTTTGAAAGCTTGTACTCATACTTTGTTCATTTGTGCACGTAAAGTGGTACTTTAATGTGCGAGACCATCCAAGGTTCGTTTTTTGCTTCCTCCACTCAATCATAGGTCATACACAATCTCATGTAGCATTTGCAGGTCGACAAGCTCCAAGGTTACAAGCTCTAAGGTTCCAGGTTTGGTTCTCTCTCTCTCTCTCTCTATATATATATGTGTGTGTGTGTGTGTGTGTGTGTGTGTGTGTGTGTGTGTGTGTGTGTGTGTGTGTGTGTGTGTGTGTGAGAGAGAGAGAGAGAGAGAGTGTGCGTAGAGCCTTTTGGCGCGCATAGGAGATCACAAATTCTACATAACCTCCTTATCGCGCCAAATGGCCATCTAAGTCTTGCCTTGTGTATATGTGCATATATGTATCTGTGAGATGGTGCATGTGTGTGTGTGTGTGTGTGTGTGTGTGTGTGTGTGTGAGAGAGAGAGAGAGAGAGAGAGAGAGAGAGATGGTGCATGTGTGTGTGTGTGTGTGTGTGTGTGTGAGAGAGAGAGAGAGAGAGAGAGAGAGTGAGTGAGAGAGAGAGAAAAAACTTCAGTCTCTCTCTCTCTCTCTCTCTCTCTCTCTCTCTCTCTCTCTCTCTCTCTCTCCACTAACACTAGAAACTAGATTTGAAAAAAAAATAGTAGTTTCTATTTTCGGCTGAACGTTAAACCTCAACCGTATGATTGGCATATCACCTCACACGTGTACGGTCTCGAAAGACGTGCCCAATGAATCAATTTTTGAGGTTCAATTAGATGATACCATGTGTCAAACAGTACTCACACATGTGTAAATCCAAGGTTTATTTTGCTAAACTAAACTCGTATTTGCTGTGAGTTTATTGCTTCATCTGCTTTAGTAAGCTTATAGGTACATTTAAATCCAAAAACTCACACATGCACACTCATAGCCATTTGGCGCATATTCTTAAGTGGACAAGTTAGCACCAAGGAGGGATGTTGGAAAGGGGTGCCTACTTGTAAGATTACCTCAAATTAGATAGACTGGAGGCCTTTAACACCTTAAGATTCTAGGGTTTGGATGGCTAGATCAATTTGTGGAACCTTGTAGTTAAGTGCACTAGTGTAGTGACAGTACTCGGATGGGTGACCTCCTGGGAAGTTTTCCCCTCATTACATTTTAACATCATAGCCATTTAGCACGCATAAGCGTTTTCATTCTCCTTTCTCTCCCTTATATCACTCCAAATGGCTATCATAGCCATTTCAAGCGCATTGGTGCTTTGATTCTCCTTACTCTCCCTTGTATGGCTCCAAATGACTATCATAGCCATTTCAAGCACATTGGTGCTTTGATTCTCCTTGCTCTCCCTTGTATGGCTCCAAATGGCTATCATAGCCATTTGGCACATATTAGTGCTTTGATTTTCCTTGTTCTCCCTTGTATAGATTTAAATGGCTATTTGATGTAATCACATAGCTGATTGTTGCCACATAATTTTGGCTTGATTGTTTTTGCTCTCTCTTTTATAGCTCAAACCAGTTTTGTGAACGAAAACTAACCCATTTGTCGGTATTTATAACTAAAAAAAGCAAATTTCAGCATTTTTATTAAGTGGACAAGTTGGCACCAAGAGGGGATGTTGGAAACGGGTGCCTACTTGTAAGATTACCTTAAATTAGATAGATTGGAGGCCTTTAACACTTTAAGATTCTAGGGTTTGGATGGCTAGATCAATTTGTGGAACCTTGTAGTTAAGTGCACTCGTTTGGTGACAGTACTCGGATGGGTGACCTCTCGGGAAGTTTTTTCCCATTACATTTTACCCCCATTACATTTTAACATCATAGCCATTTAGTGCGCATATGTGTTTTCATTCTCCTTTCTCTCCCTTATATCGCTCCAAATGCCTATCATAGCCATTTCAAGAACATTGGTGCTTTGATTCTCCTTGCTCTCCCTTGTATGGCTCCAAATGGCTATCATAGTGGCTATCATAGCCATTTCAAGCACATTGGTGCTTCGATTCTCCTTGCTCTCCCTTGTATGGCTCCAAATGGCTATCATAGCCATTTCGCACATATTAGTGCTTTGATTTTTCTTTCTCTCCCTTGTATAGACTTAAATGGCTATTTGATGTAATGGCACATAGTTGATTGCCCCATAATTTTGGCTTGATTGTTTTTGCTCTCTTTTTTATAGCTCAAAATGGCTATCTAATGTATTGGTGTGTTGGGAAACAACTTTTTTCGAGCATTGGTGTGTTGTAGCTATTTTTGAAAAAAAGGAACAGAAAGAGAAGAAGAAGACACAACGATGAGAAGAGCAAGACAAGAAGAAGAAGATCGAGGAATGAAGAGAACATTCAAAGTTCTCCCTCTCTTGCGTCAAAAGAAAATATATGCTTCGTACTTGGTCAAGCCTCTTTATTGCTATTGTTAGTCACATTCTCCAAGAAAGCGCTACTTTTTAGATGAAAAGGCATGTTTATTGCTATTGTTAGTCACGTTCTCCAAAAGAATGTTACTTTTTAGATGAATACGATGGTTTTTTGATTATCAGTTTAAGTTTTTAAATTTTTTTATTTGAATATAGCTATTTTTCAACGTTACGTTGGCCATTGGTCTACTTCTATTTTCTCTCTCTTCTAAAGGCCCTCCAAATGACCTCCGAAATATTCTAATGTTACCATGGGATTCCGTCAAGTGTAAGGTGAGCACTTATTTAATTAGCACTTAGAAGTAGTACTATTTGTCATATTTTAGTAATATTGTGCAGCAACAACTAATTGACAGAAGTACTACTAAATAGCACATTATGAGTTTTATCTACTACTACTACATGATTGTAATCTACTGAATGGTGTGGTGCATGAGTACTATTTGGTACTCATAAGATTACATGATGTCACTAGGTAGTACCCTATGGTTGTAAGATTCTTCCCCAGCCCCTCAAGATGTCCAGTTTCTTCCCTTGTAATCAATCTCCTTTTCAAAATAATAAAAGATCTTGTTTCTACCTGTTTTGGCCTAGAGAGAGAAAATGTTCTAGAGAGAGATAATTTAGTTTTTAGATATCTTTGGATGAAAAAATATCCCTTCTTATTAAAATAAATTCCCCCGAAACACAAGTTTAAAAAGAAATTCCTAAGGTGCATTAGAAATAAATTATAATGTGCACTAAAGACCTTAGCCTAAGAGTCAAGATTTTTTGAAAAATTAAGATTATGGTCCAATTAAGGTTCCTATGGACCAATAAGATTAATCCAAATTTAGGGAGGAGATAAATTGATGAATAAAAGAAAAACCCCCCAAAAATGAGTAAATGCTCACATACGATGAAGAGTGGTGGACTAAGGACCAAAGAAAAGAATTCAAAAACTGAATTTTGACGCCTCAGAGTGGGGATCTCCCCTCATGAAGTAGGCGCCTTTTTCTCATCATTACTCCCAATTTTTAATCAATAAAATTTTTATCTCTCCTCTCTCTTGTTTCAAAACTAGATCCAAAAAGTAAGCTGAACTGACCCAAAAATGGTCAAAAATTGACCAAACTGATCTGGAAAATTTTAGAATCAGTTTGCTTGGTTAGAGGTTCACTTTTTCCTATAAATAGAAGCCTCCCCCTTTGTAAAAGCTTAATGGTGTTTATGCACTGTACTGCCATGAGCCATCTACATTGAATTTTTTAATAATTCAATTGTTTTTGGCCTAATCCTCTCCAAAGTGAATTGGTGGCCACTCTTATTTCAAACAAGAGTAGAACCCTCAATCCCTCAAGACAAAGGAGAGCTTACAATCTCCATGTAAGCTAATTCTCTTACCTTGTTTACGAATTTTAAATGAAAAGTCTATGGTTTTCTTGATTTTTATGTTTTGCAGATGCTTGAATTAAATTCAAATGCTATGCCTTTGATGAAAAGGCCACCCCCTTCTCTTCTTTACATTCCAGCCTTTCTTAATCCTAGAAAGATTAACTAAGGGATTAATTAAACTCTTCTTATTGTTTACTCTCTTGAATTTAGAAAATTATGTAGATTAGAATTCTATAATTCTAAATTAGGTTAATTAAGTTAAGTGTAGAAAGATAAAAATGAGAAATGGTCAGCCATACAAAGGAGGTTATGGCAAACATTTCCAGAATTTTGTGAAAAAGAAAGTTTGTTTTTATGTTATTCCAAAAGAGTAATTTCCACCCATTTTGCATCTAAAAGAAATATTTTAATTACCCATGTACAAATTCACTAAATTTGATTTCTATGCATAAAAAGATGTATAATGGAATTTTTTATTATAAAAGTGTTATTCTTATTAAAATTGATTTCTATGCATAGAAAGACGCGTAATGGATTTTTTTAATTATAAAAGTGTTATTCTTATTAAAATTGATTTCTATGCATAGAAAGATGCATAATGGAATTTTTTTATTATAAAAGTGTTATTCTTATTAAAATTGATATCTATGCATAGAAAGATGCATAATGGAAATTTTTTATTATAAAAGTGTTATTCTTATTAAATTTGATTTTTATGCATAGAAAGATGCATAAAGGAATTTTTTTTAATTACAAAAGTGTTATTCTTATTAAATTTGATTTTTATGCATAGAAAGATGCATAAAGGAAATTTTTTATTACAAAAGTGTTATTCTTATTAAATTTGATTTTTATGCATAGATGGATGCATAAAGGAAATTTTTTAAGTACAAAAGTGTTATTCTTATTAAATTTGATTTTTATGCATAGAAAGATGCATAAAGGAAATTTTTTATTACAAAAGTGTTATTCTTATTAAATTTGATTTTTATGCATAGAAAGATGCATAAAGAAAATTTTTTTATTACAAAAGTGCTATTCTTATCAAAATTGATTTTTATGCATAAAAACATGCATAAAGGAATTTTTTATTATAAAAAAGCGTTATTCTTATAAAAATTGATTTTTATGAATAAATAGATGCATAAAGAAATTCTTTTTATTTTAAAAGTGTTATTCCTATTAAATTTAATTTTATGCATAAATAGATGCATAAAAGGATTTTTTTTAAAGTGTTATTCCCATTGAAGTTGATTTTTATGAATAAATAGATGCATAAAGAATTTTTATAACAAAATTAGAATTCTCTTAAATTCTATGTTTAAATTCTATGAGTATTTGATAAATGAATAATTAAATACTCTAAGAGAGAAATTGCTATCGTTTTATATTCATACGGATTGTAAAAAGAAAATTCAAGAAATCTATCCAGATCGAAATATTCAGATAAATGATTAATTTATTCCTCATTGGAATTCGTAACTAATTTTAGAAATTAGTTAAGTGAATATTCAAAGAAAGAAATTCATTGTAAAATAGTAACTGAATTATCAAACCTTTTCGAGAAAGATAGTTCAGGAAAAATCTTATCCGACTTGAACCTTTGAATCAGACTATGACCAAGACCAAACTCTTTCGTCAGAAGGTGTGACCAGTTTAGAAAAATATACTCAAAACTCGCGCCAAATCTGAAACTAAGTTTGAGACCCTTGGAATTAATATGTGGATCAAGGTTATAGAATTCGAGGAATTCTGGTATGAAATTCAGAATTCTGATCATGAAGTTTTGGGAATACTGATTCAAGAAATACTCCTTGTATTCAAAAGAAAATCAAACTGAAAACTTGCATAGAAACCCTGTTTTCTTAAAGGATTGTCTTACGCCAGAATGCTGGAGGGAGCATTTGGTATATGTTTTTCTAAGGGAAGTTCGGTTGCAACAGCTGGTGGGGAGTGTTCAAAGGACGGCTCACGCGTCAAAGCCTGCCCAGGTCTTGACCAGCCTCGATATGGTTGAAAAATGGTGCGCTTCCGGTACGATGGGCAAGGGCCGACGAAGCGGTCCCTAAGTGAAGTACCACGACACCTAAGGAGGATGTTGGAGGGTTCTGACCACGCGATGCACGGGCTCGCGGTGCCTAGAACACCCATGCGTATGTCGTGGAAGATATGTATGATGGACAAAATGATTATTGTAATCTGATATTGGATCTCGTTGTTGCTATGACCAGTTGGTCCCAACGGAGAGTCCAGAGTGATACTGTTTTTTGAAAGGGATTGGATGGAATTTTTGAAAGGGATTGGATGGAATTTTTGAGTTTTATGACATCTGTAACCAATAATGTTTGTCAATGGATTATTTTATATGTTAAAGTTTTAAAGAGGAGTGTGTGCATATTTGTATTCGAAAGCAAAAGTTAAGAAAGGCATTCAATTATGGGTGGCTGAGTAATTGTTTGATTCTACCGATTCCAGTGGTGGTTGGGTGGTGGGGCTAACCCATGGGCCGGATGGGGTTAGGTTGGAATCAGTGGAGTTTTAATAATTAAAATTGAAATAATAGGAATACGCTTAGAAATCGAGTAGTTAAATAAAAACCTGAAGAATTTCTCAAATGAGTAGATCAATGGCTGTGCGCCTGACTTCGGCTAGGAAAAAAGCGTTGATTTTCTCAAATGATTAGATCAACGGCTGTGCCTGATTTCAGTTAGGAAAAAAGCGTTGATTTCTTCAAACTAAGTCAGTGATAGTTTTCCTTCTCTCTGGTTTAATCAGGTGAAGGATAGTTTAGTCTCTTGACCTCGTTAGAAAATTCGTTAAGAAAATCAAAAAGGTGGAATCGTCCCCGTTTTCCAGACAAGGAAAATTTTCCCGGTTTCAGTTTCGGAATGACCACTAGATTAGTCTCGTGTCCGGACATTCGAGGGCGAGGCCCTGAGTGGGAAACCCTGCCCTGCGCAAGAGGAAGCTACTTCCGCTGATTGCTGCTAGCAATCGGGAATCCGGTGCATAGAGGGGGCAGAGGGGTCTCACAGAGTTGGTATCAGAGCGCTGTTGTAAACTTACGAAACAGCAGCAGAAATTGCCTAAAATTTTAAAGTAAATCTGGGAAATAATGTTTTCACTTTTTAAGATTGTGTTTGAAATGAACTTCATAAATTGAAAACTCATAAATTGAACTGGATTTTTAGATGGATACCCCAAATCTGTCTAGCATTCCTGGACTCTCCTAGAGTCAGGATATGATCATCTTTGCCTTCGAAAATCTCATCAACTCCGCTACAACCCGAGAAAGCAGAGTGAGACTCGCTCGTCACTTTGAAGATCGATACTTTCCTGATCCAGTAGAGCGACGTCAGCATATGTGCTCCTCTAGGGAGGGCGAAGTATTCGCGTCAATACCAATCAATGATAGAGACTCAGACAGAATATCTCACTAGCCATGATCTTGATAAGGTTAGGAGTTGTTCATTATGTACAACTCTATAATCACTCACCCTGGAATTTTAGAATTTCTTGCCGTATTTTTAGACTTCTTAGCCACTTTATTCCATGAATTGTGTATATCATAGCATGTCTCCATCGCAGTATCGCGTACGCGATTAAGGCGGTGACTTTTGGAGCCGAGACGCTCTATGTATATATCAAAAACTTTTGATAATAAATGATGTTTTGCAAAAGATTCCAAATTGTTTTCGTGGTTGTGAATATTGGTTAATAAAATTATCAGAGTGAATCTTATTTTCAAGAATTATGATGGAATATTTATTTGTTTAAGAAATAAATCTTAGAAATTAAATAGTCATAAATCTGATGACAAAGTGAAGTTGACAAAAATATCATTTTGTAAGAATCATGAGGCGTGCGGCCCGTGGTGGTAGGCAGCCGGATCCTCTTACCGATGATGAAGAGTTAGATCCAGACGTTCGTAAAGCCCTGCATCGATCCCAACCTAGTCCCTTCAATGGTAAAGGGAAACAGTTAGGAGAAGTAGTGGAAAAATGGATCGAGGCAATGGAAGAGTATTTTGATGTAACCGGTTATAATGAGAAGAGCAAGATGGCTCTCGCCAGATTAAAATTTGTGGAAACGACCAGGGTCGCATGGAGGAACCATTGCGAGACAAACCATCTCGATCGAAATACACAGACCTGGTCAGATCTTAAAGCTTACCTCAGGAAGAGGTTCTGTCCTCCGGGCTTCCTAGAAACCAAAATGAATGAGTTCTTGGAACTAAAGCAGGATAGCGGGACGATTAAAGAATACCATCAGCCATTTGCCCTTCTCCTCAAATATTCAAAATGCCAAACCAGTCTCATTAGCAGAAGCTGTCAGAATGGCAAAGGACTTTGCCAAAGCATTTGTTGTTAAGGTCCCGCCGAAGCCTGCACCCTCAAACTTTAAAAGGTACCAAACCCCGAGAAGTGCTTCAAACTTTCCACCCCCAAAGAGGCAGCAAGGTCCTAATCAGAATCAAGATGCTGGGAAATTCAGAAGTGAAGGAAGACCCTTCCCTCAGAACACTTTCTCAGGAGCCCCACCTCTTTCAAGGATTCAGAGGGATGAGCTTAGAAGTGAGAATAGGTGTTTTGGGTGTGAGGGTTTCGGTCACCAGCTTAAAGACTGCCTGACTCCTTCCATGTCAAGAGGACAAGGAAGTCAAGGACCCAGAGTGCAGAGACCAGCCCCTTCGTATCAGTCTCAACGTCCCGCCAAAATCAGGGCAATCCGAGGAGGACTCCACCTCAACCATCTGCCTCTGTTCAGAGTACTCTTAGAACTCCCTCCCCAGAACTAGGGTAACCAAAGAGAAAGAGTTCCGCCCCAATCTGCAGCAGCCAGAGCAGTTACGATAGCAAAAGTAGTGGAAGAGGAAGGAGGTCAGATTTATGCCGCGATTGAAAACCAAGGGCCAAATCGTCAATTTCCTATCATCCATGCTCCAGCTGAGTATAAGGGTAAGCCATTCAAGCTTTTGATTGATTCAGGCAGTACTCATTCATTTATTTTCCCAGGATGCTTGCGTAAGCTAGTCTTAGAACAGAAATCAGGGAAACCTATGCAAGTTGAATTGGCCAGTGGGAAGATTCTTTTCACTCACCATGAGACAGATCGTATTCAGTTTAATCTAGATGGGAATGTAACTGATTGCCAGTTCAGAGTCTTACCTTTGGGAGTTTTTTACGGAATCCTTGGAATGGATTGGCTCCACAAAAATCAAGCTGACATTCACTGTCACAATGGAACCATTTCCTTCCGTGACCTTCTCACGGGAATAAAGTTCAAGGAACTGGAATTTTCGGATCCCCAGATCTGCAATTAGTAAAAGCTTGTAGGTTACTGAAAGGACTTAGAAAGAAGCAGTTCATTTATGTTGTCAAAATTAATCTGGTAGACACAAAGTTAAAGGCTAAAGAACCAGAATGGTTAAGTGAGTATGATGATTTATTCCCAACAGAGCTAACTGAGATGCCTCCGATTCAGTAGATCATGAGATAGAATTGACCCCCGGCTCAGCCCAGTAGCCCAGCGCACATACAAAATGCCAGTCTCTGAAGCCATTGAACTCCAGGAACAGCTTAGGCAACTGTTAGAACAAGGGTTTGTAAGACCCAATGTTTCACCTTGGGGAGCGCCAATTCTCTTTCAAAAAAAGAAGGATGGAACGTTAAGACTCTGTGTGGATTACAAAGGTCTCAATCAGCTGACAATTAAGAATAAGTATCCTATCCCCAAAATTGATGAGCTTCTGGACAGGCTAAATGGAGCCCAGATCTTCACAAAGATAGATCTCAAATCAGGGTATTACCACATCATCAGGATTAATGATCAAGATATCCGAAGACAGCCATCAATACTCGCTATGGGCACTATGAATTTACTGTCATGCCGTTTGGATTGACAAATGCCCAAGCTACATTCAATCACCTAATGCAAGACATTCTCAGAGAATACTTGGATGATTTTGTTCTTGTTTTCTTTGATGATATTCTGATTTACTCAACGAATGCAGCTGACCATGAAGCTCGCGTCCCCATAAAGTTCTTGAGATTCTAAGGAAGCACCAACTCTTTGCAAAAAAGAGCACCATGTTGTATACTTGGGCTTTCTGGTATCCAAAGACAGAATTTCTCCAAATTTCGCAAAAGTCCAAGCAGTCATAGATTGGCCTGAACAAAAGACAGTGAAAGAAGTCAGGGGATTCTTGGGATTAACTAGTTAGTATAGAACTTTTATACCTAAGTATGCTCTCATAGCTTCCCCCCTCACTAATCTTCTCAAGAAGAATACCCCGTTTCATTGGTCTGCCAGGTGTCAGAGCGCTTTTGATAAACTGAAGACCGCCTTGGTATCTAGTCCCATTCTGAAGTTGCCAAATTTCTCTCTACCCTTTGAGGTAGTAACTGATGCCAGTGGTTTTGCCCTAGGAGGTGCGCTCATGCAGGAAGGTCATGCAGTGGCCTATGAATCCCGAAAACTCAGAACGCATGAGAGAAATTATGCTGTCCAGACTTGGAGCTACTTTCAACAGTCTATGCCCTGAAGTTGTGGAGACATTACCTATTGGGTCAAAGATTCACTTTGATGACAGATCATCAGAGTTGAAAGTGGATCTTCACTCAAAAGGATCTCAACATGCGCCAAAGAAGGTGGATGCAGACCTTACAGGGATTCGATTTTGAAATCAAGTACCGCCCAGGCAAAGAAAATGTGGTATAGCAGATGCCCTCAGTAGAAAAGATTCCTTGCTTGCAATCACACTCGTGTCAAATCCATTGATTAATGAAGCAAGAGAGAAGATCATACAGGAGATGTCAGCCTACTTAAGAAGTATGTACCGAGCCCGAATCATGTGCTTTATGATGAACTCTTAACTTCTTCAACCCAAGGGCAGATGGAACTCCAACCTGAAGAAATCCTTGATGTTCAAGAGAAGGTTCTCAAGAACAAAATTCTGAGAGAATTATTAGTCAAATGGAAGTTCTATCCTTTTGAAGACTTCACCTGGGAGAAAGAAGCCGAACTGATACGGGATTACCCCTAGTTTGCGAGATGAGGACATCTCGCGTTTTTCAAGTGGGAGAGGATGTAAGATTCCTCCCCAGCCCCTCAAGATGTCCAGTTTCTTTCCCTGTAATCAATCCCCTTTTCAGAATAATAAAAGATCTTGTTTCTACTTACCTGTTTTGGCCTAGAGAGAGAAAATGTTCTAGAGAGAGGTAATTCAGTTTTTAGATATCTTTGGATAGAAAATATCCCTTCTTATTAAAATAAATTCCCCCAAAATAGAAGTTTAAAAAGAAATTCCTAAGGTGCATTAGAAATAAATTATAATGTGCACAAAAGACCTTAGCCTAAGGGTCAAGATTTTTTAAAAATTTTGGATTATGGTTCAATTAAGGTTCCTATGGACCAATAAGATTAATCCAGATGTAGGGAGGATATAAATTGATGAATAAAAGAAAAACCCCCCAAAAACGAGTAAATGCTCACATAAGATGAAGAGTGGACTAAGGACCAAAGAAAAGAATTAAAAAATTAAATTTTGACACCTCTCAGAGTGGGGATCTCCCCTCATGAAGTAGGTGCCTTTTTCTCATCATTACTCCCAATTTTTAATCAATAAAATGAGATATTTTCATCTCTCCTCTCTCCTATTTCAAAACTAGATCCAAAAAGTAAGCTGAACTGACCCAAAAATGGTCAAAAATTGACCAAACTGATCTGGAAAATTCTAGAATCAGTTTGCTTGGTTAGAGGCTCACTTTATCCTATAAATAAAAGCCTCCCCCTTTGTAAAAGCTTAATGGTGTTTATGCATTGTTACTCTACTCCTGCCCTGAGCCATCTACATTGAATTTTTTAATAATTCAATTGTTTTTGGCCTAATCCTCTCCAAAGTGAATTGGTGGCCACTCTTGTTTCAAACAAGAGTAGAACCCTCAATCCCCCAAGCCAAAGGAGAGCTTACAATCTCCATGTAAGCTAATTTTCTTACCTTGTTTACGAATTTTAAATGAAAAGTCTATGGTTTTCTTGATTTTTATGTTTTGCAGATGCTTGAATTAAATTCAAATGCTATGCCTTTGATGAAAAGGCCACCCCCTTCTCTTCTTTACATTCCAGCCTTTCTTAATCCTAGAAAGATTAACTAAGGGATTAATTAAACTCTTCTTATTGTTTACTCTCTTGAATTTAGAAAATTGTATAGATTAGAGTTCTATAATTCTAAATTGATTTAATTAAGTTAAGTGTAGATAGATAAAAATGCGAAATGGTCAGCCATACAAAGAAGGTTATGGCAAAATTTTCTAGAATTTTGTGAAAAAGAAAGTTTGCTTTTATGTTATTCCAAAAGAGTAATTCTCACCATTTTTCCATCTAAAAGAAATATTCTAATTACTCCATGTACATATTCACCTATGAATATGCATGGATATCACTGATATTAATTATTAACTTTGATTTCTATGCATAGAAAGATGCATAATGGAAATTTTTTATTATAAAAGTGTTATTCTTATTAAAATTGATTTCTATGCATAGAAAGATGCATAATGGAATTTTTTTAATTATAAAAGTGTTATTCTTATTAAAATTGATTTCTATGCATAGAAAGATGCATAATGGAATTTTTTTATTATAAAAGTGTTATTCTCATTAAAATTGATTTCTATGCATAGAAAGATGCATAATGGAATTTTTTATTATAAAAGTGTTATTCTTATTAAATTTGATGTTTATGCATAGAAAGATGTATAAAGAAAAAAAAATTATTACAAAAGTGTTATTCTTATTAAATTTGATTTTTTTGCATAGAAAGATGCATAAAGGAATTTTTTTTATTACAAAAGTATTTTTCTTATTAAATTTGATTTTTATGCATAGAAAGATGCATAAAAGAATATTTTTTTGTACAAAAGGGTTATTCTTATTAAATTTGATTTTTATGCATAGAAAGATGCATAAAGAAATTTTTTTTATTACAAAAGTGTTATTCTTTTATGCATTAAAAGATGCATAAAGATATTTTTATTATAAAAAAGTGTTATTCTTAAAAATTTTGATTTTTATGCATAAATAGATGCATAAAGAAATTCTTTTTATTTGAAAAGTGTTATTTCTATTAAATTTGATTTTATGCATAAATAGATGCATAAATGGATTTTTTTTCAAAAAAGTGTTATTCCCATTGAAGTTTATTTTTGTGCATAAATAGATACATAAAGAATTTTTATAAAATTAGAATTCTCTTAAATTCTATGTTAAAATTCTATGAGTATTTGATAAATGAATAATTAAATACTCTAAGAGAGAAATTTCTATCATTTTATATTCATACGGATTGCAAAAAGAAATTTTTATCGTTTTATATTCATACGGATTGTAAAAAGAAAATTCAAGAAATCTATCCAGATCAAAATATTCAGATAAATGATTAATTTATTCTTCATTGGAACTCGTAACTAATTTTAGAAATCAGTTAAGTGAATATTCAAAGAAAGAAATTTAGTAAAATAGTAACTGAATTATAAAACCTTTTCGACAAAGATAGTTCAGGAAAAATCTTATCCGACTCGAACCTTGAATCAGACTATGACCAAGACCAAACTCTTTCGTGAAGGTGTGACCAGTTTAGAAAAATACACTCAAAACTCTCGCCAAATCTGAAACTAAGTTTGAGACCCTTCGAATTAATCTGTGGATCAAGGTTATAGAATTCAAGGAATTCTGGTATGAAATTCAGAATTCTGATCATGAAGTTTTGGGAATACTGATTCAAGAAATACTCCTTGTATTCAAAAGAAAATCAAACTGAAAACTTACATAGAAACCCTGTTTTCTAAAAGGACTGTCTTACGCCAGAATGCTGGAGGGAGCATTTGGTATATGTTTTTCTAAGGAAAATTCCATTGCAAAAGCTGGCGGGGAGTGTTCAAAGGACGGCTCACACGGCAAAGCTTACCCAGGTCTTGACCAGCCTTGGTATGGTTGAAAAATGGTGCGCTTCCGGTACGATGAGCGAGGGCCGACGAAGCGGTCCCTGATGAGTGAAGTGCCAGGACACCTAAGGAGGATCTTGGAGGGTTTTGACCAGGCGATG
This sequence comes from Cibotium barometz, assembly GCF_041138505.1. NCBI lineage: Eukaryota > Viridiplantae > Streptophyta > Polypodiopsida > Cyatheales > Cibotiaceae > Cibotium > Cibotium barometz. The sequence goes on from NC_141050.1 coordinate 27,600,120, forward strand.
CACGGGCTCGCGGTGCCCAGGACACCCATGCATATGTCGTGGAAGATATGTATGATGGACGAAATGATTATTGTAATCTAATACTGAATCTCATTGCTAACCAGTTGGTCCCAACAGCGAGTCCAGAGTGATACTATTTTTTGAGAAACAAGGGATTGGATGGAATTTTTGAGTTATGACATCTGTAACCAATAATGTTTGTCAATGGATTATTTTATATATTAAAGTTTTAAAGAGGAGTGTGTGCGTATTTGTATTCGAAAGCAAAAGTTAAGAAAGGCATTCAATTATGGGTGGGTGAGTAATTGTCTGGTTCTACCGATTCCAGTGGTTGGGTGGTGACTAAACCCATGGGCCGGATGGGGTTAGGCTGGAATCAGTGGAGTTTTAATATTAAAATTGAAATAATAGGAATACGCTCAGAAATCGAGTAGTTCAATAAAAACCTAACAAATTTCTCAAATGAGTAGATCAATGGCTGTGCCTGACTTCGGCTAGGAGAAAAGCATTAATTTTCTCAAATGATTAGATCAACAGCTGTGCCTGATTTCGATTAGGAAAAAAGCATTGATTTCTTCAAACTAAGTGAGTGATAGTTTTCCTTCTCTCTGGTTTAATCAGGTGAAGGATAGTTTAGTCTCTTGACCCCGTTAGAAAATTCGTTAAGAAAATCAAAAAGGTGGAATCGTCCCCGTTTTTCGGGCAAGAAAAATTTTCCCGGTTTCAGTTTCAGAATGACCACCAGATTAGTCTCGCGTCCGGACATTCGAGGGCGAGGCCCCGAGTGGGAAACCCTGCCCCGCGCAAGAGGAAGCTACTTCCGCTGGTAGCAATCAAGAATTTGGTGCGCGGAGGTGGCAGAGGGGTCTCACAGCTGGTATCAGAGCGCTATTGTAAACTTACGAAACAGCAGCAGAAATTGCCTAAAATTTTAAAGTAAATCTGGGAAATAATGTTTTCACTTTTTAAGATTATGTTTGAAATGAACTTCATAAATTGAAAACTCATAAATTGAATTGGATTTAGAGTCAGGATATGATCGCCTTCGCCTTCGAAAATCTCATCAACTCCGCTACAACCCAAGAAAGCAGAGTGAGACTCGCTCGTCACTTTAAGGATCTATACTTTTCTCAAGAGTGCACTAAGGACCAAAGAAAAGAATTAAAAAACTGAATTTGGACACCTCTCAGAGTGGGGATCTCCCCTCATGAAGTAGGTGCCTTTTTTTCATCATCATCCCCAACTTTTAATCAATAAAATGAGATATTTTCATCTCTCCTCTCTCCTGTTTCAAAACTAGATCCAAAAAGTAAGCTGAACTGACCCAAAAATGATCAAAATTTGACCAAACTGATTTGAAAAATTCTAGAATCAGTTTGCTTGGTCAGAGGCTCACTTTTTCCTATCAATAAAAGCCTCCCCCTTTGTAAAATCTTAATGGTGTTTATGCATTGTTACTCTACTCCTGCCCTGAGCCATCTACATTGAAATATTTAATAATTCAATTGTTTTTGGCCTAATCCTCTCCAAAGTGAATTGGTGGCCACTCTTGTTTCAAACAAGAGTAGAACCCTCAATCCCCCAAGCCAGAGGAGAGCTTACAATCTCCACGTAAGCTAATTTTCTTATCTTGTTTATGAATTTTAAATGAAAAGTCTATGGTTTTCTTGATTTTTATGTTTTGCAGATGCTTGAATTAAATTTAAATGCTATGCCTTTGATGAAAAGGCCACCCCCTTCTCTTCTTTTCTTTCCAGTCTTTCTTAATCCTAGAAAGATTAACTAAGAGATTAATTAAACTCTTCTTATTGTTTACTCTCTTGAATTTAGAAAATTATGAAGATTAGAGTTCTATAATTCTAAATTGGGTTAATTAAGTTAAGTGTAGATAGATAAAAATGAGAAATGGTCAGCCATACAAAGGAGGTTATGGCAAAATTTTCTAGAATTTTGTGAAAAAGAAAGTTTATTTTTATGTTATTCCAAAAGAGTAATTCTCACCATTTTTCCATCTAAAAGAAATATTCTAATTACTCCATATACATATTATTCTATGAATATGCATGGATATCACTAATATTAATTATTAAATTTGATTTCTATGCATAGAAAGATGCATAATGAAAATTTTTTATTATAAAAGTGTTATTCTTATTAAAATTGATTTCTATGCATAGAAAGATGCATAATGGATTTTTTTTAATTATAAAAGTGTTATTCTTATTAAAATTGATTTCTATGCAAAGAAAGATGCATAATGAAATTTTTTTATTATAAAAGTGTTATTCTTATTAAAATTGATTTCTATGCATAGAAAGATACATAATGGAATTTTTTAATTATAAAAGTGTTATTCTTATTAAATTTGATTTCTATGCATAGAAAGATGCATAAAGGAATTTTTTTTATTACAAAAGTGTTATTCTTATTAAATTTGATTTTTATGCATAGAACGATGCATAAAGGAAATTTTTTATTACAAAAGTGTTATTCTTATTAAATTTGATTTTTATGCATAGAACGATGCATAAAGGAAATTTTTTATTACAAAAGTGTTATTCTTATTAAATTTGATTTTTATGCATAGAAAGATGCATAAAGGATTTGTTTTATTTTAAAAAGTGTTATTCTTATTAAATTTGATTTTTATGCATAGAAAGATGCATAAAGAAATTTTTTTTATTACAAAAGTGTTATTCTTATTAAATTTGATTTTTACGAATAGAAAGAGGCATAAAGGAATTTTTTTATTATAAAAGTGTTATTCTTATTAAAATTGATTTTTATGCATAGAAAGATGCGTAAAGGAATTTTTTTATTATAAAAAAATGTTATTCTTATAAAAATTAATTTTTATGCATAAATAGATGCATAAAGAAATTCTTTTTATTTTAAGAGTGTTATTCCTATTAAATTTGATTTTATGCATAAATAGATGCATAAAAAGATTTTTTTTTAAGTGTGTTATTCCCATTGAAGTTGATTTTTATGCATAAATAGATGCATAAAGAATTTTTATAACAAAATACCATATGATTCCAGTAAAAGAAACCTACACTACAGTGGATGTGGCCATAGTTTTCCTCAAGGAAATCTTCAGATTGCATGGCCTACCCAGGAGAATAGTAAGTGATCGAGATCCCAAATTCACGTCAAGATTCTGGACTGCATTCTTCGAAAGCAGTAGGAACTTTCTTGGATCTCAGCACAGCTTACCACCCCGAGACCGATGGTCAAACAGAAAGGGTGAACCAATATACTTCGGTCATGCTGTGGTAGGGAACCCAAGAAGTGGCTAAGCTATCTGCACCTAGTCGAATTCGCCTACAATGCTTCTTATCACCGAAGTATCAGGATGAGCCCTTTCAAAGCTCTGTATGTACAAGACTACCTAACACCAGTAACTTGGTCCGACCCATTGATTTAGGGTCGAGATGTCTAGATAGATTCTTGACGACATGAAGCAGCACATGCAGTCAATCCGCAAGGATATAAAAGCTGCTCACCAGGATAGACAAAAGCAGTATGCAGATAAGAAGAGGTCAGACAAAAAATTCGAAGAAGAAGATATGGTCTTCATTCGAGTACGCCCCAAAAGAAGCTCTCTATCTCTTGGTGGGAAGTACAAGAAGTTCTCTATCTCTTGGGAAGTACAAGAAGTTATCCCCTAGATACTGTGCCCCATATCTGATTTTACAAAGAAAGCAGGTGGCTTAGCCTATGAACTTCTTCTACCTCCTCATCTCAAAGTACATAATTTATTTCATGTCAGCCTACTTAAGAAGTATGTACCGAGCCCGAATCATGTGCTTAATGATGAACTCTTAACTTCTTCAATCCAAGGGCAGATGGAACTCCAACAACCTGAAGAAATCCTTGATGTTCGAGAGAAGGTTCTCAGGAACATAATTCTGAGAGAATTATTAGTCAAATGGAAGTTCTATCCTTTCGAAGATGCCACCTGGGAGAAAGAAGCCAAACTGATGCGGGATTACTCCCAGTTTGCGAGATGAGGCCATCTCGCGTTTTTCAAGTGGGAGAGGATGTAAGATTCCTCCTTAGCCCCTCAAGATGTCCAGTTTCTTCCCCTGTAATCAATCCTCTTTTCAGAATAATAAAAGATCTTGTTTCTACCTGTTTTGGCCTAGAGAGAGAAAATCTTCTAGAGAAAGGTAATTCAGTGTTTAGATATCTTTGGATGGAAAAATATCCCTTCTTATTAAAATAAATTCTCCCAAAATAGAAATTTAAAAAGAATTTCCTAAGGTGCATTAGAAATAAATTATAATGTGCACAAAAGACCTTAGCCTAAGGGTCAAGATTTTCTGAAAATTTTGGATTATGGTCCAATTAAGGTTCCTATGGACCAATAAGATTAATCCAAATGTAGGGAGGAGATAAATTGATGAATAAAAGAAAAACCCACCAAAAACCAGTAAACGCTCACATAAGATGAACAGTGGACTAAGGAGCAAAGAATAGAATTAAAAAACTGAATTTTGACACCTCAAAGTGGGGATCTCTCTCATCTCTCCTGTTTCAAAACTAGATCCAAAAAGTAAGCTGAACTGACCCAAAAATGGTCAAAAATTGACCAGACTGATCTAAAAAATTCTAGAATCAGTTTGCTTGGTAAGAGGCTCACTTTATCCTATCAATAGAAGCCTCCCCCTTTGTAAAAGCTTAATGGTGTTTATGCATTGTTACTCTACTCCTGCCCTGAGCCATCTACATTGAATTTTTTAATAATTCAATTATTTTTGGCCTAATCCTCTCCAAAGTGAATTGGTGGCCACTCTTGTTTTAAACAAGAGTAGAACCCTCAATCCCTCAAGCCAAAGGAGAGGTTACAATCTCCATGTAAGCTAATTTTCTTCCCTTGTTTACGAATTTTAAATGAAAAGTCTATGGTTTTCTTGATTTTTATGTTTTACAGATGCTTGAATTAAATTCAAATGCTATGCCTTTGATAAAAAAAGCCACCCCCTTCTCTTCTTTACATTCCAACCTTTCTTAATCCTAGAAAGATTAACTAAGGGATTAATTAAACTCTTCTTATTGTTTACTCTCTTGAATTTAGAAAATTGTGTAGATTAGAGTTCTATAATTCTAAATTGGGTTAATTAAGTTAAGTGTAGATAAATGAAAATGAGAAATGGTCAGCCATACAAAAAGGAGGTTATGGTAAAATTTTCTAGAATTTTATGAAAAATTTTATTTTTATGTTATTCCAAAAGAGTAATTCTCACCATTTTTTCATCTAAAAGAAATATTCTAATTACTCCATGTACATATTCACCTATGAATATGCATGGATATCACTGATATTAATTATTAAATTTGATTTCTATGCATAGAAAGATGCATAATGAAATTTTTTAATTATAAAAGTGTTATTCTTATTAAAATTGATTTCTATGCATAGAAAGATTCATAATGTAATTTTTTTTATAAAAATGTTATTCTTATTAAAATTGATTTCTATGCATAGAAAGATACATAATGGAATTTTTTTATTATAAAAGTGTTATTCTTATTAAATTTAATTTTTATGCATAGAAAGATGTAATTTTGTTTTATTACAAAAGTGTTATTCTTATTAAATTTGATTTTTATGCATAGAAAGATGTATAAAGGAAATTTTTTATTATAAAAGTGTTATTCTTATTAAATTTAATTTTTATGCATAGAAAGATGCATAAAGGAATTTTTTTATTACAAAAGTGTTATTCTTATTAAATTTGATTTTTATGCATAGAAAGATGCATAAAGAAATTTGTTTATTACAAAAGTGTTATTCTTATTAAAATTGATTTTCATGCATAGAAAGATGCATAAAGGAATTTTTTTATTATAAAAAAAAGCGTTATTCTTATAAAAATTGATTTTTATGCATAAATAGATACATAAAGAAATTCTTTTTATTTTAAAAGTGTTATTCCTATTAAATTTGATTTTATGCATAAATAGATGCATTAAAGGATTTTTTTAAAAAAGTGTTATTCCCATTGAAGTTTATTTTTATGCATAAATAGATGCATAAAGAATTTTTATAACAAAATTAGAATTCTCTTAAATTCTATGTTAAAATTCTATGAGTATTTGATAAATGAATAATTAAATACTCTAAGAGAGAAATTTCTATCGTTTTATATTCATACGGATTGTAAAAAGAAAATTCAAAAAATCTATCCAGATCAAAATATTCAAATAAATGATTAATTTATTCTTCATTAGAATTTATAACTAATTTTAGAAATCAGTTAAGTGAATATTCAAAGAAAGAAATTCAGTAAAATAGTAACTGAATTATCAAACCTTTTCGAGAAAGATAGTTGAGGAAAAATCTTATCCGACTCGAACCTTGAATCAGACTATGACCAAGACCAAACTCTTTCATCAGAAGGTGTGACCAGTTTAGAAAAATACACTCAAAACTCCCGCCAAATCTGAAACTAAGTTTGAGACCCTTCGAATTAATCTGTGGATCAAGGTTATAGAATTCGAGGAATTCTGGTATGAAATTCAGAATTTCGATCATGAAGTTTTGGGAATACTGATTCAAGAAATACTCCTTGTATTCAAAAGAAAATCAAACTGAAAACTTGCATAGAAACCCTGTTTTCTTAAAGGACTGTCTTACACCAAAATGCTGGAGGGAGCATTTGGTATATGTTTTTCTAAGGAAAGTTCGGCAACAGCTGGCAGGGAGTGTTCAAAGAACGGCTCACGCGGCAAAGCTTGCCCAGGTCTTGACCAGCCTCCGTATGGTTGAAAAATGGTGCGCTTCCAGTACAATGGGCGAGGGCCGACGAAGCGGTCCCTGAGTGAAGTGCCATGACACCTAAGGAGGATCCTGGGGGGTTCTGACCAGGCGATACACGGGCTCGCGGTGCCTAGGACACCCATGCGTATGTCATGGAAGATATGTATGATGGACGAAATGATTATTATAATCTGATACTAGATCTTGTTGTTGGCTGACCAGTTGGTCCCAACGGAGAGTCCAAAGTGATACTGTTTTTTGAGAAACAAGAGATTGGATAGAATTTTTGAGTTATGACATCTGTAACCAATAACCGTTTGTTAATGGATTATTTTATATGTTAAAGTTTTAAAGAGGAGTGTGTGCATATTTGTATTCGAAAGCAAAAGTTAAGAAAGGCATTTAATTATGGGTGGGTGAGTAATTGTCTGGTTCTACTGATTCCAGTGATTGGGTGGTGGCTAACCCATGGGCCGGATGGGGTTAGAGGCTGGAATTAGTGGAGTTTTAATAATTAAAATTGAAATAATAGGAATACGCTTAGAAATCAAGTAGTTAAATAAAAACCTAAAGAATTTCTCAAATGAGTAGATCAATGGTTGTGCCTGACTTCGGCTAGGAAAAAAGCGTTGATTTCCTCAAATTATTACATCAACGGCTGTGCCTGATTTCGGTTAGGAAAAAAGCGTTGATTTCTTCAAACTAAGCTAGTGATAGTTTTCCTTGTCTCTGGTTTAATCAGGTGAAGGATAGTTTAGTGTCTTGACCCCGTTAGAAAATTCGTTAAGAAAATAAAAAAGGTGGAATCATCCCCGTTTTTCGAGCAAGGAAAATTTTTTCGGTTTCGGTTTCGGTTTCAGCATGACCACCAGATTAGTCTCGTGTCCGGACATTCGAGGGCGAGGCCCCGAGTGGGAAACCCTGCCCCCCGAGCAAGAGGAAGCTACTTCCACTGCTAGAGCAACCAGGAATCCGGTGCGCGGAGGGGACAGAGGGGTCTCACAATAGTCTTATACTATGTATTACTACTCATATAGTACTATTTAGTACTATGAGATAACTCCATGGTACTATATGTACTAATTAGTACTCTATGAGTACTATCAAACACTACATGACTACAGGGTACTACTATATGTAGTAAAGTGTAGTCATATAGTATTGAATATAACTACTAAATAGTTCTATTAGAATTATGTACTACCTTGTAGTCATATACTCATAGTATTAAATAGGAATCTATGAGTACTATTACATAGTATATAACCACAAGGTGCTATATGTACTAAATAATATTGTATGAGTACTATTTAGCATAACATGACTACATGGTACTACTATGCAGTAACCTGTACTCATATAGTACTGAATATGTCTACTAAATAGCACTATTTAATATTATGTACTACCTTGTAGTCATATACTACTGAATATTTCTACTAAATAGTACTATTTAATAGTATGTAGTCATAGTATGACTACCTTGTAGTCATATACTACTGAATATTTCTACTAAACACTACTATTTAATAGTATGTAGTCATGATATGACTACCATATACTACTCAATATTTCTACTAAATAGTACTATTTAATAGTATGTACTATCTTGTAGTCATATACTCATAGTATTAAATAGGACTATATGAGTACTATTACATAGTATATGACTACAGAGTACTGTATATACTAATTAATATTGTATGAGTACTATTTAGACACTACATGGTACTATGTAGTGCCTTGTAGTTATGTAGTACTAAATTTTTTTATTTAATACTATGTAGCCATATACTGCTCTCAATAAGAGTACTAATTAGTACTATTGAGTCAATTTGGCACTATAAGAGTACTATTTAGCACACAAGGTTCTATGTAATATGTTGTAGTCATATACTCAATATGAGGTGATTAGTACTATTTAAAACGATATGAGTACTGATTAGTACTATTCAGCTGCACTTTTGTAGTGCACTTTAAGCATATGACACCATTGTACTAAATATTGTACTAAATTGTAGTACATGAGTACTATGCCCAACTAGATGACTATTATACTATTTTAGTACTATTGAATGAAATTTTGGTATAATAACCTAACTAATACTAAATAGTGCTATCTATGTTTAAATAGTACTATCTGAGTAGTAAATGGTACTTTTTAATTAGACTATGTATTTCTATGAGCATCTAATTACGATTGTACTATCTATAGGCATTCCTATGAGCCATCTAATTCTAAATGTTGAAATTCTTTGATGCTACAAGTTGCAGAGACACCTTTTGGTTCACCATGTAAAGAGAAGTAGCTACATACTGTTTTGGGAAAACGCGCTTCATGTAATAGTGACAATTTTATGACTCCATCTTGTTCAGCTAGTGTGCCAAAATTCAAGAAACAATTGCATGCCTAGGCACAAGCGTTGTGTGGTAACCCAAGCAAGAAGTGTTTTAAAGATGAACAAGATGGGTGAATGATTTCTTGCACCTTCTACTTTTTGAAATGGTATCTCAAAATTAATAGAATTTGTTGGCCTTTTTAGATATTGCATTTTGTAAATTTTTTCTCACTCCGACTAGCTCTGCATTATGTGGCCCTTTTTCAATATTGCATTTTGTAAAAAAAATTAATGCAAAGGGTTTTAAGATACCATATAGTGCCCCATACGAGTAGAGCAAGTTGTCCCAAGCCCATCCCTAGGCTTGAACTCGGGATCTCCCCATACTCACCCACACGTTTAAACAGTTGCTTTACACACTACTTATTCATTTTTAACTTTTATACAAATACATTCTTATAAGTGTAGCCCAGTACATTCTTATAGGTGTAGCCTAGTACATTCTTATGTGCAACCTTGTCTACAAGTCTTGTACAACTGGGGAGGCTGAGGAAGAAGTTAATAATCCTTGACATAAATGGCCTATTGTTGAAGTGCTAGTACATGCTGGCACCACATTGTTATAAAGGAAAAGTGCATCAAGTAGGATATTATGTTGTGTTGTTGAGACCCGGTTGTTGAAATATATGATGTACAAGGTTAAGAATGAGAGGAAAATGTAATGGAGGTGTGAACACACTCAAATAAAGCGGGCATGTGGGTGGAAAAGGGATCTAGGGTTAGCCCAAACCTAGCCCTTGGTGGACCCTATATAAAGTGCAGGAGACCCTACTTTTTGTAACAAGAAAAAGAACAACTTAGAGGAAAAAGGTAAGCCAACTTTGGAGTGGCTTAAATAGAAAGTAATACAAGAAGCTTTATATACATCTTGTGTCCTAAGGCATGGTTTCTTCATGATGATTTAGTAAGTTGTTTATGCTTGTTCATTCTTTCATACATTGCTCTCCTCTTGTTTCCATTGCTTCCGTTGTTGCATTCTCTAGATTCTTAACATGGTATCAAAGCCTTGCTAAGGATAAGATCCCCTTCATTATCTCTCTCTCTCTCTCTCTCTCTCTCTCTCTCTCTCTCTCATAAACCATTCCCAAGCAAGAAGGCAATGGTAGAAGAAAGAGAGAGCTTCAAGAAGAAGAAGTGGAGAAGAAAGCAAGTTTTGAAGAGCTTCATTAAGAGGAAGGTTGCATCATAAACAAGCTCTTGAAGCTTGGAAGAAGAAGGCAATCATCATTGACTGCAAGAAGAACAAGAACAAGAGGTAGGAGCGTCTCTATTTATTTGAGCTTTTGAAGCTGGTCCTTTTAGCCCCATATCAAAGGAGGCAAAGGGCAGGGCAACACCATCGGCCCCACCGTCTACAGAGCACCAGCGTCGTCTGTACGATGGTAGCAGTGCCTGTCTGTCTCGACAACGATGCCAGGAGTAGAGCTATCCGGTTGTTCAGCAGCGCTCACGGACTGCAAGCATCTTCTGGCAATGAGCCTCTGCAACATCTCCTCTTTGTAGGGCAGAGCGACAACGACAAATAGCAATGTAACCCTGAGTCGCAGTTGGCATTTTTTCATTTAGAAGGAATTTTATTTTTTTTTAAATCAATCTTTTAAAACCTTTCTCTTCAAAGGTTTTGTTTTAAAACCTTTTTATCTAAGGTTTTCAAAATCTTTCTCTAAGGTTTTTTAACCTTCCTCTCCCTCAAAGCCAAAGAGATCTCCCCATCAAGGTGATTTTGTGATTCTAGAACCTGCTCAAGCGCACCGTTTTTTTAAGACTTGAATTATCCTTGCCTCCCTTGTAAACGGAGTTACCCTTGTTTTTTTTTGCAAGTGGTAAGACCTCTCCTACCCCTATCAATCATGATGAAGGAGATGAGAGCCTTGATTGAAAAGTTTGAGGTGGTGAGGGTTTCCATACTTGGCAAGTTCAAGTAAAATATATGCTCATGCTCAAAGGTTTATGGCCTTTGATAAAAGTCATGAAGAAGGTGGACATTGAAGATCCGGAGGTGGTAGAAGATGACAAGAGCGCTCATGCCATTATTGCTCTTCATATTCATAAAAAACTCATTCATCTTGTAGTGGCAGGTAATGAAATCAGCAACAAAGGCTGGGGATGAGCTTGAGAAGCTTTATGGAGCCAAGGAAAAGGACTCAAAGATTGCACTTAAGGTGAAGTTTTTTGGTCTTGAGATGCAGGAGGGTGGCTCTCTTGGAGACTTTGTCCCAGTGATATGAATAGCATCGTGGGATAACTTACAAGCATTGATGGCAAAGTTGAAGAAGATGATGCTATTACTGTGCCCTTTCAATAGCCTTGTGACCACATTAAAGCACCTTCCAGATCCAACATTTGAAGGTATTGTTGCAGCACTTCTTGAAGAAGATATAAGGGTCAAAGAAAAGGGTGGATCTACAGCTACATCAAAAACTAATCCTTAAAGATAAACCTAAAGACATTTGCGGTGATAGATTTTTAGAGAAGAGGGTCATACATAATGATCCTCGGAAGGCCTTACATGAGAGAAACAAGGTTGGTTCATGATTAGGAAACCAATCACATCTATATATGTAAAGGTAACCATTCCTTAAAGATTAACCTAAAGACATTTGTGGTGATAGATTTTTAGAGAAGAGGGTCATACATAATGATCCTCAGAATGCCTTACATGAGAGAAGCAAGGCTGGTTCACGAATGGGATTCAACTAATCACATCTATATATGTAAAGGTAACCAGTCCTAAGATAAACCTAAAGATAGGGAAGAATCATCCCATGAGGAGATGAGGCATTCTTGCTAATGAATCTGACATAACTATCCAAACTACTTAACTTAACATCTATGAATGTGGCACAACAAATTATTGGATAGTGAAGATAAGAACCTCTTGCAAAGCCTGACAACTCAAATAATTGGGTCCATGCCTTGGGAACCATGGATATTCTTCCACAAAATCTTGGAACAAGGTTTGCATGCATGGACGGGATAAAAATCACCTCCCTAATTCATGCTTAGTGTGGTGTCCCTCTTGGGAGCCAACACAATTTTGAGTCTCCTCCCCATGGAGGTGGATTATGAAGAATATCCTACCCATTTTATGGATGTCACAGAGGTACATCCTACCCATTTCTTGGAGTAAATAGTACTATAAAGTAATAAATATAGCTAATTAGTACAAAAACTTGACCTCTTGTGGCTTCACATGTAGCACTTCTAATATTAATTAGTAGAATTTAAGTACTATTTACTTTTAAATATCAATAACCAATGCCATCCAATACTAAATAATAACATCCTGTTCTAAATTGTACCATCCACCAAATGCTTTTGTGTATAAAGTAGTACTATCCAATACTAAATAGTACCATCCAACACTAAATAGTACCTTGTAGTAGTACCATCCAACACTAAATAGTACCTTGTAGTAGTAGTTCAATAGTAATAAATAGTTCCATCAGTACTAAATAATTATAATTATACTACAACTTATCTTGTTGAAAGGTTCTTCGCATGCCATTTAGTACTAAAACCTATTATCCATTAAGTACTATCAAGTACTAAGTAGTGCTAAGTAGTACTAATAGAGTCATTCAATACTAATTAGTGACATCTTGCACTAAATATAACCATATACTAAACACTTTTATCTATAGTTTAGTACTATATAGTACTATAGTACTTAATCTTATCTTGTTACATAGTACTAAATAGTGCTACATTATACTATGTAACTAGTACTAAATAGTGCTACATTATACTATGTAACTAGTACTAAATAGTGTTGCATAGTACTCGACATTATTGATGCTTTGAGATAGTAGTACAAATACTATTATGTTTTGAATTTCATTATAGTAATCTAGACAATACAGATAGTACTAATAGCACTAAAAGTACTAATAGTACTCACAATACTATTAGTACTAATCCTACCTCATAGTACTATTAGTTTTAATAGTGCTATTAGTACTAAATAGCGCAATTATAGTACAGATAGTACTAATAGCACTAAGAGTACTAATAGTCTTAATAATACTATTAGTACTAAATAGTGAAATTATAGTATAGATAGTACTACATTATACTATGTAACTAGTACTAAATAGTTCCACATAATACTAGATAGTATTGATGCTTTGAGATAGTAGTACATAATACTATAGTAATTTGGATAGTACAAATAGTACTAATAGCACTGAGAGTGCTAATAGTACTCACAACACTATTAGTACTAATACTTCTCACAGTATTGTTAGTACTATCATTGTGCTATTAGGACTAATAGTATTCATAGTGCCATTAGTCCTAATAGTAATATTGATTTTGTTTGTATGGTGTGCATACCTGATGGGCAAGAAAAGTGTGTTGCCTACACTAGAATATACCCATCTATAAACAGATCTTTGGACTTCAGTAGTGTGTCCAAATCTGACCAATGTTGAATCGCATAGCCTGGATTGCTGTTGGGAAAATGTTCTCAATGTCCAAGGCCATTTTTCTATCCAAGGGAACTGAATGATGCAAATGGTGCATCAATCAAGTGGTAGTCATATGAGTATGTCAATGAGGAAACCAAAAGAGGTGTCATAAAGAAGAGGATAAAACTCTTATACAAGAAGATAACTCCATCCGTCATCATTCCACAATTCTTAGAGCACCTCAAGACTTTCATAGCCCATAATTTCCATACTTTCTGGTAGCATTCTCAATTCAAAGAGTGCATCAATAACTTTCCTGATGATGTAGTGATATCAGTTATGGACCTTGCTAAAAATAATACATTTAAAGTAAAGAATGAAATCCAATCAATGCATTGGCATAATGACTAACGTACCATCTTGGTTCATATATGCTATTGGAAGCAGATGGGAGAGAGAAAGAAGTAAGCCATATTTTACATCTCTGCATGACACGACAAATGACACCTTGTTCGTGCAACACTTTTTTTTTCTCAACCACCAATGGTTGGAGTCTCAAGTCCGTAAAGTTTAAATGCCATTGGCAGAGAAACATCTTAGTTCAAGGTAGCATGCCTATTTTACTTTGTTGCAAGGTATGGCTTTTTACTAGATTAAATTGTTGCATTTCATCCATTCACGCATGTTTTTTTTTGTGACATTTTGTACTTTAGTAATTCTTACATTGGTAATCTCCACTTTTTGGGCAATGCTAGGCAAGGATACTTGTTCCTTGCACTTTGTCTTGGGTTTCATTAAGAAAGATCCTACACAAGTATTGTTTTGAGAAGCTTGTAATGTCATTCTACATGGATGAAGCATGGGATAAGTGTAATTCTCTCTCTCATTCAGGTTCGTGGTCCTTGACCAAGCTAGAACCCATCAGTGGCCAAGATGACACACCCATTGAGCAAGATGATGTAATGTACTGGGAGGATAAGGAGCAACTCGCTGACATGGTTGAGATGGGGACCACTGTGCTATTATCACTGCACCCACAAATGTAGATAATGAAGACTATTATGTGGTACTCTCAAGAAACTGAAAATAGTCCTATCAAAAGAAGGTGAAAGATGGCTGGGATAATGTGTTTAGCATTGATAATGAAGGGCTATATGGTGTCTATTATGAAAAAATCATTTGGGGCACAAGCAATTATGTTTAAAGGATGCACCAACTGCTATAGTCAGTTGTGTGGTGATAAAATTTCCAATGTTACATGTAAAACACAAGGTGAAGGGCTACAAAACTATGTACCATGTCCCCCTTAAGTTGCACGATAGGATTTTGCAAAGCATTTCCTTGTAAGTTTTTATGGTTGAGGATCTTGGAAGGAATTTCATCTCCCCATTCAATCCCATGCTCAAGAGCACGATTGCTTATGAGTTGCTTAATTAGAGTTGAAGAAAGGAGAGAGAGTAAGGTTTTGAATATTTCCTGCAAGAAAGACATAGCTTTATGCTTATTTTGACTTACTAGTTTTGTAAATCTTTTACTTTTATTAAGATAACTTCTCTTCTTCACGTTTAAAAACCTTTAGAGCAATGTTTCTTTTTAGTAACTTCACAATTAAACCTTTAGTACCCTGTAGTCATGCGTCATATGGCTTCAAAGGTAGACTCTCATTTGGTCACTTTGGGTGGCGTTATTCCTCCCTTTCACAACAATATGACTGTGAAAAGTTAAATTTGAAATATACACGTAGTTTTCTTGACCATGCCATTTGATCCTCAATGAACTTGATAAGATGCCACAAGTTCTTCTCCATAAATCCAACTCAAAGCACCAATTCAAAGCACTCAAAAACTATATAGGCCACTGTTAAGAATTATGGGTATCTAGAGCATGCAACAATGGAAGCTATGGAACAAGAGGAGAGCAAAGTATGAAAGAGTGAACAAGCATAAATAACTTATTGAATAATCATGAAGATACCATAGCTTGAGAGAGGACACAAGATGTATAGAAATCTTCTTGTATTACTTTCTATTTCAGCCACTCCAAAGTTAGCTTACCCTTTTCCTCCAAGTTGTTCTTGTTCTTGTTACAAAAAGTAGGGTCTCGTGCCCTTTATATAGGGTCCACCAAGGGCTAGCGTTGGGCTAACCCTAGATCCCTTTTCCGCCCACATGCCCACTTTATTTGAGTGTGTTCACACCTCCATTACCTCTTCCTCTCATCCTTAACCTTGTACATCATATATTTCAACACCCCCTCTCAATGCCACCATCATGGGGGGACAAGGTAAGCATTGGACATACACGTTCAAAAAAGACCCCCTCTCAACCATAGGATAGGAGATAAGGTAGGTAGCCTTTATATGATAGGCTTTTACAAAAGAGATGAGTTATGGAGTAATGTGGATCACTCCCAATTCTAGCAAGCATATTTCACTCCTCAACTAGAAGAGTTTCTTGGCATGTGAGGAACTTACAAAATTCCCCTCAACCTTAGGATAGGAGATAAGGTAGGTAGCCTTTACAAAAGATATGAGTTATAGAGTAATGTGGATCACTCCCAATTCTAGCAAGCATGTTTCACTCCTTAATTAGAAGAGTTTCTTGGCATGTGAGAAACTTACAAAATTCCCTTCAACCTTAGTGACATCTTTGGTAAAATTTCTTCTAAAATGGCCTATTTCACCACACTTGTTACAATTTCGCTTTGACGGATCTTTCTTGAAGCATTGAGCTTTAACATACCCCTTCTTCTTACAAAAAGTACATTTTAAGTTGGATTTGGATGTACCATGCTTCGTAATCTTCTTTTTAACCTCTTCCCCTCCCATCCCTCTTGGTTGGGTGCACAATCAACTTATTAGCATATCTATTAACACTCTTTTCATCCCTCAAATCTCAAAATCTATTTTTCCCAGACCATGATTATGTAGTCTACATAATCACAACCCTCAACAGTTGTGACTGTATAATCACAATACCTCACATCTTATCAACACAAAAATTATGATTTCTATAGTGTCATTCGAGGTGCCAATGAAACTAGTGCACACACAATAAATTCAATTTGACACTGTGATTCAATAATGTGTGGAATCATGATCGTGATTGACATGTCATCGATCACAATGCCACATCATCAGTCATGCCTCCTTAATCACGCATGTGATTACCATACTCATGCTTACACAATCACAGTTGCCAAACATACTCATAAATTGAAGGGTTTAACATATTAGCATGCCTAATGGTTAGGAGATATAGAATCACATTATGTTTTCTACCGTGATTATGCAGTCTGCACAATCACAGTAGTTATCGGCCATGTCATCATAAAACACGAAGGTAGAATGTCCTTCCCCCTCATCATTTAACAGCTTCAACTGTCTGAGAACTTTTGAGGAGTCTTTTTGTAAGAATAATATCAATAATATATTCGTCTCATGATTTTACAGTTTGTATAATCATGATCGTGATTGACACATCACTGATCACGATGCCATGTCATTAATCACGGTTTACTGAATCATAACCGTGATTACCACATCATCTCTACAAAATCACGACACCAACCAACTGCATAATCACGAAAAAATATCCATTATGCATAAATCCTATTCTTAACCCTTGAGGATTTATTAACCCTTGATCCTTTTTCGACTAGAAAGGATAAAAAAACATGTGGTTTGTCAGACCATGATTCTGTAGTCTACCGATTGTATTTCCAAAAGAACTGAATATCATCCTCTCTTATGCCCCAAATTTCGCTAACATGCATAGTCTGGCCTAACACACAATTCTAAGACAAACTCTAACAAGGGAAAATGATGCTCCTGTCAATCAATGAACTGCTAAAGCATTCTATGCTTCTGTATTATTGTAAGTAAGGATATCAAACCCAACCCATTATATGAAGACCCGAGGTTACCCCTATCTTTGGAAGGAGAGGATAGAACACCAAAGAAGCATTCCAAGGGGAAGGCCAAGCCATTCCACCAAAAGACAAGCTATCTCAAACCTCTCATGAACCAGTGCTGCCAATGCACCATCCTCATCCACACCAAGATAGTGGAAAACAAGAAGTTCTAATTTTATTATCACTCTCCTTTATGTATGAAACTAGTAAATAACATAGAATTCAAGGAGAAGCTAAATTAAATAGGGATCGAAAGTCTGGCAGAGCCAGCGTAATGTAACGTGAATACCAATCTCTATGTAGAGTTTCTAAGAGGTGTAAGCCATAATCAATCTTGCCTCTGCTTTTAATTTCATATGAGATTTTGGGCATGTGAATAACACACCTAAGTATGTGTACTTTTTAAGGGAGCATTATTCAAAATTGGAATCGAAATTGTCTCTTTTTTGGGAAAAAAATGGAATCAAATTGAGTTAATTGAGTTTGTGTCAAACAAGTGTTTCAAACCAATTATTAATATTTACTAAACAACCAAAATGTTTCACATGGAAGGTTTATAATCATTTCAAAACAAAATTACTCTAACCTTATCGGAGTTTTCTAAGTATAAAACTAACTAATCAATCAGTTTTTTAAAAGCACTAGACACATTCAAGTGGTGAAACTTGTGCTTATCTACAAGTTGTTGAAGTAGCAAAACATTTCCCCATTAAAAACTTGTTTTTTTATTATACAAGTAGTAAAGAAAAACCTCACACCAGTATTTATAGTCTATACCATAAAAATAACAATATGAAATTTTAGATTTTAGTTTGATTTGCACTTTGGCCTCTGTCAAAGACATATTCATTTAGAGTAATAAATTTCACATAGGGAGTATTATCTTTTTATGGGAAATATCTCAATAACCAAATCTTACAGATGATTTATTTATACTTATGGCATGCTTTAGGATTCTTAGCAGGTTTAACATTTTTGAGTTGGACGTTGAATTCTTGTCTTTACAAAATCAACTACATATTTTGTAAATAAGAAATTGTTAGGTGCAAGCCTCGCCTCTGCTACTACGCATATTGCCACTGGGAGAGAGAGAGAGAGAGACAGAGAGAGAGAGAGAGAGAGAGAGAGAGAGAGAGAGAGAGAGAGAGAGAAAGAGAGCTTTAACATAGGCTTCTTTGTTGTGCCTTCGTCTCCCCCTCCCCCCAACCTATTACACACAGGAGGAGCTCGCCATCCTTCAAGGCCCTTTCTACCTTCCACTCAGAGCTTCAAACAACAATCCTATAAATAACTAAAATCACCCACAATGATGAAAATCTGAGAGAAAGAAGTGCTCAATCCACCACTCAACATGCCTTGTTGCTCTCAATCAATTAATTACATAATTAACTTTGGCTTATGATATTCATGATTACTTAATCCACCACTCATACAAGAAAGGTTTCGAGGCCAGGCTGCTGTAATGCCAATTCAAGAAAGGTATCTGGGAAAAGCTCTGATACCAATGCAAGAAACAAATCTAGTGAGGTAACATATCCTCATATGCAATACCATCTACATGTGTATGATCATCCAAATTAAAAGCATGATCAACAATACCATCGTTAAGCATAGTCGTTCATTGAATACTAACAATGTATCCACAAATGAGAAATAAGGTGGTATCATCCACTATCCATGGCATCCTCAAAGTCTCTAAAGTCATCCCTATAGATATGGTCTATCTCAATCAATGATGCCCCTATATGCCCCATATCTCATGATAAGTCAATCTCTATCATCAATGGATCTAAGAACATACCTAAATCAAATAGAAAGCTCTCAAGATCCTTGTGCATAGCCCCACCTCTCTTATAGGGCCTCACCTTAATAAAGTCATCACTACTCTCATGTACTATGCCCGATTGCTCAAACACATAAACTGTGCATAATCTTGCCTCTCCTATGAGTCCTCGCCTCAATTAATTCATCGCTACTCTCATGTACTATGCTTGACTACTCAAACACATAAACATTTTCCATACAAACTAGGAAAGCTATGAGAACTAGGAGTACTGGATGAATCATGAGAACTAGGAGTACTGGATGAATCATGAGCCTCGATCCTTAGCACAACATTCGCTCTTGAAAATGACCCCCACCTTCACTCGACAGCATCACAGCCTTAACAAGCTTGAGTAGTATCTTCAAAATGAGCAGCATGAAGCAGTTTCATGCCACTCTGGCTCTTCACAGTATGAGCTACTCAGTTCTCTACTAAATAATTAAGTAGCATCTCCTCCTCGTTCAATGGCCAAAATCTCTAAAACACTTCACCCCATTGTGTCCTTATAAAGAGATCGAACTCAAATTGACTAGTTTTCTCTACTCATGCTCTTCCGATATGGTTACTAAATTAACACCTTCTTGCCACCTTCCAACATTTGTCGAGACCCTTCTATCGACTTGCTACGAAATGATGCCTTCTGGAAACAGTCGAGATCCTTCTAAAACAACTGTGTCAACCGAGTCTTGTTGCTGTGATCCTCCACATTGGCTGTCCAATCTTTAAAATTTTAACTAAGGCGTAAAAAAATTTAATGACCTTAAGCCCCAGGTCACCACACACATTACCATCATTAGCTATTAGTCCTTGGCCACCTCATCACCATTACAAGAGCTTCAAGCACTAAGTTCTATCCAACACCAAACCCAATATACAAAGATACAATGCTTAATTATCATCAAACATATATTCCATCTAGAAACACAAATCCTCCATAGGAACAATGCCAAGCCACATGCTCACCCACAATGCTTGAAATCACTACTTGAGATCCCTTGCAAAGTAGTGTTACTAGGGTCTGATACTCACCCCCAATGCAAGCAGACCATGCTATAAGGATACAAAATGCAATGATGCAAAACCAAGACACACCCAACACCCTGACAAAGGAAGCATGCCATAACAACTACTCTAGATACAAGCCAAGTGTCATTGCTTGGAACAGAAACACCAGGACACTACACATATATACATGTTTTTTTGGTTTGATTTCTCAGCCTCACATATTTTTCCCTCCCCCCAAACTGCAAGTGCATTCATGCTCAATAGCATGGAATAAAACACATATGCCAAAGTTATCTTCTTCTTGTTGTTGTGTAAGGTCTTCATCTTCAAGCTATGCCCAATACATTTCATCTTTCATTATGTTCATAAGATGGACTATGTATTTCTTCAATCTAAAACCATTCACTCTCTTCTTGTGCAACTTTCCATCTAGATCTGGAAGCTAATAGGTTCCATTTTATAATTTCTCTATCACATAGAATGGTCCTTCCCACTTGATCTAAAACTTTGTTTGAAAAGTGTTATTGAGCTTGTTGTTGTATCTGAGTACAAGATCACCTCTTCCAATGCCCTTTATTTTGACTTCCTTATACTAAACCTCTACTGGTTCTTTAGCAATACTTGAGCGTAATGCTCAAAGGCGTGTATCCTGTCAAGTTGTAATTCCTGCAAATACAAAAGTCTTTGTTACAAAGCATTAGCACAAATTTCTTCATGCTTCATTAGTACCTTCACGGCTGGTATCTCCACTTCTATACGTAGCAAGGCTTCCTTCCCAAACACCAAATGGAAAGGAGAGAATTTGGTTCCCTCTTTAATTGCAACCCTATAGGCCCATAAGGCACCAGGCAACTCTAAATCCCAAGTTTTGCCATATCTTTCCATCATCTTGGTCAACATCTTAATAAGCTCACCATTGAATCTTTAATTCATTCCATTACATAGAAGATAATAGGGGGTAGTGTACTTATGTTGAATTTTAGCTTAGCACACAAATGGATTATGAGATATCCTCTAAACCCTTGTCCATTATCTAACAAAAGCTCTAAAGGTAAACCAAACTTATAGAGCAGATGTCTTCATACAAAAATTTAGCTATCTTTGGCTTCAATTTGCTTCAGAACTCGAGCTTCCACCCATTTTGAAAGGTAATTCATAGCAATAAGAATGTAACATTTTCCTCTGAATGTCATGGGCAAGGGCCCCACTGCATCAATACCCCACCTTTCAAAAACATCATAAGACAAAAATGTATGGCTAAGCTCATATTTCAACACTCTCTTACCTAGCTGTTGACTACAATAAACACTTCTGAAATACTTTGCTGAGCTTCTGCATGAGCTTCCTCATTCTTCTTCCTCTCAACATGCCTGAGAGACCATGCTTCAAACCTGTTTAATAATCTTTTATTTGTTGACACATCTTTTTCAAAGCTGCATTTTTACGTTGCCACACACCTAACACTTGTTTTACAACAAGTAAAGCATCACCTTTGATCTTCAATCTCTTAATTCCCATATCAAGTGCAAGGATAAAAACCCTTTTCCAAAGTTGTATATTCAGCTTCATTATGACTAGTTACCTGTAACTTCATTATGACTAGTTACCTGTAACTTCATACTTAATTGTTTCACTTTGTTCCCTCCAGGATCATACAAGACAATCCCTCTTGAAGCATCATTGTGAGCCTTCCTATAAGAACCATCAAAAAACATGGTAAAATCATCTTCATCAATCCAAGACTTCATCTATTTAGGAAAGAGGATAATGGTCTCTTTTTGTGGCTGCATTAACAAATTCTACACCTTCCATCTTTCTTTGGTCGAATGACAACTGGAATCACCCATTCAGAAGTGGTGACTAGGTAGATGAGACCGGCCCTCAATAACTTATCCACTTCTTCCTTAGTGCATCTTATTGACCTTTTCCCAAAGTTCTTAGCCTTTGGCATACTGGTTTGACACCTTCCTTGAGTTCAATATGAAGAGCCTCTCCTTTAAAGCCCCAAATCTATTCATAAGATGCGATGAAAAGATTAGGAAATTCCTATAACATGATTTTGTATTGATGCTGCAGAAAGATCAGTACTTAACATTTTGTCAACAAAGTCTTTCTTTACATCTTTTTTAGGTTCAAGAAACTCCTCAATTTCTTCAAAACATCTCCTCTCATTACCCATCACTTGTCCTAAGTTTCCTTCTGGGTTCCAAATCAAGCATAGACACATCAACATCACTTGAATATGAACATGTCCTCCCCTCATCACTATCCCTCTCTCTCATCCTCACTCTCAATGTTTTTCCCTTCCGCTTCATTTTCTTCCAATAACAATCTTTTTTCAATCATGCTATACGTTTTCCTCATTCTTTCTTATCATAAAGTGTAATTGTGCCCTTTTCCTAGTCTTGAATTGCACCCACTAACCTAAGCCATGGCCTTCCTAAAATCCAAGGAAAAGCAACCAACCTTGTAGGCATAATGTGACAATTCACCTTTACATTTACACCAAACACTTTTACATCAAGATCCTTAAGAATACCTAAGCACCTTACTTTAGCATGATAATACTAAACCTTGAAACCCCACTTAACTCTAACCCAAGACTCTCCACACAAGGCTATGTAATCACACATGTTTGTGCACCCCCATCAAGGTATGCTTCTCCCATACCTTAACCTTTGTGACAGGCATCAATAACTGGGCATATATCAAAAAGCTCCTCTAAGGAATGCACCTTGACATTGCCTTTCCTTGGTTCCTTGCCTTTTGGATTTACTAAACTTTTCCCTCCCTTCTTAGTCTTGGACAGAGTTCCATGAGTTGGCCCATAAGATATGTCCACCTTCTTGTTACGAAAGATCCTCCTTTAGCACATAGTTGCTTAACCATCTCCTAGAGTTAAATCCGTTGCTTGATAGTGTCTTCTAGGTTTTATTTTCTTCTATCTTGTCAATGCCTCTTCTTGTCGTTTTCCCTTCTTAGCTTTTGTTTGATCACCTTAAGATTCTTTCTCTCGAGATCTTTTCACAGACATGACATCAAGCTCCTGATCTGTGGTTAATTCTTCCACTTAAATTGAGCTTACAGTAGTGCTTTGTCTTTCTCCTCAAGTGTCAAGCCACTAGAGCTTGGCTTGGTCCTTGATTTTCACTACAAAATCATTACTTTGATTAGGCAAAGTTGATGGTAAAGGGCACATATCTCCCCCCTTTCTAGAAGGCTTATCACAATTATGGCTTATATGGGCCCATTCACCATAATTAAAACCTCCTTCTAAGCATTCCCCTACCTCTACCTCCACCATTTCCTTCACTGTGACCTTCACCATATGCTTCATATCCTAGACCATGTGGCCTATCTACCTCTTCCTCTTCCACCCCCTAACACATCCTGAAGAGGAGGCTGACTACTTCATGCATTTCCTTTTTCAATTCATCATCATTTTGATTCTTTACTAATAGTTAGGGTGAGGTTTGCACTAAATTCTTCACTTCTTCTTTGACCCCCTCCTCTACGGTATCCACACCATGGCTTACTTCCTTCCCAAGCTTCCCCAACCTAATCATCTTCCATTCTTTCTCCCTAGCTAACTACACAACTTCCTCAAAAGTTTGAACATTTTTTAATTCCACTTTCAACCTTAAACTACCTCTTAGACCAACAAACCTATCCTTTTTTAACATGGCAAGAGGGTTTTCACTTTCTAAAGCAACACACCACCTATCCCACAATTTTGTGAAGTATTGCACATAGATGTCCACTTTGTCTTTTTGAGTTAACCCCAGAATTTCATGTCACACTTGATTAGGATCTTTAGTCTTCTAGTAATGTTACATGAAATCTTGCTTTGTAGCTTCATAGGTGAGCTCTTGTGGAGGATCTCTTGCTTGTAGAAAAAAGCTTCATAGCCCTTCAACCATTATGCGGCCTCATACTATAAGAAGTAACAAATAATCCTTAGCATAAAGAAAGGCTCTTGCCTATTTTTGATCAAGCAAGAGATCTCCAAATGCTCCACGATTTTTTTGGCATCTTCAAGCCGTGGAAAAGTGGGAAATCTTGAGCCATATCAACACAAGTCGCAAAACCAAAGGTGCCAGAAATGGGTCCCTCAATGGGGGCACCAAAAGGATGTGACGTGATGAGGAGCAATCGCTCTTTGCCTCTATAGCTAACCTCTGTCAGACTCCCAACCCTTAAAATATACTCAAGGAGCACTCTATGACTCTTTGTTAAACACCAATCATGATCATGACGATCCCAGGCTGAACAACCTACACTCCCGAAGAAACTTCCACAATAACCTTTCCATTCCAAGAAGTTGATATGGTAATCTTGCTAGATATTGGGTTAACACACACCCAACTGACAAGTAAAGCCACCAACACACTTCAATGGAAACCTATCCCACTGCACCCAATCTCACCTATGAGTTTCCCAAGGAAAAAACCAATCACCTAATATAACCATCACAAGGAAAAAAAACACTATTGACATGTGGCAAAGGAACCTAGTTTTATACAAAAATAACCACTTCTGGATATGCCAAAAGACTTGATACATGGTTATGTTTAACAAAAACAAACTTGGTATCCACAAAGTCAATTACAATTTATATCTTCTTCTTACACTATCTTTGCATCACTAACCTATTCTAGCAGATCCCATGGAATTTGCACATCACTCAACCTTGTTGGTAGTTGGATTAAGATGAACCATTCATAATCTATGAGGAAGGAACATAAAATTTATAGTGGGAAAGCCTCTGTTGAGATATGTTGTATCCATGGCTCTAATACAAGGGATAAAATCATGATACAAACACTTTGGTCACTTCCACACACCCACGCAGTATATGATATTTTAGTGGTTACAAGTTGATAAATAAGCAAGATGCAACTCCAACTTGTGTGCAAAATTGCCTTTGTCCTCTTACTTCCACACTGATAACACATGTATAGCACAATGATTCAAACATAACACATCCACACACACCATGAACATCAACAATTGTCAAAAACCCGCACTCCCAAAACCTGCCTTGGATTTACGGGCCCACAATGACCCCAATAAAATGATTAAGAATGATCACACAAGGAGAGCACACTGCCACAACACCACACAACACACCACAACTCAAGAACTCTACATACAAATGATTGAATTGGAAGAGATAGGTTGCATTTTGACACACATTCACCCTAGCGACCACACATCATGAAATGACCATGCTGAGGATTGGAGTTAGTGGGTCGCCATCACATATAATGGGTGGAGATGATGGGCATCAGCCCATGCTTCCCTGATAAAATCAGAATCTTGTGTGTATGAGTATGAGAAACTCAAACACACAAATACCATTCCCTTGAGTTTGCAGCCAGCAAGCAGCTTCATGGTCTTCACCAGCGTAAGTATAGAAGGATTGTTTATGGCCTAGATCCTCAGCATCATCATGGCCACCACCTTCACTCGACAGCATCATGGCCTCTAACAAGCTTGAGTAGGATCTCTTCCAAATGAGCAGCATGAAGTAAATGATGCCTTCTTGCAACAGTCCAGATCCTCCTGAAACGACTGTGTCAACCCAGCCTTGTCGCTCTGATCCTCCACGTCCGCCATCTGATCTTCAAACTTTTAACTAAGGCTTAAAATCTTAATGAGGCATTAGCTGTTAGTCCTTGGCCACACCACTATCACCATTATAAGACCTTCAAGCACTAAGTTCTATCCAACACCAAACCCAATGTATAAAGATACAAAGCTTAATCGTCATCAAACATATATTCCATCTCGCAACACAAATCCTCCATAGGAACAATGCCGAGCCACATGCTTATCTACAATGCTGGAAATCACTACTTGAGATCCCTTGCAAAGGGATGTTACTAGGGTCTGATACTCACCCTCACCATCTAGGTCACCACCTCAAACCCTCTACTACTAGGACCATACCATATCACCCAAGGCTCTAGCGTTTTATGTTGCTAAAACCTTGTATTAGGATATAAAGCCACATTAGGAAGCTCCTGGAAGAACTGTCATCATGACCTAAGCTCAAACACACATACCAATCATGCAAGCAAATAATGCTATAAGGATACAAATTGTAATGATGAAAAACCAAGACACACTCAACACCCTGACAAAGGAAACATGCCATAACACTTACTCTAGATAAAGCCAACTGTCATTGCTTGGAACAAAAACACCAGGACACTACACATATATACATGCCTTTTGAGTTTGATTTCTCAGCCTCACATCGCACTGATGCATAAAGCAGAGAAGCTATATTCAGAGACTTTTTACGAGGTAGCTCTGAGAGGAGCTACTGGCATGTAGTCTCATGGGATCAAGTTTGCTCCCCTAGGCAGATAGGGGAGTTAGGGATAACTAGCTTAGCCGTACATGCTAAAGCCCTCACACATAAGTGCCTTTAGAGGATTGAGATAGACCGCCCTTGGGGGGCTATAACTAGGATTTTCCTACAACAAGCTAATGGTCTTCCAAGAAAGTGGTTGGGACTGACATGAAGACATCGCATAGCCACAAGAGGCAAATGTCAGATTAAAGCATCCCCCTTAATTCATGGTCCGGTTGCTAGAGGTGGAAGGAAATTCTCTCCTCTCTTAAGTGGGTCAAACAACGCCCGCTTACTAGCGATGGAGCCCTTGTGGAAAGCGTCTCATGGTGGGTCACTATGTAATGCAGAAGCGGGCATGCCTCGTGTGGTGGTTGCAAATGTGGCAGGCTTGCAAGTAACATAATAGAGGAGTACGTGCATGGTAAGGTCTTTCGGATGCCCATACTGCCCAGGGCCATGACTCAGATGACATCACTTTACATTATGAGATAAATCAAGTAATGGTGGTAGTCCTTCAAGCGACTCCTTCAAGCGACTGTGGAAGCTCTCCCATCAGCATGGCCCACAACAACGTCGTTAAATTTGTCAAACTAGCTAGCAAACTGGGTGTCTATCTCACAGGAAAACCATTAACCACAATGAAGGGAGTGGACTTAACAACAAGCCACACCAACTAGGTAGATCATCTCTCTTAACGATAGGGCACTCAGGATTCGACAACAAAGGGGTCTCGCTACCTCTAAAGTGTGGAGGGCCACGCCATGCCTTAAGGTCAATGTCTTTTTATGGAGGGTGCTTTACTTGACCAAGATATAAAACCATGACTAATTTGGGTGCAAAACCCTAAAATAGATCTTCTTTCATCAAATGAGAAACAAAAGCAATTCGCAAGACAATATTTATATAAATGAGAAACAAACGCAATTCGCAAGATAATATTTATACAAATGAGGATTTTTTCAAGTTTCAAACACAAATTCATAGTCAACAGTACCTCTATCCTTATTATTGTATTCCAATGGTTCTTTGATGGCTTTTGCACTCTAGATATCTCTATTCCCAAATGAGAAACAAATGCAATTTGCAGGACAATATTCATACAAATGAGGATTTTTAAAAGTTTCAAACACAATTCCAAAGTCAATAGTACTTGTAACCTTGTTATAATATTTCAATGGCTCTTTGATGGCTTTTAAACTCTAGATATCTCTATCCCCAAACAATAGTGCAAGTCTTGGAAATCTTCATGCCAAATGTGGTAGAAAGCAAAGATTTTGAATCTCAATTTTATTTTATATAATTTCATGCCATGATAAGATGATCCACATAAACAACGACAAATAATATTACTATTGCACTCTCTCATATATAATTTTATTTTATATAAATTCATGCCATGATAAGATGATCCACATAAACAACCACAAGAATAATATTACTATTGCACTCTCTCATATATAAGGTGGGATTAGTGAACTTGTTGATATCCTTGTGCCCTAAAGAAACCATCCATCTTTGCAAACCATTGCTTAGGTACTCACTTCAATTCCATAGAGTGTCTTCTTGAGTTTATATAAATGTGCAAAGTTTTGTGAACTTTAAAAACCATAAGGTTGACTCATGTAAACTTCAACATCCAAATCACCATTTCAAAATGAATAAGAAAATCCATTTGCTAAATAGGATATCTAAACATGGTTGCCAATGAGATAATTAGAATCATTATTATCATTTTAGCCATAGGACTAAAAGTTTTATCTAATCGATACCATGGGTTTTGAGAGAATCCTTTGACAAACAACGTTATTTGTACCTATCTAGTGTTATTGGTTAGCATGGTTTCACACGCCCGACCTACCGTAGGTGCTTTGCCATCTTACTTGCATGTAAAACAAGCCTAATTCTTGTAAGCCCTTGTTGGACTTCATAAAGCGGCCTTACCTTGAGCTTAATGCTAAATAGAGAAGTGATAAACTTCATATACATAGTTTCTTAGGACTAAAACTAGTGCCAGTGAACCATTTTTAAGTTTTGTCTCGCCTAGTGTGAAAGTTAGTCATTTCTAAATAAGTTAATTCCGACATTAAGCAATACACTTCATTAATAGAATATATGTAAGCTCTCCCCCTTCTTTATTCTTGCTTGTGTTCTATCATGCTAGATGGTTTGCTTGCTTGTGTTCTATCATGCTACATGGTTTGCTTGCTTGTGTTCCTGCTTGCTTGTGTTTTAATAGATCCTTGCATGCTAGATGGTTTGCTTGCTTGATAAGATTTTCTTATAGGCTCCTCCCTCTCATTAGCTGCTTCTCCATCCACCTTTTATGAGAGAGAATCACCGCGAAGGCCATTCTCTCATGGTCACCATCTAGGCAAAGAGATCTCTTCCTTCACACCTTTAATAGTGGAGCATTCCATGTGACAACAGAATGAGGATGCGGACGAGCTAGCACACCCACAGCTCAAAGGCAAAACCCAAATAACACACTTGATTCCACAAAGCTAAGGTAATCTCTTCACTTGAAAATATTTGGCTATTTTGGTTGGGTGTGGATTAGAGTGGAGAATTTGATTTTTGTTCATGCATCTCATAAATGTTTATGCGTTGTTGGAATTAGTAGCTTAGGAGCATCTAAAAGCAACCAAAAATCAATTTTTTTAAAACTCAATCAACTGAAAAAAACCATTGATTGGGATGAGGAAACTTTATCACTCCCCATCAAGTTCAAAAATTCTCCAAAATCTCCAAAACTAGGCTAAAGCATGAGACATCGTGAGCCCACAATTCCATGAAAAGTAAATGTGATTCTAACAGACATGAATCTAGATATGTGAGCTGTCGAGTCTAAAGACCTAATCCATGAGTCTGGAGGCATGAGTCTACAGATGTGAGCCTAGAGATGAGAGTCTAGAGGCATGAGTCTATATTTGTCAACCTAAAGACGAGTCTAGAGATAGATATACCTAATATTGTACCAACCAATTAAAACTGCCTTAAAGACTTGTAAGGACATACCTGCTCATGTCATGAAAAAGATTTTACTAGTAACAAACTTTAAGAAAAATCTGTACCCTTTATAATTATTGAAGCATTAAGTATAATTCTTCTCTCACATAGTCCCAGAGCCCCATGCACTACTTGGAATACTTACCCAAGTAGGGTCTATTTTATAAAAATAAAAAATCGTGAGCGTATTTCATAAAAAAATATGTGAGCCCAACCAGACGTGAGCCATGAGTCCACAAGGCGTGAGCCTACAAGATGTGAGAGCTAATAGACGTGAGTCTAGAGACGTAAGCTAATAGGTGTGAGTCTTATAAGCATGAGCCTAGTTAAAAAGACTAAGTTTCAATAAACCAAAAAACTTAAACAAAACTTTTATTGTTTATAGCTTCAGTAGAACACATAAGTATGAATCCATTCAGACATACTTCAGGAAGGTGAAACCCTAATTTCTCACAGTACAAATGGAAAAATCCTAATTAGTGCAACAGAAGGCATGGCAAGAGAGAAACCCTATGATGCACACTCATTCTAGACTAATTATTGGAAATGCCAATCTAGTCAACTGTAGTGTATTGACCCATACTTTCCCAAACCAACCTGGCCTTCAATCCCCATAAATGATAATCCAATTGACTATACCGCGTTAACCCATACGTCCTCAGACTCACTCAACCTTTGTCCTAATAAATAACCGGCACTCAACAAAGTGCTCCCCTACTAAGAATGCAAGACTCCTTCGGATCTAAATTGAGTGAGGAGTGTTGGGAAGAAATGTGCTAATTAAATGCAGACGTAAGCTAAGGAACATCCCAAGAAACAGGAGAGCCGCCATGGTCCTCCAAGCCCCAAATTCATTGTTTGTCTCAATAAGCATCACCATTAACTTTGTGAAAAGGGTACTAAATTGCCTTATCTTAAGATGAAGCTCCACTAGAGGAACGGGAGTAGCTATCGCTGAAGAACACCCCCTCAAGAAGTTCTCAAACCATCTCGATGGATGCCATAATGTTTCAAACTTTTGAGAACCCCAAATAACGCACAGGTCAAGGAGGTAGACATTGATATTGAGAATCCCAAACCCAAAGTAAAGACAAAATTAGTAACTCTCCTTCTTTAAGGAGTTCAAGAACTTCTTTGCTTAGAAATTCACAGAAATGTTTGGATTACCACCTTAAGTGATGCACTCATTTACGAGATAAGCATGCGGATGGGCATTCATCCATTTTCAATGAGCCTTAAAAAAATGGAAAGCTTAGGGTATGTATGGCCTTGAAGAAGGTCAATGACAACGCACAAAGACCACTATCCTTTGCAAGCATGTTTGGAAAAGGGTAATCAAAAAACAGGCTTATTATAGATTATTAAGAAGATCAGCATAAGCTTAACAACCTCCTACGCTACAATGAAGGAACATATTTCAGGCAGTTCTCCATGCCTAATAATGCACTCAGCCACTCAATGACCTTACAAATTCTGGGGAATCTCACTGTCTTGGAAAAGGTACATGTGGAACAAACAAATGCATACATTGGAGCATAAGGTATGTATGCATTGATTCCAAAAATTAGAAGAGACCGTACAATTAATCAGAGAATCCATACCTTTGAATGTTTTTAAATCCTGCACATACAGGGTGCACGTTTTACATGCATTGAAACCCCAGACAGAAGTGCAAGACATGCTAGGGTTTTACAAGAATTGAAACCCCATAAAGAAGTATGCTAGGGTTTTACATGTATTGAAACCCCATAAAGAAGTATCTGCAAGACATGCTAGGGCCTCAAAGAAGGAAAAGCAGTGAGCAAGTCCCTTTAAAATGAATTGGAATGCTAAAAGCTTTTGTGGTATTGCAATCATGCATTCTATCCTAAAAACTAAAAGGGCACATGCAGTCAGTGCCCACGTTATTTTTGAGCCAACTATTATGCAGCCTCGGTATAATCTGATCCTCTTTGCACAGGAGGGACTTCGGCAAGATTGGCCGTCCTCAACTAACCGTTTGAATGACCCACACCAGTGTGGAGCTATGTGTGAAGGCCCTTGTATAAGTGGATCGATCTTGTTTATGGCATCAGAGAGCACATGGATTACAGATGAGGCAAAATTCAAACCTTTTTCTATGAAACGCATTAAAAGGAAAAATTTGTATTATCTTGTACACATTCCTTAGAATAGGAAAGAAACATATCATTCAAGACAACTCCAAAGAAGTTGGTTAGTCCAGAAGGTCATGAGTTCAAAACCCCCAAAAAGCCACTTTAACAAATCCCACACACACACGCTCACACAGTCTTGACAATGCAAAAGCTTATATAAAGAAAGCATCATGAAAAAAGCAGCAGTCACTCCTAAACTCTTCAGGATGTCGTCTTTTGTATTAGCCAGTTCTTTCGATAGCACGTTCCTGTACAACCATCCAGATAAAAATATTTAACCTGAAGGCATAGATAGCTTGCCATCATTTGAAGGTCTAATGCAAATGTATCTATAGCTAGCTGCCGTTTCCATATAATTGTTCGAATTATCATGGAGATCAAAACCATAAAAGATTTGAGATAGAGGTTTTGCACTCAAAGCAACTGTCAAAGCCTTTCTTTGATCTAATTGGTGCTACTGTTTGACTGCACTACACAAAGCTTGCCATCTTGATGGCCATACAAGGTTTAGTGTCAGCTCTTGCTGATCTACTATATTTTGCCAGGCTATAGGTATAATGCAGGGTCTCGCTGATTTACTGTGCTTCCGTAATAATGACTGAAAAGACCATGCCACATTCAATGAACTTAATGTGTCGGCTCAGACTTTTGACGAGGTGGAGCACAGAAGCTTGAGTGTATCATATGCCCACTGTGGCATCTGCATCCATACGGACAGCAACATCTTGATTGGCTGCTGCTGGCTGTCTCGCATTCCCGATGCTTTCACGCTTACGGAAATAGGGTGTCAAAGCCCTCAAGCGTTCCTTCTTTGTACTCTTGTTTGTTTTCAGAGATAAATCCTCGCTCATATCGTATGGCAAAGGCTGGACCTTAGGCTTCATCTTGTTACAGGTTGAAGAAGATACACATGAGCCAGTGTTAGCACGACTTTTCAGTACATTACTATTGCCATTGCCTTTAGCTCGATTATGCCTTTCAGAAGTTGCTTTGGCAACTGCTCTCTTGGGGGGATCTTTTGCCTTCATTCTCTCACTGCAACTCACTTTGCGTTCTGCATTGCTGATCATCTGCTGACTTTCTGTAACAGGAGCCATACTAACCCCCTCATTCTCTTCCCCAGCACCATGATCCATTCCCTCATTAGGAAAAGGTGACTCAGAATCATTGTTCTTGGCAGTAGACATGGAAGCCATAGGGAGCTGTGACATAGAATGCATAACAGGTTTCTTCATGTTCCCATCTTTGTTTTCACCCAACAGATCAACAGCACTTCCCTCCACTGGATTTTGGAGGCAATCACTGCTGCTATGCTCAACCTCACACCCAGGGGACCTGCACATCCCAATTGACTCAGTTTCTGAACTGGCACGGTTGCTTCGTGAGTTGAATTTAGGTGATTTGGCTCGTGTAGTCGGGATCTGCACATGTAGTGTAGCTATGATCTTGACAGCAATGCAGGCTCTCGAACTTAAAAATCTTCAATACATGATGTTACAAGGATCCAGGTGAGCACCAACCTTCTTCAATTCACCTTTAGGTGGAGGACCCTCCCGATAAAAGCTGGGCATAGGAGACGCCTTAAATGTCAAGCTTTGTCGGAGCACTTTAATAGCTTCTTCATCTTCTTTCTGGGAAAGAAAAGCACTTAACCTAGTTAGGTTTTGAGAAAAGGCTTCGGCAGCATGCCTTGTAATGGGGCATAGTTTTTAAGATATGGAAAAGAGATGCAGACAAATCTAAGTGTCAAGTCAGCAGGCCCTTGCCCAAGTGGCTATAATACCATGCTGCCCAGAAGGGAGCGTGAGTTCAAACCTGGTCATCATCGCTTGTGTGTGCACACACATGCACTTGTGAGTCTGTATTTATGTTGATACATATGTCTGTGTACATGACAGGCTCAGAATAAAGGAATCTAAGAGTCCACCTGTGTCTTTGCTTGCATTTGTGTCTTCACGTCTTCCTTAGCATTGAACTTCTCTTGTAATTTGGAATAGAACTGTCTTGAAGGAAAAATCTTACAAACTCAGAAATTCATTACAGCATGGTTGCAGAAATTGATTTATCAATGAACAAATATTGAAAAGCCATGAGGAAATGGAAAGAAGATAAAATACCTCTTTTCGTATCTTTGCACGTTCGTCAGACCGAAAGCTGAAACCAGTTGCACTTGAGAGAACACTAATTTTGGCCTTTGGGGCATGTGAGCCAGATTGTCTACCAAAATTTGCATAACAAAACCTTTTAATATAGAAACCAATGTGTTTGTGCATGCACAAATGCATGTGTGTGCATGCTTCGTGATACTACAGATTCAGTTTTTTCTCTTTTGGCATGGTCTAAAAACCAAATCTCTTGTTCTATGACAAACAGCATTGAGATCTTTTGGTAAAATTCTCATTATAAGAAGGCCTTGCATCTCCTTAAGTATGAGTTCATATGCTCACCGAAAATGCATGGAGGCCTTAACATTTTGGATATCCATTATCATGTTTTGACACACAAAGCCACTCTACTTCCGACTTTTCTCGTGCAGCAACAACCCTGGACGCTTATGATTGCAGCTCTCTACTTTAATGTGAACACAGATGCATTTGGCATATGGCAGCTAACTCACTGGGAACTTTTATTTGGCTATGTGGAGGGTAAGATTTCTTGATGTCTTTATGTCCCTCATCTCCTTGCAGACTTGAAGCTTATTCTGCAATATATTCAGTGGTCAAGTAGACCTCCTAAGACTAGCAATACTTTGAGACAAGAAAGTATCTTTTGGGGCCATGCATTCCCTGCTCCTTTGGCTGTTCGTTCCCCTCGGTGAGCTTATTTTCTTTCTACAAAAGGCATTCAGGTTTGCCAAGATGTTGATGCTGAAGGAAATGTTATGTCCTTTCCTCGAGCTCAAAGCCGTTGGCAATTGGGTATGCACTACAAAACATTATGGCGCATGTTACAAGAACAATTGCAGCCTTTTACTCCTCTTACAGTTGTTCCGGATGGTGAATAGATCTACAGGTTGATTATTCATGCGCCTTGGTTTGTCGATCAAGTTAATAAGATTTGGCTCCTTACTAAGACACATAGTTGCATTCCGTACTGGTACGGAAAGATTAAGTCCGTACAGTACGGATCCGTACGTCGTACGGAACAAGTCGACTTGTACTTTTTTTTATTGAATCCGGTTCGCATCGCCTAGGGTTCCGTACCCTTTTTTTAAATCTCTCGTGTTTTGAGCTGCCCGTACCTACGCCGCCCATCATGTTTTCGTACTTGTGCACCGTACCTGCATCATGACCCGTGTGACCTGTGCGCCCATCCATCTACTGTTGTACAGCTTCAAGGTGCCTGCCCATTGCCTCTCTCTCTCTCTCTCTCTCTCTCTCTCTCTCATGAATCATGAATGATCATTGGTGACACACAAACTCTATTTTCAGCCTATTTTCAGTCCTCTATTAATTTTGTATTTTTTCCAATCATTCCCTCTATTTTCAGAAATTCAGCCCCTTGAACAATCCCTTTTTAATGTATTTTTTTTCAATCTTCATTCCCGAATTCCTCTATTTTCAGAAATTCAGCCACTAATGTGGCTTCTAATGTTGATTTTTTTAAATTGCAGCTTGTCCAAGATGCCAAGGCACCAAATCCTTACTGGGCTGCACACACCATCATACTTAATAGCACATCATCAGCAAGTTCAGGCACTCGTCATTGGAAATGCCGTTATTGTAACTTGCAGCAATCTAGCTCGATCACGCGGGTCATCCGCCACATGTCAAAGTTGGGGAGCAAGGGAATTGGTGGATGCCCTAGTATTTCACAGGAAATGGTTGATGCTATTATAAGGGAGAATACCAAGGAGTTTCCACATGGCAGAGAGATTCGTAGCATTATCATTGATGATAATGTGTTGTTGGATCCTTTGCCTACAGATGCAACACCTAGCAAAAAGAGGGCTAGGATTTCTGAGGATGAGGAAGTGCCTGCTTCTTCTGCACCTATTGGGCATTTCTCCTTGCACTCCATGTCATGGATCAAGGAGAGGCAACGAGGGCTGAGATTGAGATAGAGCGCACTCTCATTGAGTATTATATCTCTTTCAATGTGCTACGCACAAACCAATGGAAGAGGATGATTGCCGCTGTTGCAATTGTAGGCAATGTGGATGGGTGGACAAGTTTAGAGTACAATAAGATAAGGACCACCATGTTGGAGGAAGAGAAGGAGAGGATTGAGACTTCTCTCCAACCTATCAAAGAAGGTTGGAAGAAGTTTGGTTGCACCATCATTTCAGATGGTTGGAGTGACACGAGACAGCGCCACATAATAAATATCTTGGTCTCTTCATGTCTTGGCACCTACTTTTTGCGTGCAGTTGATGCAAGCAAGGCAAGGGAACGGATCACAGCTCATTTTATCTACCACCACATTCGTCAAGCTATTGTGGAGGTGGGGGTAGAGAATGTGGTGCAAGTGGTAACAGACAATGCCTCTAACTGCAAGAGGATGGGTGAGCTGATTGAGGAAGAGTTTCCAAGCATTGTGTGGACTCCTTGTGCTGCATACTCCTTGGATCTTCTTATGGAGGATATTGGGAGGTTGAGTTGGGTGAAGCCCATCATCGAGGATGCTACACGCATAGCTTCTTTCTTTAGAAAGAAACACCAGGCATTGGCTATTTTTCGCTCTCATAGTGCGAAAGATATCATATGACCCTCCAAGACCAGATTTGCTTATATGTATTTGGTCTTGGAGCGTTTGTATGATGTTCGAGATGCTCTTCGCCGATCCGTGGTTGGTGCACTTTGCAAGCAAATGCATAATGCAAATCATGAAGCCACAAGGACCATCCAAAGAAAAGTGCTAGATGAGGAGTTTTGGCCAAAAGCACATGGTATCACCATAGTATTGAAACCCCTCTTCATCCTCTTGCGTGTCACAGATATGGAGAGGTCTACCATGGGAATACTCTATCATCTTTTCCACAAGATGAAGAGAGAGCTTGCAGCATGCACACTCATCTCCAGAGCCAGGTGAGTACTAAATATTGAATTGTA
This sequence comes from Cibotium barometz, assembly GCF_041138505.1. Classification (NCBI taxonomy): domain Eukaryota; kingdom Viridiplantae; phylum Streptophyta; class Polypodiopsida; order Cyatheales; family Cibotiaceae; genus Cibotium; species Cibotium barometz. Next base: position 27,637,013 of record NC_141050.1, read on the forward strand.
AATTGCAATGTCTATTTAATATTTAGTATTTATAAATTACTCTTCGAAGTTCGTAGTATGTACTTATGGTTGTTGACATTCACAAGATGGATGAGATTATGCGCCTTGTAGAGAGGAGATGGGATTGGATGCATCGTCCAATTCATGGTATGGCAACACTATTGCATCCTCTCTACAAGAGTGCAGATATTTTCATGGACACGACACGTCTATCCATGAGAGATCAATACATGAGTCATGTACTGACCGATGAGCAACTGGTACACATTGATCGTCGAGAGATGATAGGATACTCTAATAACCTTGGAGAATTCTATACTCGCAGTGTTTCTATGCTGCCAGAGGTGTGTAAGATGCCTCTTGATTAGTGGGAGACACATGGATACCACAACCTCAACTAATAGTCCTTGACTTCGGCTATTATCCCAGGTAATAATACAAAATAGTAAATACATATTGATTATTGATAAATTATTCGGCTTTGGAGTCTTTAAGGACCTAGGCTTTAAGATTTGTTATAACTAAGACTCGAATCTTCGTGGATTTAAGGATTGTTCCTCTGGAGCCTGTGAGAGAAACTGGAGTTCTTACTCTCTTATTCACACGAAGATCCGAAACCAGTTGAGCACAGCTCAACTAGAGAGGTTGGTGTTTTGCAGAGCCAACCTTCAACTAATTCGAAATCTTCGAAAGATGGATAGACCAAAACAGGTACGTGATTTACGACATACTGAATCCTGATGCACTTCAAAGTTCATAGTAAGCTTAAAGTGATTAGTCACTAATATCTACTAGTGAATACATGCTCCATAGGTTGATGTTGAGGAGTTCGAGCGCCGCAGCCAGCAACATGCTGAGGAGAGCGACATAGTGCGTGATGAGCAGGAGGAGATATATAGACAACTTCACAGAGAGCTCGAGACCATTGATAGACGAGTCACTCGAGCTCTCACTACCGGCTCCCTTACTTCTTCAACTCAACATAATCGTCCTTCCACCTCTAAAGGCACCAAGGTGTATACTCGTGGTGCACATGCCAGAGGGAGAGCCGCCAGAGCGATCAGTAGAGGTGGTCCAGAGCACCAGATGTAGACTCTTCCAAAGGAGATACCTGGGACCTCTGCCATTGTTGAGGAGATACCTAGTGATGTGGGGGAGCGGGATCCACTATATGATTCTGATGGGAATCTCCTCACAGATGGAGACTACTCATCATCCTCATCTTCAGGCTTGGATGATGATGAGTGAGGGCCGGCCATATGGCTATTGGCGTTTGTACTTTGTAGTATGTAGTATGTAGTATGTAGTAGGATTTCAGCTTCAGCAGGGCAATCCTTCATGTTGTATGCAGTGCAGCTCATTTGACAGCTCATTTGACATTTATATAGCATACATGTTTGCATTTCAATTGTTTTTTGTGCATCTTTGTGTACCAATGTTGCTAAATTATAAATGATTTATAATGTGTTTTTTAAACACATTTTTTAAAAAAAAAGTGAACGTACTTAAAGTACTCATCCCAATGCGTACTCATACGCATACTGTACTGTACCGCACCATACCTAAAGTACTCAACCACTATGCTAAGACAACCCATTGGTGAAAACAACACCTAAAGAAAATATGGCGTAGTAAATTGCCACTCAAATCTAGATTGTTTTTATGACAATGCTTGTTGGGAGTGCTCCCAACAAGAGAATTTCTTGAAAACAGACTCATACCTGCTGGGAAATGCCCTTCTTGTCGTTGCATAAAGGAAACAGTGATGCGTCTTCTTTGGTCTTGTCCGCAGACCAAAAGTTTTCTTTGACAAATTTCACATTCTCTTCAACTTTTGTAGGTGGCCTTCTAGATTGGATCATGCACAGCCCTCTCTAATCTGGACTAGATATTGGGCTTTGTGGACAATATGGCATGCAAGAAATCAATTGGTTTTTCATTCCGTAAGGATTACACACTATCACTCCTTGCGCCAATCCTTGCATCAGTCTTTGTTTGACAGCATCCATCTGGATCGGATTGATGATGGCAAATTGGCTTTGTCTTTACATGTTTTTTACCTTTGTAACTGCTCTTTAAGAATTTTTTGAGGACCTCTTTCTTTGTGCAGTGAAGCAATAGAACATAGCTTTTCACCCCAAAAAAAAAAATGTGCGCATGCATATGCAAATTTGTGTCACACACACAAAATGAATGAATATGTGTGTGTGTGTGTGTGAGAGAGAGAGAGACACAAATTTGCTTCAGTCTCTTCAAGATGCTCATTTCCTTGGACAACTTTCCTTGCCTCGGCTGGAAGTGTTTTATCACTGTTTTTAGCTTTTTGATATCGGTTGTCCCACTCTAGGACAGCCATGCATGTACATTTTAATTATAATGAAACAACGGATTTCACCCCAAAAAAAAAAAGTTATGTGTGTGTGTGTTGGAGATGTATTGTGGGAGTTCTGCCTGTCGGTGTATTTTTGGAAAAGAGGCACATCGCTATGGCAAGATGTCACCATTGCATGCTACACGATGAGACAATGCCTCATGTGCTATGGTATTGTGATTTCTCTCATGCACTCTTGGACAGACTCTCTGGGTATCTTTGCACGCGATTCCCGAGAGCTCATTTTCAAAAGACATTCTAGCTTTTCGCTCGGATCCCACAACGATATACCAACTTCGAAGTATTCTTTGCATGGACTACTTTTTGAGCATTGTGGACAATACGGCAAAATAGAAATCAAATGCATTTTGGACACATTCCTCTAGATCAATACACCTACTTCCAACCCTTGTTGAGACAGTCTCTACATGACTGCCAAAACTTGCATCAAATGAACGACCAGCAATACATGGCCTTCTTTGACTGCTTCTAGGCAATCAATTCCATGGGGCTTGGGCCCTATATAGGGACCTCGGTTGTATCATGATGTTTTGTTTGTGGGTTTTCACCTCGCGATGAGGTTTCCCATTGGTAATATATATACACATACACATACGTGTGTGTGTGTGTGTGTGTGTGTGTGTGTGTGTGTGTGTGTGCCATCTGTTTCGACCTGCTCGCCCCTTGTGTGTGTGGACGTGTTTGCTAAGTCGCTTGCTACTCAACTCCTAATTCGTTTTGCCTCACCTGTGCATCTGTTGTATGTGTCTTCTCCTTCTTTCCATGCGTGTGTCTTGTTCGCCTGCTGCTCTGCTCCTTTCTTTTTGCTTCTCGATGTCTCTTCTTGTTTCATAGCTTCCATCTTTGCTTTCTATGGCTGCTGTGTGTGTGTGTGTGTGTGTGTGTGTGTGTGTGTGTGTGTGTGTGTGTGTGTGTGTGTGTGTGTGTGTGTAGTTCGTGTGTGCGTGTGTGTGTGTGTGTGGGCTCTCGAACGTCGCGACCTGCTCGCCTAGCTCCTTCGACCTGCTCGCATGCTGGTCTGCTCGACCTGCTCGCCCCTTGTGTGTGAGCACGTCTGGTAAGGCGCACCTGCTTCCTGGTCTGTGTCGGGCCTGCAGCCCTCTTCGCCACAATCTGAGGGTCCCTTCTGAGCGCATAGAAACAGTGTATTCTCATTGTCTATCTGCCCTATCTTCCTCTCTTCTGCGACGTGTCTGCGTGTGTAGGAGTGTGTGTGTGTGTGTGCGTGTGTGTCTGTGCCTCGCTTCAGGTCTAATTTTTCCCTTCTGTATAAGTCGCTTCAGGTCTCTGTTTTTCCCCTCCTTGTAAGATTGCATTCCAATAGTGCTGTCCCCCCTTTTTTTCCTGATCTGTGTCTTCCTGCTGAATCGAATAGTCTCGATGGCAGAATCAAGCAAGTATTATGTCAAGAGAGCTCTTTCTCCTGAACCTAAAAGACAATCAAGGGAATCTCTGCCCCCCATAGCTCCTTCATCTGAAGATGCTTCCTATGTGTTTGACATGTTGAATGAAGATTTTCAACAAAGTAGAAGAGAATGGATACTACCTGCTCCAGAACTCACTTACAAGATGAAGTTGCCTTCTCTTGTGCATCCTCTGAAGAAGCTCTCTCAAACTGCAGTCATCATCTTTTTTCCAGGTAAAATACCCTCGGCTAATGATGTGGGACAATGGGTGAATTCTCTCCTAGGTGGATGTTATGTAGAAGGAGTCTATTTTGCCTCCAGAGGATTTTATGAAGTTCATCTCTTGGATGCATTGACAAAACAAAAAGATGCTGGAAATGTCCCCTTTATTTTTTGGTTGTCAAATGGTGCACATCATGCCCTGGTCTCCTAATAAGGATTATCAGAATCTCATCAAACATCACTGCCCTGTATGGGTTGAAGTCGTTGATTTCCCAGATTACATGAGAACAGAGCTTCCAGGCTTAGCGATGACATTGGGACAAGTGATCTGTCCCCCTCGTCCCACAGGTAACAAAAATCGTTTTTGCATCTTATGGGATACTGATAGACCAACCCCCTCTTCTATTGCAGTTGAGATTGAGGGTGTTAATTTGGGAAAGAAATATTTCACTTTGAAATGGGGCATTTTTGCTGGAGCTTGTTTCTCTTGTCACAAGTTCGGGCATCTAGCTTCGGAGTGTCCCTCAATCCTTCATCCGCCTCCTCCAGCTACCATTCCTCCGCCATCTAATAAAGGAGGTCAAAAGACTTATGTGGAAAAGATTGAAGCTAAAGGAGCAAAGCCTTCAGTTCCTACAGGGAACCAAGCCAATTTAGCCCAAAACAAGGATAAAGGAAAAAGCAAGCTAGTGGAAAATAATTCATCTTCTCACGAGGGTTGGCAGAATGCAAAGAAGACGGTGCCTCTCAAACAAAGACCTCTCCAATCTCGCAATTGGGATGCTTCTGCTCCATCTCATGGTCAACCTTCTACCTCTTCGGACAGCCCCATCTCAAAAGCATGGGTCAATGCAGTTAAGAAGGGTATTCCACTTTGTGAAGAAGATGATTTAGTCAGGGAATTGGATTTCGAGGGTCAGCAAGACCCTGTGGCAATGGCAGAGGCTTGATGCCTCCCTTTCTCTTTGAGGACTGCTCATCTCTTGTACATATTTTCATGCGTACTTCTCTTAAATGTTTTTCTTATAATATACAGGGCCTCTACAATCAGCATAAATGGAGGCTCCTATGGCATTATATAAACAATACTCATCCTGATGTTGTGTGTCTGCAAGAGCATAATCAGCATTCTTTTGCTGGCCAGCATGGGTTCTTTTCAGGCTATGATATATTTTATGCAAGATCTGGACAATTCTCTGGGCTGTGCATTTTAGCCAGACATGATCTGCAGCCCTGTGTAGCATTTAATGATCCTTGTGGTCGATGGATGATTATCCAATGCATGATCAATGGAGAGATTTTTGAAATAGGCTCCTTGTATGCCTCTCAAATTTCAGCTTCCAGAGCTCGAATGTGGGACTCCATTAACCAATATCCTTGGTCTTCAAATGCTCTACTTTGTGGTGATTTTAATAATTCCCCTCACTGGAAGGACAATACCACACATAAATCCCATATGCTGCCCTCTGAAATCCAACAATGGAAACATGACTTCTTCTCTTCATACTGCAGATTTATGGACAGCAACTCACCCTTCGGTTTTGGGATTCACATATCATCATAATGCTTTTACAGAATATTGGGCCAGGCTTGATAGATGGTATCTTATTCATGCTCAGCAATATGATGATTATACATGTCAAATGTGGACTGATTATTCTCAACAACTATCTGATCATACTCCACTTTGGCTCGACCTTCCTTTTGGTATGCCTCTGGACGACATTCAGCTCTCTTTAGTCAGACACTTGCAGGTTAATCAATTATATCTTTCTCATGAAAAATTCCAGCAAATGATCAGATTGGCTTCTAAGCCATTGTTATCTCATGCTCAGGAGGATCTGGATTTTGCTTGGAACTCCTTTGTACATCGTATTCAAAATGTCATTAAGGAATATGGAAGATGGTACATGGCAGAAACCAGACAGCATATCCAGTGGGCAAAATCATACAAGCAGTCCTTGGTACAGATTAGCCATCAAAGGTCTCTTTTTGCTTCTGAACAGAATTCATTGTCTTGTGCTTCTTCCATAATTGATGCTAATGATAAACGCAAGCTTTCCAAATGGCAGACAAGGGCTAGAGTTAAACCTATGCTAGATAAGGGCTGCTCCTCGAAATCTTTCTTTCGAAACTTACACACGTACAGACAAAGTCTATCTACCATGAGAGTCAGGAAATCGGATGGTCTTTGGACCCAGACTTTATCTCAGCTAGAAAAACAATGTCTGGATCATTTTCGGCTTCTTTTTTCTCTACCATCTTCTTCTACATCTCAGGCTGCATTGGCTCAGAGCAGATTTATTGAGCTTGTTTCTCCTATTGTTTCTTTGCAAAAAGCTTCAATGCTGGAAATGTCCTTTTCAGATATTGAATTGGATGAAGCCCTCAAGCATTTGGGTAAACATAAATCCCCAGGTTATGATGGTTTGACAGTTGAATTTTTTGTAGCCTTCTGGGCTGAATTGAAGGGTCCAATCTTGAAGCTCGTTAATGTAGCCTGGCAGCATCAACATCTTCCCTCAGCTTGGAAGCATGGTCTGGTTAAGCTTCTGCCCAAAAAACCTCTGTGTGAAACAATGGATGACTGGAGGCCTATCACTTTGATGCCTGTTATATATAAACTTATTGCTAAAATGTTGGTACACCGGATAAAGGATATCCTTCACGATGGACTTCATCCCAGACAATATGGTTTTGTTCCAAGAAGGCATATACATGATAATATCTCCAATACTCTCATTGCAATGGAATATGCAAAATACTCTGCTCAAGATGTCTTGGTCATGCAGGTGGATGTGGCAAAGGCATTTGATACGGTGCAGTGGGATTATGTTTCTCAAATCATGTCTAAACTTGGTTTTGGGCCAAAGCTAGTTAATGTCATATATTGGCTTTACTCAGATTCCACTGCTCAATGCTTTATAGGGAAACATTTGACTGAGTCTTGGACTCTAGAACGATCAATTCGACAGGGATGCCCTCTCAGTGCTCTGTTCTATGCTATTGCTTCGCATCCTTTGCTTCTTTACATGGATCATCTGGTTGATACTAGACAGTTAGAGGGGCTTCAGATTTCTGGTTCACGGCCTTTCATTGCACAGGCTTATGCAGATGATTCATTCTTCATGCCAAAGAACAGTCCTTTGGAGCTTCGTCTATTGATGGATACTCTTTCAGATTTTGGGTTGGCAGCTGGTTTAAAAATTAATTTTCAAAAATCAAAACTCTTACCTCTCAAGCATTGTGACTGGCATGCTATCCTGTGGCCCGGCCAGATTATTTATCCGGAAAACATAGTAAGACACTTGGGCTATCCCATTGGCTGGAAAATCAGAAATAAGCAACAAATATCTTGGGCGCTAAACAAAATTAAGGACAAATTAGAATATTGGAAGATCTCCACTTGGCCATTACATGTACGGCTTCGAATTGTTCAGTCCATTGTTTTGGCTTATGTCCAATTCTACCTTCCTCTCTTACATTGGTCATCTCGAGATCTTTCTTCTTTTATGTCTCAAGCCATGGAGATTTTTTGGAAAACTAAGCTTCATAAAAAAGCTTTAAGGTTGCTCAAAATGGACCTGCTTTGCTCGCCAGAAATGCATGGTGGTTTGAATATTATAAACATCAAATTTCATGTGCTGGCAAGAAAGATCACTATGCTCAAAACCTTTTTTCAACAAGAGCAGCCTTGGTTTATCATGTTGGCAATTCTGTGTGGTCGGATGCGCACAAATGCTTATGGTCGCTGGTTGGTTGATCCATCGGAAGTAGTGCTTGGCAAATTTCAAGGTAAAATCCCTGGTTGTCTATTTTCTACTTCCTTGATTCAGGATTGGAAGAAAGTGCTCTCTCGCATCAATTGGTCTCCCCATCCTGCTTCTATAGCTTCCTCGCTTCGAATGGAAAGCATACATTGGAGTGCTGTTTTTTACTCTCCCCTTGCTGTACAACAACCAATCAGAGCTTACAATCTTATGAAATTGGGCATCCGGTTCATTGACAACGTAGTGGATACTATGGGGCAAATTCTTTCTTTTCCGGCAGCATGCCAACAATACAATCTTGGGATGCATCATAGATCTATATGGAAAGCTATTGCAGATCTCTTACATCCTTTCATTCCGATTCCAACATTGGATGTAAGAGACAGGCTTCAAGATTGGCATCTTCAGTCTTCAGGTTCAAGATTATCCTCTCAATCTTTGCATCTATTGACTTCTATACAGACTTATCGATTGATATTACCTCCTCCATGGATTGCTCAGCATGCTAATTCTCTTTGGCATCTGGATAAGTCTTTAGCTTGGTGGAAAGCAAAACTGACATTGATATGGAAGTTGAAAATGCCATTGAAACAGAGACTCTTTCTCTGGAGATGCATTGTTGGTATTTTTCCAGTGGGAGTGAAATTGGCTCAAAGAAGGATTGCCTCTCCTATTTGTCCAAGATGTCATCATACTACTGAGAGTGTTCCGCATTTATTGTGGTCTTGTTCATATTCCAGAAACCTTCTGGACAAGATCTCCTATTTTTTATCTCTCAGATTTCCTGCACACAGGTTCTACAAGTCTTTCTGGATGTTTGGCACCTTATCAGCTTCTTTGTCACAGTATTCTCTTCCATTGGATCAGATACTGGGCCTTATGGACCCTCTGGCTACAGCGAAATCATACATATCTGAATTCACCCCTTCAGCACCCTTATGAGTTCTTCCGAGCCTCGTTGCGGCAGTCCTTATATGATGCCGTGCATGAGGGAGATTTGGATGTTTCTTGTGTTCAGCTTTTCTTTTACTGTTTCTGATGGATAGGGCATAGGCTCTTTTCTTGAGCACTGCCCTGATCTTGCATAGAACTTTTTTACTGCTGTTTTTAAGTTCTAGGGTTTGGACATCCTCCTGATGTCAAACCCTTATGTACATTTATGATATAATGCAATTTCAACTAGTTTTACAAAAAAAAGTGTGTGTGTGTGTGTGAGAGATCGGCGAGAGTATTGTTCAACTTCTGTTTTCTGTGAATTGTTAGTTCGCAGATCTTCAGCTTCATCTCTTTTTGTCGCGAGCATCTTCTTCAAGTGCTCTCTATCAGTTATGGATGCGGCTGGTTTTCTTCTTGACACCATGAGACAGCAGGAATAGGTAATCTAATATGAAAGAAGGCATGAAAAATCTGTTCATGTCACGGATTCCAAGAAGCCCAGACATGAGGATCTTGGTGCGCAGTTTCTTTATGATCATAGTAACAAAAAAACATGTTTCTATATATACCTAGATGAATCTAGGAGATGAATCTAGAAACATGCCCAAATTCACCTTTTAGGAACGTGCATGTTATATACTCATTGTAGTCAATCTACAAGACTATACAACTATCAACTCCATTATGCATAGTATAGACTAGATACTACATCCCCACTAACGTCATCAGTGCCCAATAGTGGGTGCAGAACTCTGTATCAAGATATGCTCTCACACACGCACTCCACAAACATAAGAGCATATATTCACACAAAGCCCTTCATACTGAGTTTTTGTCAAACCTCCGGAGATGCAGGGCAGACTCAACCATAATGAAGCCTAGCACTAAGGGAAGTAGCAAATAGAAAGAATTAGTTCAGCAAATAAGTAGTTGATAGGGCAAATGCACCGTTAAATATAGAAAGAATAAGCGCAATATCAACTAGCCGCAACTCAGACGAAAACTTCACAATGTGAAATTTGCATGTCCGCTAATACGGCTAGCTTTCGAAACCTCGAAACCTCGAAACTTCAAAACGGTTTTTAAAAACCTTGAAACCTCTCTAGTACGACAGTTTCGCCCAAATTTCAAGTTTGGTTTTTCCTCTCTCTCTATCCTGTGGTTTTTATGAAGTGGTGCTCGAGCAACCTGACTCCTTTTCGCTCCTTCACTCCTCCTCCTTGCCTCCTCTTCCTCTTCCCTTTTTCTCTTTCTCTCTTCTCCTCCACGGTTCACACTAGAGGAAAAGGCGCTCTGCAGCCACAATTAGCGCCCCAACAGGCACAAGTAGCAGTGCAAAAAAACATGTCTTCTAAGCACAAAGCTCCTATAGATGTATGCAAACCTACTTTTGATAAGGACCGCTAGCAAACCCATAATGCCAAAAAGATTATACAGCCACATTACTTACAACTCCGTCATTGGTCTAATCCTTCCTCTGCGCAAGGTGGCATTCGGGCTTTGCAAGGTGATATAGATATGATGGTTACTTAACCATCTCTTTTCTCATGTTCATCATGATGAATGCACCTATAAAATGTGTATCATAGAATGTACAAGGTTTGTGTTCCTCTGACAAATGGAGACTTGTTTGGGAATATGTACATAAGATGCATCTTGATATCATGTTTTTTGAAGAACATAACCTGCATGAATTTGCTAACAAGACTTTTTTTTTCTTTTGTAAGTTAACCAAATCACAATCGTCGTGAGCTCGTTCCCGATGGTCCCCCCATTGCCTGCGCCTCCCCCCCCCTCCTCGATCTGCTGCCCGCCCCCTGTCGTTGCGCATCTCTCGCTGCCCCTCCACCTGTTTTCACCCCTCTGCCCGCCCCCCTCTTTGCGCCTTGTGCACCTCTTCCCCCCCCCCCCCCCCCCCCCCCGCCCCCCTTTTTTTCTTTCCTTTTTCTTTTCGTTTCCCCGCCCCTCTCCTCTCCCCTCCCGTGCAGTTTGCTGCTTCCTGGCTTCTGGGGTTTTCAATTTTACTCGGCAAGCTTCGGTTTAGTCTAGTCTTCACCCTCAGGACTCCATGGCAGCCACTCTGCCATACCAACCGAAGCCGTCGTCGCTTACATTTCCATCTCAGGAGCGGATCTACAGGTTCTTGCCACAACTGTTGCCTCACTTGAGGCCTCCACCCTGGTCTGCAAAATTGTTGGTAGTTGCCCTATGCGTGGACAGCTCAAGGATCTCTTTCAAGCCAACCTCATTGGCGAACCTGCAAAGATCACTGATATTCACCCAAGTGGAGTTCAACTCGCCATCGACGTCAAACCGAGTCATGCAACTGAGTCCCCTCGCACTGCGTACGGCGCAAGCCTTCTTTGCATGGTGGCAACACGGCTTCGATCCTACGTCTGACCCATTGGCTAGCGTTTCGGGCTTCCCAGTGACAATTTGCTTCCCAGGCCTTAGGAAGGAGTACCTTCCTCTTCTCCCGGTGATTGGTGCACCGCTTTTCTTTCGACAGCCAGGGATTCGAGCTACATAGTCAAGGCCAGGATTCTCCTAGCGCTTGCAATTTATTGCAAGATTCTCGCATTCACTGCTTTTTTTATGGAAACCGAAATATATATATATATATATATATATATATATATATATATATATATATATATATATATATATATATATATATATATATATATATATATATATATATACACACATATACATATAGACACACACACACACACACACACACACACACACAAGAAATAAGTGTTTAGGCCTTAGCCTATTTTTGCAAGCACATTACTTGAAAAACATGACTCATGAAAAAACACATTGGATTCATTATTATTCAATGTAAACAATGATTCAATGCTAGAAAACAACACCCATATTCATCTCTCTAGAAGAAAACACCCAAGCCTTAAGGCTTTCATAAATGTGTCTTGGTACGGCCTTACAAAGTCCCACCCCATGGCCCTTTGTATGTGTCAAGTGTGCCTTCAACCGTGTAATGCTGCCAGGATGCACCTCTGCACAAAAATTGCACCTCCATTTTCCTGAGGTTGAGCCTACATACTTGCTCTCCCATGTGACATTGCTCCACAAGGGATCCTGTGTGCGAGGCATCTTGCAAAGTTGCAAGAGAAATACCCTATTACCTACAGCCAGAGACCTTGCATAGGTTATGGGGAAAAAACGCCATTTTAGTTGTAGGAAAGAAGGCCTGATTTTACACCCTAATAACTATTGCCAACACGGTACAGCAATAGTATTTATGGGGCCATAGGCTATAGCTGCACAGGCTCCACAGTGAAACCTATAGAATAATATGCCAAAAAAAAAAGGGCTGAACACTACAACAGGCAGTAGGCTACAACAACCTATATAGTACAGAAGCATATGCAAAAAGAAGATAAAAATACCCTAACTCAAGGTAGGCTTACACATTCACCCGTGACCCAGAAGCTTCACAGTCGGCCAAAACAAGGTACACCGTACAAAACAACAAGAGTCGGGACATATGCGCACAAATGCAAAAGGAGTGCCTCGAAACGTGTGCCACAAGACGGAAAATCGTCACAACGATAAGACAATTTTTTTGGGGGAAAATTTTTTTGATAAAAAAAGGGTTTCAATAAACGGAACGCTTCGGTCCGTTTCGTAAAGTCTGAAACACGTTTCAAAGCTACTATGCCTCAAACAGAGGCTACTCCTATTGCAAGAGCACTCCTCGTTGGCACATATTTGGCAAAAAGAAAAAATGCTACTGCTAAATGCGTACGGTGCTCGTGCTTGAATGAGACTATTCCACATGTTAGGGAATTGCACAGATACCAAGGAATTCTTACATCGCCTATCAGCGTGTTTAACTGCAAGATTTCCGAGCATATGTTTTTTGAGAAACTTTTGGATCTTTGGCAGATTAGCAAGGAACGTGACAAACAAAGCTCCTTTCTTTGCATGGACAAGATTTTGGGCTCTTTGAACAATCTGGATTGGTCGCAATCGACTGGTTTTCCGGTCGCCTCAAATTGACAAGTATTACTACTTTCATCGATCATTTCGTCAATCTTTATATGACTATGTTCAACTACGCAGCTAGACCAATTGCATATGGACTTGTTTTTCCACTGCTTTTAGTTGTACATTTTATAAGAAGTGCCCTCATCTTGGGGGCTCTTCTCTTTATACAGTAAAGAAATAGTGTGCTTTTACCCAAAGAGAGAGAGTGCGTGCATGCATGCGTGTGTGTGTGTGTGTGTGTGTGTGTGTGTGTATTACGAGCGCCGCCAGAAAATTTGGTCTGGGGATGCATTATAGATCAATCTGACAGCTTATTCGAGAGCTTCTTGCTCCTTTTGAACCAATTGCAGATTTGGATCGTTCTGATCGTTTGGCTGATTGGAGCCTTAGAAGAGAACAACCTGCACGAGGCCCTTTATCAATGGCTAAACTTTCGGTTCGTTCGATATATCATCTCTTGTTGCCTGCCTCTTGGGTTCAAGAACATGCAAATCAGATTTGGCATCTTCATAAAAGTCAGGGTTGGTGGAAACAGCGGCTTCATTCTCTTTGGAAATGCAGTCTTCCTTTGAAAAGTAGACTTTTTTTATGGAGATGCTTGATTGGAGTCTTGCCAGTCGGCCTTTTCTTGGCTAGGTGACTTTTGGCACCTTCAACTTGTCATAGTTGTGGTGCTTCTCAAGAGCCAGTCTTTCATCTTTTGTGGAGTTGTCCTCTGACAAGGACTTTATTGGATCGAATTGCTGCACGTTTGAGAGCCCGCTTCCGACAGGCACCCTTTGGGAAATACTTTTGGATCTTCGGTCTTCTCCCTTCACCCCTTAGATCCTATAAAGTCTTCTTTGATTGGGTTCGCTACTGGGCTTTATGGACTACCTGGCAGTCTCGCAACAGGATAGTTTTTGCTGGGCTTATTTGGATGCTTACTCATTCTTCCGTTCCTCTCTTCAACAATCTTTATATGACTGTCTCTCTCTTCATGAGATTGACTCATCTCTGTATGCTCTTTTTACAGATTGTTTTTAGATGTTTAACTATGTTCACACTGAACATAGTGAACACTCTAGTAGTCTCCCTTGTATATGGTCTTTTTGGTGGGTTTTCCTCATTTTGAGGTTTCCCACCTGTAATTAATGACATGAAGCTTTACCAAAAAAAAAAAAAGTGTGTGTTACGAGCTCTAGCCATGGCGATTTTTCTCTATGCTTGAGGTTGTGTGTGTGTGTGTGTGTGTGTGTGTGTGTGTGTGTGTGTGTGTGTGTGTGTGTGTGTGTGTGTGTGTGTGCAGGTGTGTGTGTGTTACGAGCTCTAGCCATGGCGATTCCAGCCCTCAGCCGGCCCTTCTGGTGATCCCGACCAGTTCATACTGTAGTCTACGGTTCGTTCTCCCTCCTGCGCCAGCTCGCTGTGAACAGCCACCTTTCAGAGCTCCGTTTTGTCTCTTTCCTGTTTCGTTCCAGCCCCCTGCAACTCTCCGTTTTGTGTGTGCGCGTTCCATCCAGCCCTCCGTTAGTGTGTGCGTCCCATCCAGCACTCCGTTTGTCTATGAGCACGACGATCTGCTCCACGATTTCAGCCAATTCGCAGCCCTTACTTCTGCTTGCTCAAAACTTCTCGCTGTTTCGCCATCCTGTCTGCCCTCTCAACCCTCCAAGCGCCTCGCTACAGGTCTCTGTGTTCCCTTCTGTGTAAGTCTCGATGGCAGAAACAAGCAAGTATTATGTCAAGAGAGCACTTTCTCCTGAACCTAAAAGATAATCAAGGGAAACTCTGCCCCCCATAGCTCCTTCATCTGAAGATGCTTCCTATGTGTTTGACATGTTGAATGAGGATTTTCAACAAAGTAGAAGAGAATGGATACTACCTGCTCCGGAACTCACTTACAAGATGAAGTTGCCTTCTCTTGTGCATCCTCTGAAGAAGCTCTCTCAAACTGCAGTCATCATCTTTTTTCCAGGCAACTTGTTTGTCTTGTCACAAGTTTGGGCACCTAGCTTCTGAGTGTCCCTCTATCCTTCATCCGCCTCCTCCAGCTGCCATTCCTCCACCATCTCATAAAGGAGGTCAGAAGACATATGTGGAAAAGACTGAAGCTAAAGGAGCAAAGCCTTCAATTCATACAGGGAGCCAAGCCAATTGAGCTCAAAACAAGGATAAAGAAAAAAGCAAGCTAGTGGAAAATAATTCATCTTCTCACGAGGGTTGGCAGAATGCAAAGAAGACGGTGCCTCTCAAACAAAGACCTCTCCAATCTCGTAATTGGGATGCTTCTGCTCCATCTCCAAGTCAACCTTCTACCTCTTCGGATAGCCCCATCTCAAAGGCATGGGTCAATGCAGTCATGAAGGGTATTCCACTTTGTGAAGAAGGTGATCTAGTCAGGCAATTGGATTCTGAGGGTCAGCAAGACCCTGTGGTAATGGCAGAGGCCTGATGCCTCCCTTTCTCTTTAAGGATTGCTCATCTCTTGTACATATTTTCATGCGTGCTTCTCTTAAATGTATTTCTTATAACATACAGGGCCTCTGCAACCAGCATAAATGGAGGCTCCTATGGCATTATATAAATAAAAGTCATCCAGATGTTGTGTGTCTGCAAGAGCATAATCAGCATTCCTTTGCTGGCCAGCACGGGTTCTTTTCAGGATATGATATATTTTATGCAAGATCTGAACAATTCTCTGGGCTGTGCATTTTAGCCAGACATGATCTGCAGCCCTGCGTAGCATATAATGATCTTTGTGGCCGATGGATGATTATCCAATGTATGATCAATGGAGAGATTTTTGAAATAGGCTCCTTGTATGCCTCTCAAATTTCAGCTTCCAGAGCTCAAATGTGGGACTCCATAAAGCAATATCCTTGGTCCTCAAATGCTCTACATTGTGGTGACTTCAATAATTCTCCTCATTGGAAGGACAATACCACACATAAATCCCATATGCTGCCCTCTGAAATCCAACAATGGAAACATATGACTTCATCACTTCATACTGCAGATTTATGGACAGCAACTCACCCTTCAGTTTTGGGATTTACATATCATCATAATGCTTTTACAGAATATTGGGCCAAGCTTGATAGATGGTATCTTATTCATGCTCAGCAATATGATGATTATACATGTCAAATGTGGATTGATTATTCTCAACAACTATTTGATCACACTCCACTTTGGCTCAACCTTTCATTTGGTATGCCTCTGGATGATATGCAGCTCTCTTTAGTCAGACACTTGAAGGTCAATCAATTTTATCTTTCTCATGAAAAATTCCAGCAAATGATCAGATTGGCTTGCAGGCCATTGTTATCCCATGCTCAGGAGGATCTCGATTTTGCTTGGAACTCTTTTGTACATCGTATTCAAAATGTCATTAAGGAATATGGAAGATGGTACATGGCAAAAACCAGACAGCATATCTAGTGGGCAAAATCATACAAGCAGTCCTTGGTACAGATTAGCCATCAAAGGTCTCTTTTTGCTTCTGAGCAGAATTCATTGTCTTGTGCTTCTTCCATAATTGATGCTAATGATAAACGCAAGCTTTCCAAAAGGCAGACAAGGGCTAGAGTTAAACCTATGCTAGGATAAGGGTTGTTCCTCGAAATCTTTCTTTCGAAATTTACAAGCGTAGAGACAAAGTCAATCTATCATGAGAGTCAAGAAACCCGATGGTCTTTGGACCCTGACTTTATCTCAGCTAGAAAAACAATGTCTGGATCATTTTCAACTTCTTTTTTCTCAACCATCTTCTTCTACACCTTAGGTTGCATTGGCTCGGAGCAGATTTATTGAGCTTGTTTCTCCTATTGTTTCTTTGCAAAAAGCTTCAATGCCGGAAATGTCCTTTTCAGATATTGAATTGGATGAAGCCCTCAAGCATTTGGGTAAACATAAATCCCCTGGCTCGGATGGTTTGACGGTTGAATTTTTTGTAGCCTTCTGGGCTGAATTGAAGGGTCCAATCTTGAAGCTCATTAATGTAGCCTGGCAACATCAACATCTTCCCTCAGCTTGGAAGCATGGTCTGGTTAAGCTTGTGCCCAAAAAACCTCTATGTGAGACAATGGATGACTATAGGCCTATCACTTTGATGCCTGTTATATATAAACTTATTGCTAAAATGTTGGTACATCGGATAAAGGATATCCTTCATGATGGACTTCATCCCAAGCAATATGGTTTTGTTCCAAGAAGGCATATACATGATAATATCTCCAATACTCTCATCGCAATGGAATATGCAAAATATTCTACTCAAGATATCTTGGTCATGCAGGTGAATGTGGCAAAGGCATTTGATACGGTACAGTGGGATTATGTCTCTCAAATCATGTCTAAACTTGGTTTTGGGCCAAAGCTAGTTAATGTCATATATTGGCTTTACTCAGATTCCACTGCTCAATGCTTTATAGGGAATCATTTGTCTGAGTCTTGGACTCTGGAGCGATCAGTTCAACAGGGATGCCCTCTCAGTGCTTTGTTCTATGCTATTGCTTCACATCCTTTGCTTCTTTATATGGATCATCTGGTTGATACTAGACAGTTAGAGGGGCTTCAGATTTCTGGTTCACGGCCTTTCATTGCACAGGCTTATGCAGATGATTCATTCTTCATGCCAAAGAACAGTCCTCTGGAGCTTCGCCTATTGATGGATACTCTTTCAGATTTCGGGTTGGCAGCTGGTCTAAAAATTAATTTTCAGAAATCAAAACTCTTACCTCTCAAGCATTGTGACTGGCATGCTATCCTGTGGCCCGGCCAGATTATTTATCCGGAAAACATAGTAAGACATTTGGGTTATCCCATTGGCTGGAAAATCAGAAATAAGCAACAAATATCTTGGGTATTAAACAAAATTCAAGACAAATTAGAATATTGGAAGATCTCCACTTGGCCATTGCATGTACGGCTTCGAATTGTTCAGTCCATTGTTCTAGCTTATGTCCAGTTCTACCTTCCTCTATTACATTGGTCATCTCGAGATCTTTCTTCTTTTATGTCTCAAGCCATGGAGATTTTTTGGAAAACTAAGCTTCATAAAAAAGCTTTAAGGTTGCTCAAAATGGACCTAATTTGCTCACCAAGAATGCATGGTGGTTTGAATATTATAAACATCAAATTTCATGTGTTGGCAAGAAAGATCACTATGCTCAAAACCTTTTTTCAACAAGAGCAACCTTGGTCTATCATGTTGGCAATTTTGTGTGGTCAGATGCGCACAAATGCTTATGGACATTGGCTAGTTGATCCATCGGAAGTAGTACTTGGCAAATTTCAAGGTAAAATCCCTGGTTGTCCATTTTCTACTTCCTTGATTCAGGATTGGCAGAAAGTGCTCTCTCGCATCAAATGGTCTCCCCATCCTGCTTCTATAGCTTCCTCGCTTCGAATGGAAAGCCTACATTGGAGTGCTGTTTTTTACTCTCCCCTTGCTGTACAACAACCAATCAGAGCTTACAATCTTATGAAGTTGGGCATCCGGTTCATTGACGACGTGGTAGATACTCAAGGGCATATTCTCTCTTTTCCGACAGCATGCCAACAATACAATCTTGGGATGCATCATAGACCTATATGGAAAGCTATTGCAGATCTCTTACACCCTTTCATTCTGATTCCAACATTGGACGTCAGAGACAGGCTTCAAGATTGGCATCTTCAGTCTTCAAGTCCAAGATTATCCTCTCAGCCTTTGCATCTATTGACTTCCATACAGGCTTATCGATTGATATTACCTCCTCCATGGATTGCTCATCATGCTAATTCTCTTTGGCATCTGAATAAGTCTTTAGCTTGGTGGAAAGGAAAATTGACATTATGGAAGTTGAAAATGCCATTGAAGCAGAGACTCTTTCTTTGGAGATGCATTGTTGGTATTTTTCTAGTGGGAGTGAAATTGGCTCAAAGAAGGATTGCCTCTCCTCTTTGTCCAAGATGTCATCATACTACTAAGAGTATTCCGCATTTATTGTGGTTTTGTTCATATTCCAGAGACCTTCTGGACAAGATCTCCTATTTTTTATCTCTCAGATTTCCTGCACACAGGTTCTACAGGTTTTTCTGGATTTTTGGCAGATTATCAGCTTCTTTGTCACCGTATTCTCTTTTCTTCCATTGGATCAGATACTGGGCCTTATGGACCCTCTGGCTACAGCGAAATCATGCATATCTGAATTCACCCCTTCAACACCCTTATGAGTTCTTCCGAGCCTCATTGCGGCAGTCCTTATATGATGCCTTACATGAGGAAGATTTGGATGTTTCTTGTATTCAGCTTTTCTTTTACTGTTTCTGATGGATAGGGCATAGGCTCTTTTCTCGAGCACTGCCCTGATGTAAAATGGATGTTTCATAATATAATTTCTTCGTTTCACCAAAAAAAAAAAGTGTGTGTGTGTGTGTGTCTAGGGGGAGCCGGCCTTTTTCCAGCCTGTCTACTGCGCTTACTGCCCCGCCTATTGCCTTCCTTTACCCGCTACCTTTGCCTCTCTCCTGGCTCTTCTACACTCTGGTACTGCTGCTCTTTTTTTCCTTCTTGTCTTGTCCTATTTCAATCATGGCTTCAGGTTTAGATGTTTGTACATATGCTCGAAAAGAAAGACCTGCAGATGCTAAGCGCCGCCTATCAGAGCCTGCATCACAAGATGATGAACTTACTATGGAAGCTCAGTACGTCTTTGACACCATTAAGGATGACTTTTAGCAATCACGACAGGAATGGGACAAACCGGTTCCAGAGGTCACGTACAAATTGAAATTGCCGTCCCTCGTGAATCCTCTCACGAAGTTGTCTCAAACTGCAGTTATGATTTTCTTTCCAGGAAGAATCCCAGCGGCCAGTGACGTCGCGCAGTGGATTAAGTCCATCCTTGGAGGATGCTTTGTAGAGGGAGTGTATTTTGCTTCCAGAGGCTTTTATGAGGTGCATTTATTAGATGCTTCGTGTAAGCAGAGGCTTCTTGAGTTCTCTCCCCTATTTTACAGGAAGCAAATGGTACATGCTATGCCCTAGTCCCCAAACAAGGATTATCAAAGTCTTATACGACATCATTTGTCCTGTATGGGTTGAGGTTGTTAACTTCCCGGACTATATGCGTGAAGAGTTGCCTGGCCTGGCTGCTTCTTTGGGACAGGTCATTTGTCCTCCACGCCCCATGGGAAACCATAACAAGTTCTGCATTCTCTGGGACACTGATACACCTATCCCTCCTCCTATTGCAGTGGAAGTTGAGGGAGTGCAATTGGGAAAAAAGTATTTTGAATTAAAGTGGGGTGTGTTTACAGGAGCTTGTTTTGCCTACCACAAGTTTGGGCATCTAGCCTCTGAATGCCCAATGGTTCTGCATCAGCCCCCTCCCAATGCCTTGCCGCCCCAGACATGGGAAAAGAATGAGAATTTGCAAGCTAAGACAGCAAATAGAAATGGAGCAAAGAATGCCAAACCAATCAATCAGGTGCAGTCACTTGATGGAAAAGGAAAAGATAAAGGAAAAGAGAAGATGAAGGAATCTGCGGGGATTGATCAGGAAGGTGGTTGTATTGAAGCAACGCCCCCTTCAATCTCGTCAATGGGATGCTTCTTCTCCCTCACCAGGACAGGCTTCTACTTCAGCTCCTGTCCTTCAAAATTGGGTGGGGATTTTAAAGAAGGGCATCCCGATATGTGATTCAGAAGAAGGGGAGAATGCTATGTCTTTCATGGGTCATGAAGGAATGCAGCCCATGCAGACAGAGGCTTTGCCTCTCTGATGTTTTGTTTTTTATATCTGATACTTTGCTGTATATACCTCTTTCATGCCTCAAACACTTAAGTGCTTTACCTACAATGTACAGAGCCTCTGCAATGTCTCAAAGTGGAGGCTTTTATGGAATTATGTACATAAAATGCAGCCAGATATTGTTTGTTTGCAAGAGCATAATCAACACTCCATGGTTGGTCATCATGTTTATTTTGGCAGTTATGATATATATTATGCTGGTACCACTACCTACTCAGGTGTATGCATACTGGTTAGACATGAGCTGGTGGAGCCTCGGCATTCTATTCTTTGGCCGGGTCGAGTGGTGCATTCCAAAGATGTAGTCAGGCATTTGGGATATCCCATAGGATGGCACATCACCAGGAAGTAGCAACTAAAATGGATCTTCCAAAGACTTCAACATAAACTGGAATACTGGAAGATTTCTACTTGGCCTCTTCATGTCAGGCTCAGAATAGTACAGTCCATTGTAATGTCCTATGTCCAGTTCTATTCGCCTTTGCTACATTGGTCCTCCAGGGATATTTCAGCCTTTATGTCTCAAGCTATGGAGATGTTACGGAGGACAAAAACTGTTGTGAAAGCATTGAGACTGATGAAGATGGAAATGGTGTGCTCTCCTAGGATGCATGGTGGACTTAATGTCCTCGATATAAGATATCATGTACGTGCAAGGAAGGCGACTATGCTGCATACTTTTTTCCGCCAACAACAGCCATGGACTTGTATGCTAGCATCCATGTGTGTCAACATGAGGACTTGTGCTTATGGTCATTGGATTACTGATCATTGGGAGGTTGTCATTGGGAGATTTGTAGGGAAGATACCTGGCTGTCCTTTCTCTACTGCTCTGATACTTGACTGGAAACAAGTACTTTCTAAGGTCAAATGGGCTCCTGATAATTGCTCGGGGACAAACTCAATGAGAAAAGAAAGTATTCATTGGAGTGCCATCTTTGACATTCCACTCGCTTTACAGGAACCTGTTCGGGCATACAATCTCATGAAATTGGGAATTAGATACATACATGATGTGGTAGATGATCAGGGCTATGTCTTATCTTTTCCTGAGGCCACTGCTTCCTATGCATTGGGAATGCATCATAGGTCTATATGGAAGAAAATTGCTGATTTATTACATCCTTTTCTACCTGTTCCTCCTGTGGGACTGACACAGACAGGCTTACGGATTGGCAATTGCAACCCTCTGCTACATGCACTCATCCTGTTCCTCTTCCCGCCTTAACCTCCATCAAAGCTTACAGGCTTCTTCAGCCTGCTCCATGGATTCAGCAACATGCTAATTCTCTGTGGCATATAAGGAAGCCCCTCTCATGGTGGCGGAAGAATCTCGGGATGTTATGGAAGTGTAAAATGCCATTGAAACAAAGACTTTTTCTTTGGAGATGTATGACAGGCACATTGTCAGTGGGAGTCACACTTGCTAAACGTCGCATTGCACCATCCACATGTTTAAGATGTCAGGCTCCTTCAGAGACTGTTCTTCATTTGCTTTGGCACTGCCCGTATTCTAGGATCCTCCTCAAGAGAATTTCATATTATCTTCGGCTCCGTTTCCCGAGTCACAGATTTGGGAAACATTTCTGGCTCTTTGGCAGATTTATGAGGTCTTTGTCTCAATACTCACTATTTCTCTCTTGGGTGAGATATTGGGCTCTTTGGACAATCTGGAGTGAGCATAATTTGGCATACTTGGGTCGGCAGATTCACAAGTCATATGAATCTTTCCGAGCCTCATTGCGGCAATCCTTATATGATGCCTGCCATGAGGGTGATATGGATGCTTCTTGCATAGAGCTTTTCTTTTTATGTTTCTGATCTTTGGGATACTCTCCATTTCGGAGACCTCCCATCATGTAAATTTATGAGCATATAAATATACTGCACTGGATATTACCAAAAAAAATGTGTGTGTGTGTGTGTGTGTGTGTGTGTGTGTGTGTGTGTGTGTGTGTGAGAGAGAGAGAGAGTGAAAATTTGCATAACTTTTTATATGTTGACACAAGCAAAGAAGCGGGAGGGGCTTATTTGCGCAGGAGAGGGGAGAAGAAGGCAAGAGGCAGAGAAGAAGGTGGGCAAACAGAGAGGAAATGCGCAAATAAGGAGTATGGCAGGCAGAAGGAAATGCAGGTAAAAGGGTGAATGGCAGGCAGGTGGAAAATGCACAGAAAAGAGGGGCAATGGCGGGCAAAAGGAGAAGGGGAAGAGTGGCCGGGCAGGAGGAGAAGATAGCAGGCAGGCAGAGAGGTTCGCAGATCAAGACATGCGGGAATCTCACCTGTGTAGTCGTATATGTTAAAGTTAAATTTATATAATACACATATATATACACACACAAACAATAAATACATACACACTTCTATATCCCTGTCCTCCTTTAAAAATGCGCGCACACACACACATTTATGACACCTGCTTCTATATCCCTCTCCCCCACCTTTGAAAATCACCAAAAAGATTTGGAACTTACATTGAAGGAAGAGATGCAATAACTTCCCCTTGTGCATGTACTGTCAGCTTTCTGAAGGCCTCTTCTTGCTGCCTGCCAAGATCAAGATACACTTTCTTGAGAGAGAATCAAGGCATTGACTATGTATGGTACTTGTGGCACACCTCAGCACAGGCTGCCTAGGACAGCCATATGGGCAGCGGGCACCAAAGCCGACAATCGGACACTTGGACCCTAGTGTCTGGGACTCTGGGCTAAATCAATGGCCAATCAGTAAGAATTAGTTGAGACAGGTTTGAAATAGTTTCAGACCAGCAGCCTGACTGTGTTAAGAACACCCCTGGCCATGGGACATATGGGTCAGGCACCTTTTAAGCCAAGTGTGGACATGTTAAATGCCTTTTATCGATTTTTTAAGGGCCTACAAAGGGTCAGATGTGGTATACTTGTGCTATGTGCAAGAGTTTATGAAAGGGAGAAGAGAGAGCAGTGGAACACAAAACACACACAGACAAGTAGACCTAAACCTACTGTACATCTATGTACAAGAAAAGATTACAGCTGAATGCCTTAAGTGCAAAATGAAATGCAAATCAGATCTCCCTGATCTCAGCCAAACACTGCTGTTAAGAACAAGTACTCAGCCCAACATTGCTGCACATTACTTTCAGTTCTTCCAGCTCCTGAGAAAAGCTGTGTGGCAGAACTACTCCGGAATTGTGGGATCAGATCCCAGAAAATGAGATAGGAATAATAGGAAACCCTAATGCTCCTTTTAAAGTGACCAAGGGGGCTGGTCAGCCAGCTCCAACTGCCCACACACAGGTATTCCCTATCCAGTTCATACATGTGGCCGCCCATAATAACACAGGTCTGTCAAACCTGTCCACACCTGGGCACCCACTACTGGTCCTCCTGGCTGCCCAAAACGCTGTCCAAAACAAAGCCAATCTGGTTGGCCAGCACTGTGGGGGCAGGTGTATCACATCAGCAGACTTGTAGTAGTTCGAACTTTTGAGAGGACTTTTTCTATAAATAAGGACCCCAACCCCCTCATTCTTCATTCTTGCTATTGAAGCTCTCCCTCTGATCTAAGAAAACTTTATCCCAGTATTGGAGCATCCAGGAGGCTGGAGCAAGTTTCAGCCTGATGCAGCCAGTAATCCACTTGCAAACAGCAGTTCTAGGTGTGATCGGGTTGTCAGGGAAGTTAGGTTTTCGGTTTAGTTAAGTTCTCAGCGTCAAGCGATAGTTTTGCCACCCTGCATATAGAGCTTTGCTCACAAGAGAAATGGAGATCACTTGCACTTTGGCCCAACTGAACTTACGGTACTATAGAGAGTGAATGCAGTATTCTATAGAGTACACATGCGGTACATACGGTACTATAAATTATGTTCCATACTGTCAAATCCCCACCGGATCTCCTCGTGGAATGCTCCTGGTACGAGACTCGAATCCTGCAAACAAACAAACAAGGGAGTGCAGACCTGACTCACCTCCCAACCATGGCAACCGTGGGCAAGCCCACAGTCTTGGTTGTCCCCACCGAGCCACGAGCTGAGCTAACTAGGTTGACATACCAACCAATCTCCTCCTCGCGACGTCCCATACCGCCACGAAGCTACCCTCACGGGCCTCGAGATTGCTGCCGGCCCCGGCTGCATAAAGCAGGTGCACGTCTACACTAGATCCAAGCTCCAAGACCATAGAGCTCTCACAAATCTCGCGAGACTCTATATGACTAATGACTAACCTTGGCCACCCTTTTATAGGCTCTTGGCCGGTCATCGGGCGTCCACACTTGGGTGCCCGCCCGTCCATACTTGGGTGCCCGCCCGTTAGTCTTTCCCTAACTCAGCTCGCCAATCAGCCTGCCTAGCTCCAAGCTTCCCCAAACCTCGAAGCTAGTCTTGTGTGCGTGTAGCACACGGTAGATACACACTGTGCACATGACATACTCCCCTTCCTCTAAGAGCTCACTGAGCTCACTAAAAAGCCAGGGTAATCTCTCTGAAGAGTAGTCAATGTCTCCCATGTAGCGTCCTCCTCAACACGATCCTTCCACTTGATCTTGTATTCCGTGATAAGCGTATTACGCAATCTCCTTTCACGAAATCCAAGAATCTTTTCAGGTTCGTGCGGAACAAATGTCATGTCCTCGACATCTGAGGAGTAACTAACTGGTCTATTCTACCCAATACTTCCTTAAGTCTACTGACATGAAATACAAGATGAACTTTCACATGAGAAGACAAATCCAATTCATATGCAACTGAACCAATCCTTCGTGTAATACGAAATGGTCCACAATATCTAGGGGATAATTTCAGAGATCGACCTGTCTCGGAATCTTTCGGAACTCGCAAATACACCATCGTTCCTTAAGAGAACTCCCTGGGAGAACGATGTCTATTAGAATAAAATCTGTCTCGATCTTGAGCACTTCTAATAGATTCCTTCGCAACTTGTAACATTTGCTACATATCTTGCAAAAAATTACGTGCTGCATCATGCTGAGGTCCTGAGAATCCTACTGTAACAGGTGATCTAGGTTGAAAACCATACATAAGCATGAAAGGACTAAAACTTGTACTCATATGCTTAGTACTGTTATATGCAAATTCTAAAGATAATCCTCCCATGAACTCTGTCTTCTGGATGCATATACTCGAAGCATATCCTCCAAAATCTGATTCACTCTTTCAGTCTGGCCATCAAATTGAGGATGATCTGAGGAACTCAAATTCAAAGTTGTTTCCAACTTCTCAAAAAAAGTTTCCAAAAATCACCCATAAACTTAGAGTCCCTATCACTGACTATGTCCTACGGTAACCCGTATAGTCTAAACAATTGCTCGATAAACTGCCGTGCTAATTGCGTAACTGTAATAGTCTTCCGCATCGAAAAAAATCGAGCCATTTTTGTCAAGCGATCTACCACAACCCAAATAGAATCGTGGCCTTGATGTGTTCTTGGCAATCCGCAAATAAAATCCATGGAAATGCTTTCCCATTTATTACCTGGAATTTACAAAGGATGCAACAACCCAGCTTGTCTAAAACGTTCAGCTTTATTTGCCTGGCAAATTTGACACTTGAGAACATAATCTTCTACATATCCTTTCATCTTTGGCCAATAAAAAGTGTGTTTCACTAACGATAGCGTCCTGTGTACCCCAGGGTGTCCAACAGAAGGAGCGTCGTGACACTCCTTAAGAATCTTGGACCTAATGTCCGAGATCTGTGGTACACAAATTTTGTCATTACGAAATAGTAAACCATTCCGAATCATCCACCACTGGCCTCCTGCAGCCTGAATGGTAGACTGCTCAGTCATCGAGTCTTGGTCAATCAATGAGCTCCCGTCCTGGATCTTCTGCCAAAATGGACTATCAATCATGCAAAGCCCTCTGATTGAAATAAGTCAGTAGAAATCTCGGTGAATGACAAAGTATTCACCTCTCTAATTCGACTAAGCGCATCTGCAACACTATTCATGGACCCTTTCCGATAATGGATCTCAAAATCAAAATCTTGCATTAACTCAACCCAATAAGTCATCTGATGTAGGGAGAGGATAACGGTTCTTAATTGTCAGCTTGTTCAATCTCTTGTAATCTCTAGGTGTTGTCCTTCTTTCTCCTAAGCAACACAGGTGCACCCCAAGGTGATTTACTTGGACGGATCTGGCCCATCGTCAAATAGTCTTCGAGTTGTTTAGCCAACTCATCTTCCTCAGCTTGGCTCATCCTGTAAGGTGGAATACTGACAGGATGGGCACCAAGGATCAAGTCAATACGATGATCTACTACCCTTTCAGGTGGTAAACCCGATGGCAGCTTCTTAGAAAATATATCTTGAAACAAATCAAGTATCTTCTGTAATTCTTTGCTTTCAAACACACTTAATTCATTTACATCCATGAAAGGGATGAGAAAGGAAGAAAGTGGAATCAATACACAATGGAAAGTGGTATACAAAGAAGAATCCATTATATTTCCAAAATCAACTGTATTTACAAGAGGTCCCTCTGAGAGATGAATACAATCACCTGAAATACTATACTGGATGTCCCTATGCTGAAAAGAAAAAATATGACTAGACCAATCTATCTGGACTTGAAGAGTCTTAAACCACTCAATCCCTAATAACAAGTCTACATTTTCTAGGTGCATAACATAGCATTCCAGAGTATCTTTGTAGTCCTGAATCTGGATTGGAAGCATCTCCACCTTTCGATCCCATACTTGCCTTCCTGCAGATAGGCATACCTCATAGGTATGATCGCTGGGTGTCGTATCAAGACTCAATTTCTGCACAAGTTTGTAGTTAACAAAGTTGTGTGAGCTGCCAGGGTCTAGAAGAATGTGAATTTTATGGCCATTCACTTCTCCATAAACTCGGAGAAGATCATGCAAGCCAAATACTTTAGAGTTGAACAGACAATCAGAACATGTACTAGGATGAGAAAGTACAGTAATTTACGTACTTGTCAAAGACAACTGATTAGCTGCCTTTGGCTTGGGTCCTGCGTTGGTCTTTGCACCCTTTTACTTCGGGCACTCGTTACGCATGTGTCCTTTTTCTTCGCAGATAAAACAACGTCCTTCCTTCTTGAGCTTTAAAGCCCTAAGGAGTCGTTTCTTCTTCGCTAGTGTCAAACTTGAATTCTTCGAAGATTGGTCCGAAGACTTTCCTTTAGTCGTGTTAGTCATAGGTGCAGAGAACTTTCGTTTATGCTTGTTCCCCTGCTCGGTAACGGGTTTCGACTTGGAAGAGACCATTGTATCATCATAGATACGAGCTGAATGAATGGCTTCGTCCAATGTTTTGCATTTGTCATTTTTAACTTCTAAACGATATGAATCTGGTAAACCAGCTACCAAGAACCCCAAAAGAATAGTGAAATCCATCTCTGTAGCTTTCATTTGCAAGTCCCTAAACTTCTGGAGGTAGACCTCATAAGTGAGGTGCTGCGAGATCATGGTCAAAGCTGTAAACCGGGCAACATCATAATCATCCTCTTTCTTGAGGAATTCCTTCTTGAAGACGTCTTCGAATTGTGTCCAAGTTGTTGGCTTAGGGTTGAGTTTCTTCCACCAAAGCAAAGCTTTGCCTGAGAGGAAACCTGCTGCTAACTGGATCTTTTTTCCATCATCATATGGATGAAACTGAAAATGGACCTATCACTTATGTAGCCAAGTGTCCACGATCTCCTTGGTACGCTGCTTTTGCTCGCTCCCAAACGGTTCCAGAGTAATATTGGGGCCTAAAGCAGAGACTAAGGTATCCATACCCGAAAGAGTAGAGAGAATAGTGGTCAATAGAGAGATGGAGTTTTACAAGGGTTGCATCTGGGCGTTGATTTGTGCCTGACGTTCCGAAGAAGCAGCTTCGAGAGCTACTTTGAACTCTTGGAAATCTGATTTTGACACATAATCGTCAAAAAAGATCGGCATCGGTATCTTCCGTAGCCAGCAAGCCTTCGCGTTCGACAAGGGACTCCAACTCCGATTCTTGGGTCGACATCGTGAAGAGGGCAAGTGGAGAGAAAATTCGATCTTTGCACAATAAAAGTGTGAGGAAACTTGAGAGCTTGAGAACTTGAGAGATGTGTGGCAAGAAGCCCACTTAAGGAATTTATATAACTATCCCCAAAAGCTACTTGAGCTTTTGCTTTTGTGTTTATACACACACACACACACACACACACACACATATATATTTATTTATTTATTTATTTATTTATTTTTATTTTTTAAAAACACCTTAAAGCTTAAAATGGATCTTTAAACCCTTTTACTACTAAGGTTTAGGTTTTTTCTTTTTACGAAAGCATGAGAAAAAAAAACCCACGCTCCGTTGCTTTTTCGCTAAAACCATTGCCTCTTTCCTGCCACCCGTCGAACTGCGAGTATACAATGCACGACTATTGTGGACACACTCAGTAAGTTCTGCATGCTCACTCCATGCAAGCAAATAGCACATCCAAGGACATATTCATTCCGTTTTGGTACCCCATTGGTGGTTTGTCACGAGTAATTAGATGAGAGAGATCCAAAGTTCACGTCCCATTTTTGGAGAGCATTGTTTGACAACTTTGGGACTAAGTTGCAACTATCCAATGCATTCCATCCACAGACAAATGGCCAAACAAAGATATATAATCAATTGGCCTTTGACATTCTCAAATCATAATGCCATGACCAACAATCCAAATGGAAATAGTATCTTCCATTGGTGCAGGCAATCCTCAATCCCTAGAGAAGATGGTCACTTGAGCACATGTGCCATGCTTTCTTGTCCCACTGGGATGTTACCAACCTTTTTTAAGAACATTTGTCGTACGTCGTGACCCCATTGTGAGTCCTCAATCGGACAAACAAACAATGTCCCAAACTCTCCTTTCATAGCTTCAAAAACTTTCTTATCATTAAAAAGGTCAATGATGTCTTCATGAAGCTTAAGATTCCAGATAATTGGACTATGCACAATGTTTTCCATGTTTCTTGGTTGAAGCCCTACATTGGTCCAAATTTGTAGGATATTACAAATGAACAACAACCAAACGTGGTAAACAAAGCCGAAGTTATTGAGCCAAAAGAGATTCTCCTCCATAGATGGAAGAATGGATCTGGTCGAAGACAAAGACAATTCTACACGAAGTTCAAGAACCACGGTACCTATGAAGCAATATGGCTTGATGAACAATTCTTTCCAAAGTAACCCCAACTCCTAGCAGACTACTTGGAAGCCATGAACTTGCCACCAAGCTAAGCAAGAGAGAATGTCATGTGCACCTTGCACTAGAGTGCTATGTGACACATTGGCTCTACATCATTGCAACATGTATACAATAGGATAACCTCTTTTTATGGAATATTTTGTCATATGCCATGACCCCATTGTGAGCCCCAATCCGAGACTAGGCACGAGCTAAGTAGGTTAGTTTCCACAACCATAGAGAGTCTGCATGTGTCAGTCCTCTTACCCACTCGGAGAATTCATCAGATAGCTTCATGTAGAGGTCAACCTCAGCTTTAGTCATTGCATTACCAAGCATGTTAGGGCATTTGCATATGGGCCAGCCCATAAGGCACCCCATCATGGGAGAATGCCTTGCATATAGGGTTGAGAACAATGTGCCACCATTCATAAGCATGTCGGCCATCATCAAGTGCCATGGAGGGCAGGGGCAGCCAGTAGAAGCCTCCATACAACAATCGGCCAGCACTAAGACATGCAAGGCATAAATCAGCCTGCTCAAAGATTGATTAGCAGCAGGTATGCGCAGCATTTAATGCTATAAAAATAACACTTTTGTCCCACCAAAACAAACCGACAGCATGAAGATAACCGACCAGCAGCATAAAATCATATATAAGCAAGCGTTTCATTCACAACATACTCATTCTCATCAAATCAATTTACAGGCAATTCTCAAGCAGTGATGTGTGCCTAGAGCCCTCTAGCCTTGTGCATACATTCAACATACAGCACTTTATTGTGCATTCAGCCAACATATGTGCATCCCTCGGTTCTGGGTTTGCATAGTGGTCATTGAAGAGCAAACCAAGGAAGCTTGGACAGCATATGGTTCAGGCTACGTTCGGCAATCCTTGGTCATCTTTCATACTCATTGTACAAAGTTCACCAAAGAAATATAAGCAAATACTCCTTGCGAGAGAGGGGGTGCTTTTCAATGGGTAATTAGGACCCAATATTGTGTTGACTCTATCTTCTCTCTCTTCTCTTCTCTCTCAAGTAAAGTGGAATTGCATAAACTCACACGAGATTAAAGAAGGCTTTGTTGCACGTTATGACGATCAACCTATTGCATGCTACAAAACCACTCACATAAACATATATCCACCAACACCTACAACACTTAGATTGTCTGCACACACTGTCCTACAACCAAATTTCTATTGCAACTTCACTTTGACCAAAAATTGGGCATATACAATCAAAATCAATACTAGTGCAGCCACATCACCAAGCACTGCAGGTCCCACAACTTCACATCAAAATATGTGAAGTTTCGATACTCAAACTAGTCATTCCTTGACTAGTAGCCAGAACCACCCTACCTTCATCACATGAAGACTAACCTCCAGCCCGGGCCATCATACCACAAGAGCATTGTCGCAGTTCTCAAGGGCATTGTCCTAAGGGGTGTACAAGTCCAAGCAAGGTAAACACAAGCATTTAAGAAGCATCAAGAAGATCAAGCATGCATTAGGTGAATCCTCAACATTTAGCCCATGGAAGTTAGGTCCTCATAGGAGTACCTCAGTGGCTTCTCGGGAACAAGAGGTGCATCCTCAGTTAGGTGCCTTGAACAACCTCAATCATCAATCATAAGTCAGTGCGTTCAGGGACAAGGGTGTGCATGCAAGGGAACAACATTAGGGAACATATGCACATTCACAATCGTGGAGTGGAATCAAAGGCAGGATAGGAAATTCATTATAGTTGCCAAGGCAAAAGTAAGTATGACAAAGTTGGAGTCTGAGAGCAGTCAAGGAATGATGACAGTCATCCAAAGTCAAAGACAAAAAAGCTTGGATTCTTGTCATCAAGCTAAGCAAGAGATGTCACGTGCACACATGCAGTGCCATGATTATCCCTCATCTAGCAACAGTATTAGGTGCATTTTGCACATACATCTTCATCAAAACCAATCGACAACATTTACCAATATTCACATGAAGTATTTGGCATTTTATGCTATATATTTCATGTTAGAGGACTAACCAGTAGGCCGACAGCACATTGCAAGTAGCCGACCAGCAACATATGCACATATATAAGAAAGTAGCGTGTTAGCTCATTTCTCATCTCACTCCCTTTGGACTTTGGTCATAGTTAGCATCAATAGAAGTAGTGAGTAGCCCTTTTGGGTCAAAATACATGTAACCTTTTTCATGTACATAATACAATATATTGGAAAGCCTATCTATCTATCTCTCTCTTCTCTCATGCGTTTTGCATCAATCTTCGTAAGTGTTGTGATTAACCTCATCAAGGCTTCCGCTATGTCACAAATGGTCGGTCCATAGTGTGAACCCAACTATGTGAACCCGACTATATGAGCCAGCGTTGTAACTATGCCATACTCTAATAATCCAAATATGGTTGTCACACAATCTATTGTCTAGTGGTGGCATATCAATCATAATCTCACCAACCATGCAAGCGGCATAAGTGCAAAAGCTATCACCCAAGCGGATCATCAATGTCTCTAGCACTAGTTGAACTCAATATCTCACCAATTGGCCGACTAACACAAAGTGAAAACTCATGGCATAATCCATGTATTAAAATCGTAGGATGTGCTTTCTCGGTGGATTTCATAGTCATGAAGATGGAATAGATTTCTGGAATCTCGATCATACCCGAATGCTACTCAGTAGACAATGGTTGCGACAACAAAGATCAAGCATAATTGGACTACATATCAAATCATCATCAAAAACCAGAAGAAAAAGTTCCAAGTTAAGAGACGTAGCATCCAAAGACGTACGCAATCAATCCGCCAAGTTTGTGCTGAAGGATTGAATTGGTTAGATGTAGATGAGGAGGAAGAGATCCTCAAAACAGAATCCAAATCTAGTCTCGTTATTTGAGGTAGATATTGATGACCGGATCGTATACCGACATTCCAATCTCAATTACTAGATCTAGCGAGCATGCCCGCCGTTGACATAAAAGCTGTGGTGGAAGCTAAAGAAGGGTATGAGAGAGAAATGCAACACACACGTAGAGTCAAAGAGAATGAGCTCGAAAACATGCATTTGGAAGATGAGAAAGATCCGAAGAAAGTACGGTAAGTGCAAAGCTAGAACCGGAATTTAGGACAAGGCTCATATGTGGATGTTTTTGCATGGGAGTTACAAAGACATAAAGGAAATAGATTCTCAATTTTATCAAAATCATATAAATCTGAAAGAAGATGTAATTCCAATAAGACAAAAGCACTACCGGATGAATCCGAATTATGTCAATCAAGTGAAGAAAGAAATTGATAAGTTATTGAAGGTGGGATTCATCCACCCAATAGACAAGGTGACCTTACTTTCATCCATAGTAATAGGACCAAAAAACAATGGGAAGCTACCGAGTATGTGGATTACAGAAAGTTGAGTGCAACAACTAAGATGGATCCATTTCCACTCCCATTTACAAATTCTCCATTGGATGTTGTGACGGGCCATGAATAGTATTCTTTTTTGGATGGCTTTCATGGGTACAATCAAGTGCTCTAAAAGACCAAGAGAAGATGGCATTTGTGATTGAAATGGGAAGCCCTTACATCTAATGTGATAGTGTTTGGCCTCAAGAATGCTCCGGCTACTTTTCAAAGAAAGGTGCATGAAATCTTTTATGAATATACTTGAATACATCCATGCGGGTATTTCTAGATGATTTCAAAGTGTTCAACAATTAGGTGGAGCACTTAGTTTGTTTGTCACTTTGTCTGGAAAGATGTCATTCCACCCAACTGAGCATGAATCCGGCAAAGTGTGCTTTTCCAATGGCCAACGGAATTCTCTTGGGACATGTGGTGTCAACTGCGAGAATAGCAATAGATCTCAAAAGGTCGAAGTGATCAAGGCATTGAAGACCCCTCGTAACCTTAAGGAACTGGGCCAATTTTTGCGTCATTTCCAATGGCATAGCCGGTTCATGAAATTCTTGGCCGATGTCACTTATCCCATGTACTTGCAAGATGCCTAATATGATTGGTCAAAAAAGTGACAGAACCATGTGAAACAAAAAACGACGTGAACAAGGATCTCCGCGAGCTCCCCGAACCCTGATACGCTCCCCTCCGCCTCTGATCCTTCCTTCGCCTCTGTTCCTCTGCCTTCGCTTCCTTCCTCCACGGTTGCGCCCCTCCTTCCTCCTCCGTCTCCGTCCTCCTTCGCTGCCTGAATCGCTCCCCTCCACCTCCGCCTCTGTTCCTCTGCCATCGCTTCCTTCCTCCTTTGCTGCCCCCTCCTTCCTCCTTCGTTTCCTTCCTCCTTCGCTGCGCCCATCCGCTTCTCTTCTTGCTTCACCCCCCATCCTCCTCTACCTCCACTCCTTGCCTTTGCCCACCCTAATTCGCCTTTCCTTCCCCTCTGTTTGCCCCTGCCCGCCCTTCTCTTCCCTCTGCGCAGCCCTGTTGTGCTGCCCTTCCCCCGCCCCTCTTCGCCTTTGTGTCCAACCTTTTCCCCTTGCTTCCCTTTCCTTTTTGCTTTTCCCTTTTCCACCCTCCTTTCCTTTCCTCCGCCTCAACGCCTTCCTCTTCCCCTTGGTTCGGATTGCTCCTCATCCGGGTTCAAGTCGGCCTTTTTCCTCGATTAGCATCATGGCTAATCATTCTCCCTCGGCCACGCGAACCATTGTATTTTCCGAAGCCGAGCTCACGGTCCTCTACGCCAAAATAGAGAAAGACTCCAAAACGACCCTCATTGCTAGAATCTTTGGATCTCACCCGTCCTGTCTCCAGGCTCGGGATTGGGTCCTGGCGGCTCTGCCCTCCGACCTCGCTCTCCACTTTCGAGATGTCAGGTTGCTTGGAAGAGGTTTCTTCCAAGTGGATTATGATTCTGAGGATGCAGCCTTAGAGGTTTTGAAGGGCAGCCCTTTGCCATTGGGCCCGAGGAAGATATTCTTTCTTCCCTACTCCAGCTATTTTGACCCTGTTGAGGAAGACCGGAACCATTTCCCAATTACTCTCAGATTCCCAAGTCTTCCTCGCACATATTGGCCTATGTTAGAGGCCATCGAGTCTGCCTTTGGGCTTGTTCTTCAAGTGCCCCCCCCCTTCACGCCTTGTCGACATCTTCTGCCCAGGTGGTCACTGCCTCAACGGATGATGTCCCAAGGGTCATGGTTCTTGCTTGTGACATTGAGCTCTTTGAGGACTATGTTTTGCTTCCGGGCCCTTGTGGCCCTTTGAAGCAACGTATGGAGATTGCAGGTAAACCTGATCAGTGCCGGGTTTGTCACCAACAAGGTCACTTTGATCAAGATTGTCCTTGGGTTCGAGGTCGCAAGAGGCCTCGTAAACATGCCTCTCAGGCCCCACGTCCCTTGGTTCCTTCTTGTCCTTCCGTCCGCCAGGTGTGGCGAGCTGTCTCTCACGCCCGCCCCCTGGTGCGATTGATGGGAAGGCTTCCTCGGATCATGTACAGATAGATGATGTTTCTGGTCAGAGGGATGTGTCAGCTGATGCATCTTTGCAGAGAGATGATATCTCAGATCAGGATGACTTTGTGAGTCCTCTCTACTTGGAGGGGGCGATATGCAGGATGTTCAGCACAGTGGGGATCATGTATTGCAAGATTTTCACCATGATGCCATTGCCCTTGATGCCCCGCAGGAGGGCGAACAGGTTTCTCATACATATGCAGGCACGGTGCACGGCCTCGAACAAGGGCATGTCAGTGGACTTTGCCCCATGGATTTTCCCATCCTCCAGCATTATGAGAGGCGTCCTCAGGCTGCCCATCGTCTTCTTAGATCGGGGGTCGAACCCTCTTCTCTTCCATAAGAATCGTCTCATGGAATGTTCAAGGCCTTGGAGGGCTTCCCACCCATGGTAGGAAGCGCCTTCTGAAGGACCAGCTTCACCCTGCTGTTACAAGAGGGTCTATGGATGTGCTTTTGTTGCAAGAACACAAATTGGATAGATCTCAGTGTGGCAAAACTGGTAAGATGCTTTCTGGCCACACCTTCTGGTCCTCGACAGTTGGGACTAGAGGCGGTGTTTGTATTTCAGTGGCAACATCTATTATACCTCATGTTATTGGGCATAGTGTTATCATCCCTGCTAGAGCGCAGTGGATCTTGATCATGCATGAGGGTCAGAAATTGGGAATCTTGAATATCTATGCACCTAACGTGAGAGGTGAAAGGGTGGCCTTATGGGACACCATTACAAATGTCATTCCCCAGGTTGATCATTGGATAGTGGGAGGAGATTTTAATATGGTTGAGCAACCTTCTGACAAGAAGGGTGGACGCGAAGGGGGTTTACACCCTTTGGAGGCGAGCCTCATGGGAGAGGTTCACGCTTTCCTTTTTGGCAGGGATTGCTGGACTGAGGATGACTTCCAGAGAAGGCCAAATTCCTTATCTTTCTCTTGGCACAACCGCAGGAGCGGGGATGAGAGCATCTTTGAGCGTCTGGACAAGTTTTATGTGGATGATTGGTCCTTGGACAGAGGAGGCACCATTGCTATTATGCCTGGCACCACCAAATCCGATCATTGCCCCGTCCTTTTGTGTCTCAGGGAGCCTGGGGCTCGCTCGGATGCGTATCCCTGACTCTCTTTATCTAGATGCTGACATTTCCCTTGAGATCAGAGAGATATGGAGACCTTGTGATGGTCCTGATCCTCGTCATAATATTGCGCTAGCTCTTGAGAGGACCAACCATCATTATCATAGCATTGCCTTGTCTAAGAAGGAGGCTCTGGACAAGGAGAGAGCTATTAGGCGTAGGATTGTTGCTCTTCAGAGGGAACATGAAAAGCATCCACATGCGACTTGGATTACAGACCTCTTGACCACAGTTAGAGCAGAGCTACAGTTGGTCATGGACAGTCAGGAGGGCTGAGTTCGCCTTTCATGCGAACGAGGCCTTTTGGACTCAGATGGGTGGAAGATGCAACAAAGAGTTTTTTTCAGCACACAAGCCTTCCCATAGTAGGGATTCTGTGAGGTACTTGCAGGATTCACAGGGTGAGGTTCAGATTGAGCCTGATAAGGTGAGGGGTATTGCTTCAGAATTTTATCGGTCTTTTTTGATTGGAGAGGTGCCCTCCCCTCAGAGAGATGTGACACGGTAGAAAGTTTGGGAGTGCATGCCCAGACTCATTACAATGCTATGTGTTCTTCCCTAGATGCCCCTTTCTCGAAGGATGAATTCCTTCACGCATTGCATGCTCTTTCCAGTGGTTCATGCCCAGGGGATGATGGTCTTTCTCCCGCCTTTCTCCCGCCTTCTTTATTCTTTTTTGGGATCATATTGGAGATGCCATCACTGTTGCCCTTCAGGAAATGTGGTTGTCGGGTATGATGCCTCCATACCTCACGGAGGGGCTGATTCACCTTATCCCCAAGAGTGGGGACAAGACTGACATCAAGCAATGGAGGCCCATCACCCTCCTTGGATCTGCATATAAAATCTACATGCTCTTTCCAGTGGTTCATGCCCAGGGGATGATGGTCTTTCTCCCGCCTTCTTTATTCTTTTTTGGGATCATATTGGAGATGCCATCACTGTTGCCCTTCAGGAAATGTGGTTGTCGGGTATGATGCCTCCATACCTCACGGAGGAGCTGATTCACCTTATCCCCAAGAGTGGGGACAAGACTGGCCCATCACCCTCCTTGGATCTGCATATAAAATCTTAGCTAAAGCCTTGAGTATCAAGTTGCAGCCGATTCTCCAAAGGACTATCCATGATACCCAGAATGGGTTCCTCCAAGGAAGGAGTATATTTGATAACATCTTTTCTTTCTGGGAAGCTATCGAGTGGGTAAAGTCTAGTCAGCAGTCTCTTGCCATTCTTTTGCTTGATTTTGAAAAAGCTTATGATAGAGTGGATTGGGATTTTTTGGAGGACACTATGGCACACATGGGGTTTTCCCAAAACTGGATCAAAGGTGTGTCTTGCCTATACAGGGAGGCTCATAGCACTGTTTTAGCCTGTGGGGGGCACGGTGAGCGTTTTCAGATTTCCCGTTCAATGAGGCAGGGTTGTCCCCTCGCCCCTTTACTGTACCTCATTGTAGCTGAGGCTATGAGCAGGTTTCTTCGGGCTGCCCCTGGTGTTGTGGGTCTCATGCTACCTTTATGTACGGAGGATGAGTTTTTGGACTCTGAGTTAGCAGATGATACAACGTTGTTCCTTGAGGCTTCACATGCTTGTTTCAGTGCTTTCCGGACAGCCTTGGAGGCCTTTTGTTTGGTAGCAGGAGCAACTATCAATTGGCATAAGTTAGTTGGTTTTTGGATCAGTGATTCTCCTCTTGCAGATTGGGGTACAGATGTTGGTTTTACTTGGATTGAGAGAGGATGCTCTGCCAGATACCTTGGTTGTCAGGTGGGCGTTGACATCTCCCCTTTACAACAGTTTGCTCCTGTGCTCTTAAGCATTAAAAGCAAACTTCATCACTGGAGTAGGAGGAAGCTCGACTTGGCCTCTAGAGCTTTGGTGGTTAACCAAGTTTTGCTAGCCACAACTTGGTTTATCGCTTCGTGCTAGATTTTTCATAAGGGCTGCATTGGCCAACTTCGTCGCCTTATTCGGAACTTTCTTTGGTCAGGGCTTGATGGAAATGCACACACCAGGGCTAGAGTTGCTTGGGAAACCATTATCAAGCCTAAGCAGGAGGGGGGATTGAATATCATTGACCCTGAGGTGCAATGTAAGGCTTTGCTATGTAAGCTGGTTGTTAGGGGCTTTCTTCCAGGCACTGAGCCGTGGAAGGACTTTCTCATGTAGCAGATCACGAAGTGTGTCCCTGTTCACGGAGGTGACTGGACTATCAACTCACGCTTTATTTTTTTGGATGCAGTTCACCGCTCCCTTTCATCCCCCCTGGTTAGGTCCCTCCTACAGGCCTGGGACTGCCTGAGGAGTTTTTTGATACACGTCCCCCCGTGTTCAATGGAGGAAGTTAACCGACAGCCCATTCTGTGAAATGATTTGATCTTAGATGTGCATGGTAGGCCTCTTGGGGCAGCTATGCATATTCTTTGGGCTGGCTGGGAGACCCTTTGCCCTACAGTGTTGGCTTGAAGAGGTTTCAGAGCCTCATCGAGGTACAGAGATTGGATCTCACGCAGCATTTGAGAGGCTCTAGTCAGAGGATTGCACAGATTGATGCAACCATTCCCAACCACTGGATTACTCGATCTTTCTTGGAAGACCGTCATCATTCTTGGTTTGGGGTTTTTTCTGGGACATGTGTTCCTCTTCAAGTTATGGGTCTCCCCTTGCCTTTCTGTACAGGATGGATGGCAGTTGAAAAGACGTGACGTGCAAGACCTTATTGAGGGCCCCCACATTCGTCCAGTCAGAGTTGTTGGCAGGTTAGGGAAGCACGTCTTTGTTGACTCCCCCCCCCAAGGATGATCACAAAGTGTTAGCCTTTGGTTGTATGGTGGCTGCCCTATCAGACATTTGCATTGGGACCCCGGTGAGTGGGTGTGGAAGGATGCTTGTAACCCCTTGAAAAGCATGCCTTTTTTCAGTTATACAGTGCAGAATGCCAGACATCTTATCTTGGGACACATTCAAAGTGTCCCTACTCTTAGACCCCATTGGGAATCCTACGGCATTTCAACTTACATTCAGAGGGTTTTTTGGCGAAGATTGTGGCATTCTTATAGGAAGCCACAAATTTCCTCCTTTATCTGGGTTTCTCTTCATGGTGGTCTGGCCACCACTCAGTGAAGGTCAATTACTGGTGCTTGCCCAACATGCCCTAGATGTGCAGGAGTTTCAGAGTCAATTTACCATTGTTTATGGGAATGCAGGGAAGCACAGAGGGTTTGGTCTATCATTTCTTTTGGTTCTATCATTTGGTTGACACAATCTGGGCCTTAGCTGAGATTTGAGGGGACTGAGAGGAGCTTGGCCATTATGGTTAGGCAAGGAGCTGCTCGACAGTGTTGTCTTCAAGATTTGCCACTTTCACACTTTGTCCCTCTGGCACAAAGGTTAGACAGTTCTTGGGAGATTATTGCTAGCATCTCAGCCTGGAGTATTTGGGACGCTAGATGCACCGAGGCCATTGAGGATACTCCCGTTCTTGTTTCTCAGTGTCTTTGCAAGATTTGGAGTGATTATTCACACCATCATGGCTACCTGGGCCAGAATCCAGGGATCTTCAAGGGCTACGGAGAGAAAGCGCGGCCAGTTTATGAGAGAGTGGGACATTGGTATCTTTTTCACGTCCTCTCATTCGGACCCTATTCGCAGCACAGGGCTCCTAATTGGTTGAGATCTCCACCTTTCTCGATGTGAAATCTCCATTTTGTAAAAAAATTTCATACTTAATAGAAGTCTCTTTTCAGAAGAGGGGGGGGGGGGGGGGGGGGGGGGGGGGGGGGGGGGAGGAAAGTGATAGAAGGCCTTCCGTTATTTGCAACTCATGTTAGCTCTGGCTCTAATTGTCCCAACCGTCGTATTGGTTGAAACAATTTCATGTGTTCATTTATGCATCCAAGGTAGCAATAGAAAGCGTATTCATACAAGAATCAAATGAAGGTTGGTTCTGCTTGATTTATTATGCCAGTAGAATGCTGACAAGAGCAAACCATAATTATTCCACAACAAAAAGAGAAGCTCTTGGCATGATCTATTTTGTCAATAAATTCAAGCACTACCTCCTGGACAACCGTTTTACATTCCATGTGGATCATCAAGCTTTGGTTTTCTTGATCAACAAGCTGAATATGGCAAGAAAGTTAGCTCGATGGATGTTGCTGTCTGCAAGAATTGATTTCTCCATTCGACATACATCAAGTAACCAACATGCATTTGCGGATTTCTTGTCCCGGATTGAAACAAGAGAGCCACCAGAGGGAGTACCAAATCAGTTTCTAGATACAGATTTATTCAAAGTAACCATACATCTGGATTGGTATGATGAAATACTCTCTCTTTTTTGACACAAGGAAGCATTTTGGAGGGAATGAATCAGGACCACCAAAAGAGACTGGCTCTTTGAAGGGCATTGATCAAATCCTTCCCCGATATGTACAGCAATATGAGAAACATGCCGTATTAACAGAAGCCCACGAAAGAATAAGTGGAGGACATTTCTTCAGGGAAGTGACAAGCCAGAAGATATTTCAAGATGGATTGTAGTGATGCATAGAAATTTGCGCCTGGATGTGATGTTTGTCAGAGATTGGATCAGCCGAATGTGGCGGCCTACAAATCCTAACCTTGGTGTTGGAGTATGCACAAGCAGAAGCATAGACAAAAGAGAGAGAGAGAGAGAGAGAGAGAGAGAGAGAGAGAGAGAGAGAAATGAAATGAAATGTTATATTAACGTCTTCAAAAGGCCATAGTGACCTATGAGACCAAAAAGTTACATCATGGTGGATCTGATACAATGTCTGGATAAAAAACCAGAAAATGAAAAATAAAGATAATACTACTGGCACCTAGAAAATGACCTGGAACTGGAAGGTAAACAGAAACCCTTATAGGGTGTGAATATAGTGAGGGGGGGGGAGGGGGGTACGCTATGGAGGTGAGAGAGAGAGAGAGAGAGAGAGAGAGAAATGAAATGAAATGAAATGATATATTAACGTCTCCAAGAGGCCATAATGGCCTATGAAACCAAAACTAAGAGAGTACATCTGAAGTTGATGTCTCATCAAAGAGAGCAACTAAATGAAACTGAAAAGTACAATAAATTGATTGTCTTACAATTATAAGAACTGTAAGTAAGACTCCTAGATGATACCGAGTAGAAAATACTAGAAAATGTATATCAAGTAGATCCATGTATGCTGATCAGTTGAAGTGTTGCCCTCTCCTCAGATCAAATATCTCCGCCATGGGACTATCTAGAATGGAGAGGTCGTAGAAACGAGGTAGGCACCTCCAATGCCGAGCAATAATGGCTCTGATCTAGCAATGGTGAGGATGCCGTGGTCAGGATCCTGGTGGGCATGGCCAACGAGCACGACATAAGATGACTGCTCTATCAGTGGTGACTCCCTGGGAGCGTGGCCGGTGCCCTGATGGCCCGATGAAGGAGGTATCAAGAGTTGTGTGGACTGGGTTGCTAGTACCGAAGAAATATGTCAAGATCCTTTGTCTAGGTACATCATGGCTCGGTCTCATGTCTGCCAAGAGGGTCTCTCTGTGTCTCTTGAGCTCAAGTAGGAACAATCCCAAGCATCTCTGATCCTAAAAAACCATTACCTTGCGTAACGGCCCAAAACCCTCTCAGAAGAGGCAGTGATCTCTCCCTAGGATCTCATAATAGACTGTACCTACATTACGCAGCACCATAGGTAGCAAGACCCTACTACCAGGACAGGGTCCCTTACCTACCCGAGAGAAACTTGATCGAGATGTGGATGGGATGTGATGTGATGTAAATGGATATGGATGTGGATGTGATGAGATGTGGATGGGATGTGATGTGATATAAATGGATGTGAATATGGATGGGATGTGATGTGATGTAAATGGATGTGGATGTGAATGTGATGAGATGTAAATAGATGTGAATGGATGAGATGTGATGTGAATGGATGTGATGTGAATCGGAATAGATGTGAATGGATGAGATGTGATGCAAATGGATATGATGTGAATCGGGATAGATGTGAATGGATGAGATGTGATGTGAATGGATGTGATGTGATGTGATGTGGATTGAGGTAGATGTGAATGGATGAGATATGATGTGAATAGATGTGATGTGGATATGGGTAGATGAGAATGGATGAGATGTGATGAGGATAGATGTGGATAGATGTGACTGGATGTAATATGATGTGATGAGATGTAATATGATGTGACTGGATGAGAATGGATGAAGAGGATGAGAATACATATGACTGGATGTGGAATAAACAATGTGAATTGATATAGAAGAATGTGGAATAACAAGAAATGATGTGGAACAATGTGAAAAGATGAGAGTTTGTCGGCAAATGTAGTGCTCCTCTGTCTCTGCCTCTTGGTAGCATAGCTAACAAATGCGATCATCCAAGATCTGATGCACATATCGCCCTATCTCAATCCGCAGCTGGTGTGATGAGGTCCGGATCTATCCAATGGCGCAATGTATCCCATGTGATAGGTGTACATCCATGTACGCCAGGTGAGTGATAAAATCATCTAGTGAGAGGTGTAGAAAATGGCTCTTGTAATGAGCCATTTTCGTGTCTAAGGGCTCAAGGGGACTAGTCCATGTCCTCTTTGTGTCCACTCTGACGATATCAATCCTAATCACGCGGTTCTGCTCTGAGCAGATGAGATCCAAAAATGGACAATCCAAGTTGTACTGAAAGGATGATAGTGCCTCTATCCGCAAACCATGTAGGTCAAACCATGATCTCATCTGAGCATACCAACAATGAGTATCTCCATCCTCTGCCAACGATATGGATGAGGTCAATGCCAATCGGGAGTACCTCTCCTGAGGGAGCTCCCATAGCCACTGTAAAAAGGTAACTGCCTGGAATAGGGCTTCGGTCACTACTACTGGTGCGGCACCCAGCTCAGCCTGAACAATCTCATGTGGTACCGATGATTTGCTCCGAATCATGCGGGCAATCATTATAATCAATGGTCTCTCCATTTGCCTCCCTCCCTCATCCGTCCCTCTCTGAGATCTGTGATGTATACTGGGCCCCCAAATTGGAGCTCCATACAGGAGGGTCGGTGTGACAAGTGTATCAAATAGCCACAATTTGGTGCGCGGCTCCTGAAACTGTATGTGTGCACACTGCCTCTCAAGTGTCCCCAAGACTGCATGCTCCTGGCTTGTCTATGCGTGTGAATCCCAATGGCAATCTCACGTTGTAGCTCTGCGCGTGTCTCACGACACTCATCATCATACCAACTGTGTGACCTAGTCCGGATAAGTGCAAGACCTCTCCTTGCATTGGCGGGAATAGGCATGCTTATGTATTTCTGAGCATTGTCTTCTTCACTTGACTTGATGAAATGCTTTCTCATCTACTTCATCTGATGCTGCATTTAGATAGGAGTCTACCACCCATCTTTGAAACCAGCCGTTGATGTCATGCATCCATCCTGAAGATAGCATCTTGCTTTTGTTTGTTTTCTAAGGTCTTTTACTTGCTAGCAAAGCTTTCTTCGGTAGTCTCCCCATCTGCATGGACTTGACCTTCTTTATGTACTTGAAAACCCTTTGGAGTGCTCGAAGCTCGATGGGTCTACTGCCTGTTTCAAGCATTAATATAGAGTAAGGTGTAGTGGTTTTGACTCCTAGGTGTCTTCTGAGGAACGCCTTTTGCATCTTCTCAATGTCATTCCATGTTGATGGTGAGATACTTCCACCCCATACCTCTACTCCACATAGCACAGTTTGTACGACATAAGCATCAAATAAGATACGTCTGATGTGCCATTCTCAAAGCGGTAATATTTCCCCCATCCAGCATCAATCCTTCTTTGTATGCACTGATTCCATCTGTGGTTTGCTG
Organism: Cibotium barometz; assembly: GCF_041138505.1. NCBI lineage: Eukaryota > Viridiplantae > Streptophyta > Polypodiopsida > Cyatheales > Cibotiaceae > Cibotium > Cibotium barometz. The sequence goes on from NC_141050.1 coordinate 27,681,201, forward strand.
GAAGATCAACTCCTAAATATTTAAATGAGTGCACCATTTCAATTTGCTGACCATTGTACATAATATCTGGAGCTTTGGTAGGCTGCAGTGTTTTCACTACCATTATTTTGGTTTTGTCAACATTTACTGCTAGACCACTTTCCTTGCAGAAATTTTGAAGCGTGTGCATCATTCGCTGCATGTTTTCTGCTGTATGAGAGAGAGAGAGAGAGAGAGAGAGAGAGAGAGAGAGAGAGAGAAATGAAATGAAATGAAATGTTATATTAACGTCTTCAAAAGGCCAAAGTGACCTATGAGACCAAAGTTACAACCATGTGACATCTGATACACTGTCTAGAAAAGAAAAGAAAGAAATGAAGGTAAGTATCTAGCCCTACAATACATCAGTAGGGAGCATCCGGAAGCAGCAACTAGGGAGAGTGGGAAGCTAATGCTACTAGTCAAAATGGGGTACATGAGTACATGGATACATGGATACATGAATATGGGGGAGTACAAAAGTGACAGTGAGTACAACAGTATATGGCTGGAGTGGTAATCATCCTAGGAGCTCTAGCATGGAACTCTGCCGGATGGCCTGGATATCTGCCATAGTGGGAGAAAGTTGTATTAACGTCTACTAGAGGCCGAACTCGACCTATGAGACAAATCAATGTACAACTATCAATGTCTTCTGGATGTCCAGAAAAAAAAGGACAAAATGAACATGAAATAAACTATGAAAGTATTGAGCTAGTGGGGGGGTGTGATGGATGCAGCACTATTGCTAGAGGCTCAGTATGCAACCTATATGCGTAGGGTATACAAGAATGCAATGCAGATCTATCTAGCTCCAACCAATACCATAATGGGGGTGTAATATGTGATACATAGGCGATAGTGAGGCAAAAATACCTCGGAGCATGATCTCCGGGTGTAAGTGTAAGTGAGCTAGCTGCTCCTGGATATGGTGATGATGTCAAGCCCGTATCTCTGTGATCTCCCTCTGATGTAGTCTAGGAGTCTGGTAGCCTGGTGCTCTCGGTCTCCGTCTGGCTCGGAGGTCCACAGCGCACTGAAGTGTAACGCCCTCCTTTGTCAGGATAGGCACTGGGATAGATCTCTGGAAGAAATCAATGAGCTAGAGCTGTCACCCACCTCTCCCTGTGGTATGAGTCCGTAGCAGTGTCTCTCTGTGGCGCTGTGTCTCTAGCAAGAACTGGCCAAATCTGCGCTGGTCTGCGGACTCCATGATCTGGCAGAGTGAGGGATGTCCACTGAAGATGGTGGGTGAGGGATGTCCACTGAAGATGGTTGTAACTTTGGTCTCATAGGTCACTTTGGCCTTTTGAAGACGTTAATATAACATTTCATTTCATTTCTAATGACACTATATGCTTTGCATCTGCATACATAATGTTCCACACTCTCAACCTCCTCCTGGCATAGTCTGCATATCCTCTCTGCTCTGGGGATCCGTGCTACCCTACCTGCCTTAATCTCAAGCTGGTGTGATGACACTCTGAGCTGGCCAATCGCCACTCGGGCACTGTGAGGCATGTACACATCCATGTATCCAGGCATAGTCACAAGGGATGGAGGGGACGGAGGCTTGGAACGCCGGGACGGCGAAACGGGACAATGCAAGGACGGGGACGGCAAGGGACGGCCGGACGTCCCCCTGGAGGCGTCCCTCACAAGGGACGGTGAAGGGGACGGCAGTAGGAACGGGGACGGCCCTGTGGGGGGACGGCAAGGAGCCATTCTGTGGTTTCTTTTGCCCGTTTCTAGCCGTTTGCGGGGCCGTTTCTAGCCGTTTGGCTTGGCCGTTTGGGGAGGCCTTGAGCCTTTGAGGCTTGGGCCTTGGGCCTTGCCTCTCTCTTGCCTTGAGGTTTGGCCTTTAGGCTTGAGCCTTGGGGCCTTGGGCCTTGGCCCTTGAGGCTTGGCCCTTGCCTCTCTCTCTCTCACTTGCCCTTGCCTCTCTCTTGCCTATCTAATATCTATATAAGAACAAGGCTACAAGCATGGAGTTTAGGCTTTAGCGTAAACGGCCCTTCGGGCCGGGGGGGAGTCATCTCCCCCTCGGACCCCCTGCAGAGAGGGGCTTACGCCCCCCTCCGCACCTTCCCCCAAGTAGGCTAGTGTGAAACTGCGCGCCGCAACGGACCCAAAATTTACAGCCCATATGCAGTAGGTGTATAATAACTCACCGCATATGCATGTAGCCTGGTTGGCAGTGTGCCAACCTTCTCCAAAATCGTCTCATGCTATCTGGCCACAATCGGCCACCATCCGGTGTTAATATGACTCAAAAGCTTACCATTTTATGTAAATTTGTGCTCATTTTGATGTACTTCCAAAGTAGAATAAGTGTAGAGTAGAAAAACTTTAAAAAAAAGTAATTTTTGAGTGCCGTTCCCTCCCCCGTCCCCGTTCCCTACTTATGGCCGTCCCCGTCCCCCGTTACCGTCCCCCGTTCCTTGTGACTATGTATCCAGGTCTTCGTATGAATCCATCCGCTGAGATACGCATAAACTGATCTCTGTAGTATAGCATCTTCGGCGGTAGAGGCTGACTGGGTGTAATCCAAGTCTCTTGAGTGTATCGCTGCCATAAATCTTGCCGAAGGACTCTGTTCCTCTCACTGTGAGAGAGCTGGATGTGTGGTGCATGTATATCATACTGAAAAGGTGGCGGGTGATCTATGTGAAGACCATGCTGAGTGAGCCACTGTATCATCTGTGAATACCATGATCTCCTATCTCCACTCTATGCGAGCTGCCTAGATGCCTCAAAAGCTCTATGTGAGAGTCGATCTGATGGCATATCTCTGATCCTCTGTATGAAGAGGATCGTCTGGAAGAGAGCCTCTACTAGCATAGAAGGTGCAGCAAACTCCATCCGGACAATGTCATGTGGAACGGAGGGTTTGCTGCGGATGGATCATCCGTGAGAGCATGAGAATCTGAGGCCTCTCTATCTAAGACCATGTGGAGGTGGCGAGCCCAGGTGCCCATACTGTTGTAGCATACATCAAAGCAAGGGTGACTAGTGTGTCAAACAACCACCCCTTCGTGCAAGGCTCCTAGAAGTGTGCTTGGTGACATTGTCTCTCTAGCATGGCCAGAGCTACATACCCTCGTGTGAGTCTATCCCTGGCTACCAGTGCCATAGTAAATCTTCTTGGCGGAGTCGTAAATGTAATCCCCAGTTACACATATGAGTCTACCACCTCTACCTGTCCTCCTGCTAGTGTGAAGATGGCATGTCGTCGAACCGGCCTTGAGGTGTGGAAAATCATGGCCTTGGTTTTCCCAAGGTTCACTGTAAGCCCCCTCTGTGTGCAGAAGTCGTGGAGTGCATGGAGATGGTGCTGTAGTCCCATCTACGACTCAGAGACCAAAATAATATCATCTGCATATAGCATAGTGTGGACTGTGGTACCTGAGATGTCTACCCTGTCCCCACCACCGTGACCAATGAAGTCAGCCACCTCATCAATGTATAGCCCAAATAGTGTAGGAGAGAGTGGGCATCCTTACTTCACACCTATGGTGCTAGCAATAACATCAGATAGCCCCTCAGGGCATCCTATGCGCCCGAGGACCTGCTCATATAAAGCATAGATGCCCCAAACCATCTCTGATGGGATCCCCAATGACTATAGGCGCTGGGAGAGTCTCTCTCGTGGCACCGTGTCAAATGCTTTGCGGAAATCCACAAAATAGCAATATAATCTCTTCTCCCGTGCCCTTGCATGGTCAATCAAACATCTCAGAGTGAATATATGGTCAATAGTGAAGAAAGCTCGTCGGAATCCAGCCTGCCGTGGTGCTCGCAGTCCCTCCTTCTCTGCATATGAGCTCAACTTTGCCTCGAGCACTGCGCCATAAAGTTTGGCCAATGTATGACCAATCGTGATAGTCCTGTAGTTGCTGGGGTCTAGCATGTCTCCCACTTTGTGGAGGAGAGAGAGAAAGAAAGAAAGATATATTAAGCGTCTACTAAAGACCCAATGGGCCTATGAGAACAAAGTGATACAATAATGTCCATGGCATATCTCATCATGGAATGGAAAATAAAACAGAAAGAAAACATAAATATAGCTATCTCACTGGGGTGATACAAAACTGTCCATGGAAACTATGTCAGAATATGCAACAGAGATGATAACCAAATCTGAGAAGTTAGAACACTAGAGCAAGAACAGTGCATAAAATAAATAGCACAAGAGAAGGAGAGAGAGAGAGAGGCGTGTTACTCTGCTCTATATACACAAGATCCTAGAAAATACAAGATGAATATGGCAAGGGGCTATGGGGCTATTTTATACGGCCCCAAAGAAGCAGTCGACCTGCTTCAAGGACAACCGATAGGGCCTGTCTCCACGACTTGCTGAAAGCACCCAATCGGCCAGCTGAATCAAGTCGGCCAGCTCATAGGTGTAGTCGTGGACCTGAAGCATCAATCGGCCAACATCCGTGTACTCCAGCCACCACAGGGCAGCCACCCAAGCCATAGAAAAATAGGGAAAAAATGGGGAAAAATACAAAGGGGGGGGGAAATGAGAAAACACCTAATAAGGGCGGGCACACCCACAACAGAGGCCCTGGTGTATAGGTATAGACATGAGATGACTTCTAACACCCCCTCTCAGCGCCTGGCTGTGAAACCAATCCCAAGGAGCTCGAGTGCCGCTTGAGCATAGCCTGAGGTAGAGACTTCGTGAAGAGGTCCGCGCATTGTCCTCCGTCGAACAATAAAGTAGCAAGATGTCACCAGCCAAGATCTTCTCACGTACAAAGTGATACTGTATGTCAATGTGCTTGGTCCGGGCATGGAAGATTGGGTTCCGTGCAATAGCTATACAACTCTGGTTATCACATTGGATGATTGTGGGCTCCTTCTGTGGAAACCCAATCTCGCCAAGCAACCTCCGCAACCACACCACCTCGCAAGCAGCACCACAAGCAGCCAGGTACTCTGCCTCTGTCAAAGATAAGGCAATAGTTGGCTGCCTCTTACTGCTCCTCAACCAAGGGTAAAACTGTAACCTGAAGTAGATCTCCTCGTGTCTGGATCTCCTCCCCAATCTGAGTCACTCCAACCTTGGAGTCAGACTCCATCCATCAATCCCCCTCCTGTGTAGAAGAGTCCAAGATCCTTCATATGCTGCAGATACCACAAGATCCACAATCCTGCGTCCCAATGAGACTTCAATGGCGTCTGCATAAATGAGCTCAACAACCCCACAGAAAAGCTCAAGTCCAATCTGGTGTTTAGCGACCAGATCAATGAACCAACCAGCTTCCGATACTGCAAGGCATCAACTGGCTCACAAGGATCATTAACAGTTAACTTTGTATTCGAGTCCATCGGCGATAGGCTTGCAGTTCTCAATCCCAAAGGCCTCAAGGAACTCATGAACATACCGCTTGCTAAGAGACGAAACCCCCCTTTGGGTCTACCAGATCTCCAATCCCAAAAAGAAGTGGAGTAAGCCTAGGTCGATCATCTCAAACTCCTCTGACAAGGCAACCTTTGTCACGCCAATGTGCTCCACATGACCGCCGGTGAGAATGAGATCATCCACATAAAGGATGATAATCGTAACCATGCCACGTTCCCGAAAGAGATACAGGTTGGGATCTGCAACCGATCTTTGAAAACTAGTCCCATGAAAGAAGGAATCAATCTTTTGATTCCAACCGATCTCTGAAAACTAGTCCGATGAAAGAAGGAATCAATCTTTTGATTCCAACCGATCTCTGAAAACTAGTCCGATGAAAGAAGGAATCAATCTTTTGATTCCAAGCCCTGGGAGCCTGTTTAAGACCATACAAGGCCTTACGTAACCTATAAACCATCCCTTCTGATCCTAGAACAACAAAGCCTAGAGGCTGCTCAACATACACCTCCTCTTGCAGGTCACCATTAAGGAATGCAGATTTTACATCCATTTGATACACAGGCCACCTCTAAGAACAAGAAAAGGCAAGAACGGTCTGAATTGTGGTCATCCTCGCTATCGGTGCAAAGGTATCCTCATAGTCGATGCCTGGCCAGCTGAGCATAACCCTTAGCCATGAGCTTGGCTTTGTGTTTGTCCACAGACCCATCTGACACATATTTGGTCTTAAAGACCCATTTGACACCAATGACTAACCGTTTTGACGGCCTCGGTACCAACTCCCATGTGTTGTTCTTCTCGATGGCATCAAGTTCCACCTACATGGCTTTCCTCCAAGTATCCTGTGAAAGGGCTTCCTTCACGGAAGTGGGCTCCTTGTCCCGCATGATACGAGACATCAAAGCATAGTTTACCTGAAGGAGCTTTGTTGAATGACTTTTGTCTCGGACTCTGTGCGATCTTCGAGGGCCGTCCTCTGTGGTCCACTCGGAGGGAAGCTCCGTGACACCTGACTCCCAAAGGGTGTCTATCAACCACCTGGGTACTCGAACAGAACGCGGAGCCTCCTGCTGCTGCAAGGGCTCAACTCCAACTACAGGCTCAACCTCCTGTACTGACTGTGGTTGTCCAGCTGGAACAATGGACTCGGAATCATCATCAGACTCCTCTGGGTCTCCAAGAAGTGGCGACTCCTGGACAGTAGATACTGGAACATGCTCATCAAAGACCACATCCCGGCTGACAATAATCTCATTCCTCTCTGGATCATACAATCTGTATCCCTTGGAAAGAGAATTATACTCCACAAAGATAAGCTTACAAGACTTGGAGTCAAGCTTCCCCCTTTGCTTCTTCGGAATATGTACATACGCATCGCTCCCAAACACACGGAAGTGGGAGACATCAGGTTTCCAGCCAAAGTATGCCTCAAAAGGAGTCATATTAGGTACTGAAGTCATTGGAGACCAGTTGAGGGTATGGACAACCATCGCCATAGCCTCTCCCCATAGTGGACGAGGAAGATCACGATGCTCCAACATCGTCCTTGCCATCTCCACCACAGTCCAGTTTTTGCGTTCTACAACTCCATTCTATGAAGGCGATCCTGTATTGGCCAGTTCTCACTTGATGCCATGATCTGCACAAAATCTGACGAAAGCATTCGAAGAGAATTCACCTCCTTTGTCAGCCTTGAGAGTCTTTACCTGCAATCCAAACTCTTTCTCCACCATCACATGCCAATCCTTGAACCGTGCAAAAGCTTGGTCCTTTTGTGAAAGAAAATAAACCCATGTGAATCTAGAACAATCATCAACAAGCAGCATGAAATATAGAGAACCTCCCAATGATGGTGTCTGCTGCTGCTGAGGTCCACACAAGTCAGCGTGAATCAACTCCAATGGTTTTGAAGCCCGCCTGGAAGCCTGCTTCGGAAAGGATTCCTTGTGCTGCTTACCACGTATGCAAGAACTGCAACATCCTTGCCTGCTACCAACATCTGGCAAGCCAACCACCATCTGGTCCCGAAAAGCTCGCTGCAATGCATCCACATTTAAGTGGCCAAACCGAAAGTGCCACAGATCTCCGACCTGAGAACCTGTCGATGAGGAGAGTATGGAGAGCTTGTAGATACCATTCTCCACACCGCCTTCCCAAACAACCTGGCCAGTCTCACGGTCTCGTAGAGCAACTGAATGCTCCTCAAATTCCACCCTAAAGCCAGTCTTGCATACTTCATGCACTAACAAAAGATGAAAACCAAGAGCACGGACGTAAAGAACACGGGAGGAATGCTTACCCCCCTCGTCGTCCGGAATAATCTCCATCCGGCCCTCACTGTGAATCGGAATAGTGGAGTTGTCGCCAATGAAGATACGACCTGACTGCCGTTTGAGATCCCAAAAAAAGTCACGGAAAGGAGTCATGTGCCTGGAAGCACCACTATCAAAGAATCCACTCCCGGGTATCCTTTGACGTGAAGCCAACTGCCTCCTCGCTCAAAGACGATGAAGCATCTAAGTCCATCATCTCTAAGTGAACAAATGCCGGAGTCTTTGCATCTGAGGCTGAAGAATCAGCACTCTTCCCGGTCCGCTGACCAAGGTTGGATCAAAACGTACGTACGGATCCAATCCGTACCGTACACCCGTACCATACGAGGATCCGTACGTACGGATCGATCCGTACGCCCTTTTTTTTTTTTGCTTTGCTTTGCTTTGCTTGCGTGCAAGATAAACGTTCGCCTGCGATAAACGTTTTTTTTTTTTGGGTTTCGCCTGCGATAGCGTCTGGACTCCGTACGGCGCACACCTTCCGGTAAGGGCCTCTACTCTCTCTCTCTCTCTCTCTCTCTCTCTCTCTCTCTCTCTCTCTCTCTCTCTCTCTCTCTCTCTCTCTCTCTCTCTCTCTCTCTCTTCTCGCTACTGTTGCCTTCGCTACTGTCGCCGCCGCCTTCCTTTCGCTTCGCCCTTTTCCCCACCCACCCTTGCTCATCTTTTGTGTTCGCCTGGTCTCGCACCCTTTTCCCCACCCACCCACCCACCCTTGCTCAGGCCCCCAAGGCAACAACATAACTCTCTCTCTCTCTCTCTCTCTCTCTCTCTCTCTCTCTCTCTCTCTCTCTCTCTCTCTCATAGCCTTAGCCCACCCTCTGTGGACCATGCATAGAGCTCTCAGCCTCTCTCTCCTTCAAGTCTCTCTCTCTCTCTCTCTCTCTCTCTCTCTCTCTCTCTCTCTCTCTCTCAGCTGAGCTGCCCACTAAATATTATGCATTGCATGATTGCTGAATCCTGATTGAAATTGTATGGCATTGTGCATTGAATTTGTCAAAGCAATCATGCATTGACTTGTGATTCTAATTTCTCACTTTTGAATTAGTAGGTTTTTGACCTTGTTGTGTCTCTATTTCGAAAGTTTTATATGTCAATGTGGACATGGACTGAAATTTTATGTAGGTGGCTGAAATTTCTGAGATTTTATGTATTTTTACCAATGGTACGTATTTTTACGTACCTTAAAATTTTTTTCCGTACCAAACAACGTACAGTACGTACGGATCCGTACAGTACATAACGTTTGGAACCACCTTGCCGCTGACACTTCCTCCAATAGTGGCCTTTCTCGCCACAATGGTTGCAGGTTCGCTTGGCCTTCAATTTCTCTCGGTCAGGCTTCTTCTCAAAAGACTTCTTCGATGAAGCCTTCCCTTTGCCCTTGTTGTTATTCCGGCCTTTCGACCGTTGGCCAATTAAGGCCTCCGAACCTCCACACTGAGGAGGGTTCGTGAATCGTTCCTCCTGGTCCAAGACCATGGGCACAAGCTCCTCCCATGTAATGGTACTGAGCCTACCACTGGTAATCAAAGAAGAGTAGAAAGCGGAATACTGAGAAGGCAAGTGGGACAGCAAAGTGATGGCCATATCTTCTGATGATATCTCCTTCCCAACCTGAAGGACTTCCTCCTGAAGGGCCTGCACCATGTTAATATGCTCTCGCATCGTCGACGACTTTGCAAGGTTCATAACCCACATCTGTACTTCCAAGAAAATCCTCTTCATGGGCGATACCAAGTTATAAAGAGAAGCCAAGTACTGCCATATGTCTCTGGCCAACGTCATATGCTTTACATGATTGATTACCTGCAATGTGGAGTTGAGAAAGACAAATAAACGGACCCTAGCGTTGACACGATCCCACAACTGTGCATGTGCCTCACGGTCCTTTTTGGTTGACGGTAACTCCCCTTCCTCTCTGCTTCCGGCCATGGAACCCCAACATCGATGAAATCAGCAAGGTCATATGACTCCAGAACAGATTCCATCATAACCTTCTATATGCCATAGTTGTTCCGTCCAACTGACGGCCCACCGAGAACGTGTGGAGTGTTGTGATCTTCACATGCTTCTCAACCATCTCTAATAAATCTGCCATTGCGGAGATGTAATTGAAAAGGGTGAGTGGGTGGGAAAAAAAAAACTTACACCTGCAAGTGGCTGTCCAACAAATCAGCCCACCGTCCTCTTGCTTCTCCTCTTCCCAAACAGTCCCGAACAATCCACCAATCAGCAACACAACAATCCCCCTCTTGCTCACACAACTCCCAAGATCTACCAAGAGCCTAGGGCTTTGATACCATGTCAGAATATGCAACGGAGATGATAACCAAATCTGAGAACACTAGAGCAAGAAAGTGCAGAAAATAGATAGCACAAGAGAAGGAGAGAGAGAGAGAGGCATGTAACTCTGCTCTATATACACAAGATCCCAAAAAATACAAGATGAATATGGCAAGGGGCTATGGGGCCATTTTATACGGCCCCAAAGAAGCAGTCGGCCTGCTTCAAGGACAACCGACAGGACCTGTATTTCCACGACTTGCTGAAAGCACCTAGTCGGCCAGCTAAATCAAGTCGGCCAGCTCATAGGTGTAGCCGTGGACCAGAAGCATCAATCGGCCAACATCTCTGTACTCCAGCCACCACAGGGCAACCACCCAAGCCATAGAAAAATAGGAAAAAATGGGAAAAAATACGGAGTGGGGAAAAATGAGAAAACACCTAATAAGAGCGGGCACACCCACAACAGAGGCCCTGGTGTATAGGTATAGACAAGAGATGACTTCTACTAACAAACTCATCATGGAATACTAAGAACATAAAAACATGGGAGCAACATCAGCTCCAAGTAGATGGTATACCACTCTCCAAAATGTCAAGCATGGGACTGACGAGTATGGCCGAGAGGTCTCCCTCAGCTATGTCACGTGGAAAGGTAGCTTCGATGGCGGTGGAGCATGTCCTGGATCTGGAGCTGATGAGGTGATTGTGGCCGGCGAGGGGGTCGAGGGCATCGGGCACGCTAGAGTGCAGAGGCTCGGTCCAAGGTAATTCCTCTCGGGCGAGGTAGGTCCAGAGCAGCTCGTGGAGGGTCCACACGATCCACTATGTCGGTGTCCTCCACCTCCTGGGTCCGATAGAAACTGGTGATGGTTGGCTGCTGAGGGAGGGGGCGGGGTGGCTAGGGCCTGTGTCTCGAGAAGGTGTCCCTATGTCTGCAGAGCTCAAGCAAGAAGAGGCCCAAGCAACGCTAGTCTTGGAAGTCAATGATCCTGGAGAGTGGACCGAATCCCTCACGAAATAGACAATGAAACCTCTCGTGGATCTCATAGTATACTGGGCAACGGCATATGTAATGTTCTTGGCATTCAAGAACCTCAAGGTGGCTTTATCAAAAGCTCCTTGTTTAGCACTTGCCTCATGGGACGAGCCATTCCAAGTGATCACCGATGCGTGTAGTATCGCAATTGGAGATGTATTACAACAGAAATGGCATCCAGTAGATTACATGTCTCATAAGTTACTGCCCGCAAAAAAGAATTACTCGGTCTACGATCGAGAACTCCTCGTAGTTATACAAGCCTTGAAACACTGGAAACATTTTCTTTATGGCCGTGACTTTGAGGTTCGTACTGACCATCACGCATTATGCTCGATTCAGACAATGCCAAGTACACAGTGGAGTGACCGACACCACCGTTGGAGCTAGATATTCCAACAATTTGGTTGTATGATTGAGTACCTTCCAAGAAAGGTCAATCCAGTGGCCGATGCTTTGAGCCAGAAGGGACAGGTGACTTTGATTCAGACTACTAGACTCGACCTTGTTGGTGCGGGACTAGATGACATGAAGAACACGTATGTGGATTCCAAGGAATTCGGTATACAATGGGAACAGGCATTGGATGCCACAAGACCATGCCACTTTTTGATACGCGATGGTTAGCTTTTTTACAAAGGTCGACTATGTATCATGAAGTCGTTCAGGGCAACTCTTCTCCATGATGCCCATGACGCCATTACTGGTGGTCATAGGGACATGAATTCGACCTTGGAGAAATTAGAACGGCAATACTATTGGCCAAAGATGAGGCGAGATGTGTTTTCATATGTACAACACTGTGATATTTGTCAAAAGGTGAAAGCTCCTCGTGGGAAGAAGATAGGGTTGTTACAACCCTTACCAATTCTTGAAGAACCTTTCCAAGATATTTCAATGGATTTTGTCACGAATCTACCTCCCAATCAGGATATGCATAATATTCAATGCTTGACTACAATTGATAGATTTAGTAAATTTGTTATGCTTATTTCATAGAGAGCCAATGTGATCGCCAAAGATGTTGCCCATTTGTTCATTCGACATTGGTACCCAATTGGCGGGATCCCTAGGACCATAGTGCCAAACCGAGATGCCAAGTTTACCAATCATTTTTGAAGGACATTGTTTGATAACTTTGGTACTAAATTGAATTTTTCCAGCGCATTTCACCCACAGAGAGACGGCCAGACAAAAATCTGCAACCAATTGGCCTTTGATGTGCTGAAGTGTTATGTCCACGATCAGCAAGGTAAGTGGGAATCTTATTTACCTTTAGTTCAAGCTATTCTGAATTATTCTTTTTCTTCAGCTATTAGGAGGACTCCATATGAAGCAGTGTTTGGAAGACCATTCTAGTCGCTCTTGACCAAAACCTCGTCTTCAATACTTGAAGCGAACAAATTGACGAAGTCTTACCAGGAGATTTTGGAGTCAATAAAGGACAGGCTGGCTAAAGCGCAAGAGGCCTACACTTGATAAGCCAACAAAGACCGAAGGGATATGAAGTTTTCGGAAGGTGATTGGGTGTATCTTCGGATTATGAAGCAAAGGTTGAAACACGTGGGCAAGCATTGCCCAAAGTTGTCATTCATGAGCTTCGAACCTTTTCCCATCCAAAGAAAGATTAACGAGGTTTCAATGAAGTTGAAGCTACCTCCGAGTTGAACTATGCACGATGTGTTCCATGTCAATTGGTTAAAACCATATGCAAGTCCGATCCCTTCAGAAGCGAAAGATGAAGCAGAATCAGATATCATTGATGAAGCTGAAGTGATGGTTTCAAAACAGATTCTTTTGCACCGCTTCAAGTATGACTCGAGCCGAAAGCACAAACAGTTCTCCACAAAGTTTCAAGACCGAGGGACCCACGAAGCGGTATAGCTTGACAAAGAGTTCTTCGACGACTATCTGGCTTTATTGACAAATTATTTGGAGGCTATGCAACTTCCGTCAAGTTAAGCAAAAGGGGGATATCACGTGCATCCCGCACTTGGATGCCACGTAGACATATCTGAACAAGAAGGTACAAGACCTAGGGTGGAAAACCGGTCCCATGTGAGCCCAATCCGACACAAGTCAAGCCAAGGTTCCACTCCATTTGTCCGAGGTCAAGTATGCATTGTCCTGCACACGCGTCCAAGGTCAAGTGTGCATTGTCTTGCACATGAAACAGTGCCAATCCGCGATGTGAGTTTCCCTTTGGAATGATGTCAATTGCTTTGTGTGTTTGCTCTGTGACCAAATGCCAGACAGCTGTGTAGGTTGCATGTAGAAGGGGGCATCCATTACGGCTACCCCAAAAAGGGGTATTATACCCCATGTTTGGGCAAGGGGTAGGCCTTAGGCCACCCCAAGGGGCCCATGGCCCTTGCCCACCAGCCCAAGGAGGGGCTGGGCAGGCTGTCGGCCAGCCCAAGAGGGCTTGGCCAGGCAGCCGACTAGCCTTTGGGCCAGCCCAGACAGTTGGCTAGCCCATAGGGCAACCAGGACTGCAGGCAGCCAGAGCCCATAAGGCTGGCCAGCAGCATGCGCAAGTGGCCAGGCTGTAGGTGTGAAAGCGTGGGTTTTTCCAATATTTAATGCTACTGGAGCAGGTCATGGGGCTACTTTCAGCAAACCGGCCTGGTGTAACCAGCCGACCAGCATCTAGTAGGGGTATAAATACCCAGTGCATAAACCAGTCCTGTCTATCTCATAATTCACAAGGTGCTGAAGCTACTCAAGGGCCAGGACAGACAAGGGAGAAGCTAACGCAAGGGTGAAGGATTGAAGGTCAAGGGCAAAGACTATCTCAGCTAAGAAGGTTCAGGTTCAGTCTTTTATTTCAGATTTTGCATCATTCTAATAAAAGCAAATACACCATCCGTGGTGGGGGCCCTACAAAGGGTATTCGGGACCCAATACTATGTCCTCTTCTCTCTCTCTCTCTCTCTCTCTCTATTTTTCTGCACATCTATATTCAGTTTTGTGCGTTATTTGCCGTCATGAAACGTGTGCTGATTTCTGAGCATTGAAGTTACCAATCTCCCCTAAAGCTTCCACATGTTAAATAAGGTACATGAGTTTTCAACTGCACATTGGTTAATAGCTATGAAGTCTCATGGAAACTCTTTATGCAGGGCATATTGAATAGTTTAAATTGATTATGGTTTAAACCTTCAAACCAGATGCCTTGAAAACGCAGAATCCAGAAGATGGATCCGGTGACGATGGCACAGGTGGGTCCACCCAAAATCCAAATGTTATTCGTGATACCTTAAACCCAACTGGCTCCAACACAAGTTCAGCTACACCCACCACTTCAAATAAAGGTAACCAAGTGAAGCATTTAAAGGAACTGAAGATTCTTAGAAAGCAAGCGATTGTTTACTCAAACAGAGTAAAAGAGCTTACTGATGAAAACCTAGCTCTTAAAATGTCAAATCAGCAGCTAGAAAAGAGTCAGGCAGAAATGATTGAAAAGCAAAATAGTGAAGCTGAAAAGATTCAACTTCTTTTAAAAAAAAGCTCAATCCATTGCAGAGCTCTGTGCTGCCACAAAGAAGCTTGATGAATATGAAGAATTCATGCGTCAGAAAGAAACAGATCATGAGGAGGAGGTGAAGCATTACAAAGATAGTGAACATGTATTGATAAAGAAATCTAAAGAACTGCTCAATTCTGTGAAAGTACTAGAAAGAGAAATGGAGAGATGCTGCAATTTTATCCAATACTCTGTTGAGATTTTGTTCAGCATAATTTAGAGTTACCACCAAACTAGAATACAGTCAGGGGCATTATTCAACACTTCAACAAAGATGTTTCGCCCCTGAACCAATGTCCTCCTGCTACAGAGTCATCCGGATCAAGAAATCGTCTTGTTTCTGCTCCGGCTCCTGGTGGACCTCGCACATGCACACAAGGTTGTGATGCAATTTCTTGACTATATGGCTAGAGGAATTCAGAGCCGGAGGCATTCAAAGCTTATCTCCAGAAGCAGTATCCAATGTATTCAACAGTTTACCTGACAAACATGTCATAGAAGCACAAATCAAGCATCCAGACAACATATCTGGATTAGGTTATACAAGCATATCATATCAGGAAATATTAGCACCCGGATATATTATTTCTTATCCGCAATTTCCATCTCGCATCTCAATGGGTCCGCCTTTTGCCCGTGGATCGGACAATCCACCAGGTGTGCCAAGTGTTAGTTTAGGAAATAATGCTTAGTAGTTATATTTCAGTTTATACTTTAGTTACCTTAGTCGTAGCATTATCTTTAGATATCAACAACCATAACTGAATGGGTATTATCTTTTCATATCCTAACTGATGTAACTATGTAAGCACAAAGCACAATCTGTTATAGAGAAGAGGGATTCATTCTGAGGCAATATGTTTGCAATCCTTGTCTTCGTAAACATGATTGTTTTTTTGTGACTGTCTAAACATTGCTTGTTAACAGTTGTTCAATATGCTAATTTCACAGTGTTTGTAATCCGCCGAGACAACATAGCTCTAGAACAAAGTCATAACTGAAAAAAAAGAGTTGCTTGTTATTGTTAATCATGCAATCATGCAGTCTGGTCTGGTTCTAGAGCCCTGCAGTTTGGCATCTCTGATGGGATATGTAAAAGATGCCATAAGGAAGTTGAATCTATTCATCATCTGTTCATAGCATGCAAAGCCACTAAAGAGCTAGGGAGTTTGCCTACTCCCTGATTCAACCTGTTCACAACTACAGCCCTAGTTGGAAGGAAATCCTTCTAGGTGAAACCCATGGGATGTTGTCTACCCCTTGTAATCTCATCAGATCTAATGTTTTTGGGGTATTTGGATTACTAGAAATGCTGCAGTTTTAAAAGGTGCCCTCAATGCTCATTAATCCATTGAATGTACTTACTTCTGACCTCATGTCCCAAATAAATTTGTTACAAATCAGAGTGGCCAAGGACAATCAAAACAAGATTGAAGAGCTGTGGAAGCACGCCTGAGCAGAGCTGAACACTTGAACTATAATCATTCCAGAGAGATGGATTTGGTGCATCATGCCACAGCCCTTACTATGGCTCAGCAATGCCTAAAAAAGATTAGCCTGCCTCTGGATGATTGCCATGTCTGTCTATGTTGGTCCCCTCGGTTTTAGAGTTAGCCCGCCTCTACTGGTCCCTCTCAGATAGCTATCATATTCAGGTTCTTAATACGGTCTATGTAACTGAGGCCCTTCTTTTTTTGGCTCCTCCTATAATACAGCTTTTCCCTTTTTCTTTTTCTTTTTTTTTTAGATACATTTGTGGATTTATGCTGCCTCTAAACCAAGACACTATTTTAACTGATGCATCTCTAGAAGCCCTAACCCATTTCCATAGGAATAATAAGTTGAATAGTAAGCTTCATGGTAGAAGTAAAGTCTAGTAAAGTTATTTGTGCTGAACAGTGTTTACATGTTATGTTGTAACACTACCTACACCTAAACACCTGTAACCCCACCTACACCAGCATATCCTATAGACATGTAACCCTACCAATCTAGTGCCATTGTAACTGTGCAAGTGGTGGGTAATGGATTTAACTCAGTTATAAGCTATCCAAGAGGAAGCATCAAAAATAAATTGATTGTGAGCCCTTGCATCATTGAAGCTTACTAAGAATCAAACAAGAGCACAAGCAGGTACGACATGAGATAAACTCACTTGATACTCTCTGAATGCAGTGACTTTGCTACAAAAAAATTCCGACCCAGGTTTTGTAGGACCTGCAGTGATGCAGACCAAACAATAAATCACGACAAAACACTTGAGCACTGATGTGCCTAAACCTCCTCACAAAGATAATTTAAAAAAAGCATTGAATCCTTGCTTTCATGTGGCCAAAGACATGGCTAAGATCAACATAGAAAATACACAATTTGCACTAGCAACCATAATCTACCTCACATGAAGCTCACCTGAGGGTATTTAGAAGGCTGACTTTTAGAAGGGCCATCCAGCCCATGGATTCCATCGGCCTTCTTTTGTTCAGCATCATTATCCGCAGGTCTCCCTCCAGCCCTCCTATCAGTGGCAAGTGCAAAAGGCCTAGCAATGGTGAATTTTGAACGAGAAGGCCCAATGGTGTTTGATCTCTGCAATGATGCATTGTTGATATTTTTCCTGTTCTTGGCCACTTGTCCAGGGTTTTGTGTCTCCTGTAGACAACTTTCTCCTGAAATGTCTTGGGCCCTGCATTTTGATGCAAATTTTAAACGAGATGAAGATGAGGATGCACGAATTTGTCTTTTGAATGCATTTGGTGTTGTTACTTCCTTTGGCTTTGTTAATGGAACCTCCTCGTCTGCCTTTAGCTCAGCCTTTTCACGACTTTCTTCCTCCTAATGTCAGTAACAAAGGTCTTAACATCTCTACAGCCATGGCACTAGAAGATGATCAAAAATTCATGCTCAAAAACTCAAGTTGCAGCATTAGCATAAACCATTCTTCTACTAGTAGATACACGTGTGAGGGTCATGAGTGCCGAGAAGGCAAGGAAGCCATTAGCAGTCAGAACATGTACAGATACAAGTAAAGAGATACATGAGACAGTTTCAAATGTACATCACATTGACTCAAATAGTGGCAATCTCATCAGGATATGGTATGTTGCCATTTCTTCTATCGTATACAATACAAGAACTCTAGGGTACAGGAAACATGGAGCTGCATGAAGAAGCTCCAAGGAGCCGAACCTCAAGATTCTTGAGGGTTCCTTGGAGCTTGAGTAGAGGTGCAAGAGACCACTGCAGTCTACAACACACCACAGGTAGTTTGGAACTGTAATGGTACTGTGTTATAATGCACGGACCCTTAGAGAAACAGCAACAGTTTTCAAATCTTCCTCATGGCTTTCCTGTACCCTCCTTCAGTTTGACCAATGCACCAACAACCTTCAGCCAACCTTCAGCCAAATGATTGTTGGAAATACCAAATCCAAATTGGTGAGCATGTGAACAAGGTCTAGAACCTTAGGTAAATATTTAGGTAGAACAATATATAGTTTTTGATATTAAAGCATAACATATGCTTTAGGAAAGCAAATTTCTGTTAAATTGTAAAAGGGCATAATAATAAAATAAGTCAATTTTTGGGCTTCAAGTATTGTTAACATTGGTATCAGAGCCAGCTTGCAGGCGTTGATTGATTGGTGAAGAGAAGCGACGGCAGCATAAGAAGACCTCGTCATTGGAGGCGATTGTGAAGGAGGCGTTTAAAAGCTTTTTGAAACTAATATAAGGCTGCCAAAGAGCGCCAGCCGGCATAGAAGCAAGCCACCAAGTTTTTGGGGCTTCAAAAGCCAGCATAGAAGCAAGCCACAGTTTTTGGGGCTTCAAAATCTGGAAGCCCTTCTTTTGAGGAGGAAAGCAAACATAGGTGCTGCTGTCCAAGAGGAAAGCATCAGAGATGCAAAGGCGTTCGACAAGCTTTCTAGGAAAGCTTTAGAGTTTTTAAACTAAGGCTTTGAAGCCTTAGCAAGGCTTTGAGAGGAGCTGGCTTGTTTTGTCAACAACGAAGACGCCAACAAATCAGGCGTGCAGTTCGGGCCATCAGAGGTCGTTCGAAGGTGATCACAAAATGCTGCAAGAGAGTAAGCTTGTAGAGCAAGCGAAGGAGGCACAAGAGAAGCGAGCGCAGAAACCAAGTTGCGGCAGTACTGAGTACACACAGCATTTGCAGACGACAGTAAGCAAACAAGAAGCTACGGGCAGCATCAGTACAACAAAGAAGCGCAACAAAGCAAGGCAAACTGAGTGCATGAGGATGGGTGGCAACTGTTTGGCTTTGTCAGCGTATGAGACGCTGCTAAACAATCATCAAGTTGCCCCAACGTTGTAAAAGATCGATGAAGAACTCAAAGGACGTGAGAAACTAGTCTCAATTAAAAACAGAGAGAGAGTGATCCAAAAACAGGTAGAAGATGTGGTCACACTTCAAAAAGCACTTGAAGAAAAAGAGAAACTTGCAGCATGGAAAGCTCCATTCGACAAAAAGAAAGGAAAATCTTGTCGATGTCGATGTCGATGTTCATTGGTGTGAAGGTCTTCTCTTGAGCCTTGATTTTTTTATCAATCTTCATGTGCACGTCATCGTGCACTTACATCTTTGCTTTAGTTGCATACAAATCTGTATTCTCTCTTCGAGATTCATAGCCTGCTCTTCTAATTTAAATTCTTTCATCTTTAGTGCTTGTGCTTGATTGTTTTAGCACTTCCTGCTGTTTTGCCTGCACCTTGGCTTGCTCTTCAAGCTTCTTTTGCTGCTCTTGCTAAAGCAATGATTTGTCATCATTGTCATAAGCCCGGACACTTGAAAAGATTTTGTAAGAAGATTGAATGCTTCAATTGTCATGAGCCAGGACACTTTGCATATCAGTGTTCAAAAAGGAACACTAGGGATTGCTACAAATGCACAAAGATGGGACACAGCGCCCGAAATTATCCTCAAAAGAATCTACTACACACAAGACACAGGATATGGCAAAGGAAGCTAGTGCCCACCATCATTGATGAAAAACAAGAGTCCAACATCATTGATGAGAAAGGAGACTTGATGAAGAATGTGGTCAGAAAGGAGAACGTTAAGGATGTGCTGTCGAAGAATGAGATTCGACATCAGACAGAAGATGCCCAAATAGCATCAAAGCCACATAACTCGAAGAATGTGTCACTGAAGAAGGATGCCAAATTCAAAAAGATGGACAACCATCATATGCATGAGACATGTGGTACTCATGATTCATGGTCTCTATGGGAAGAGACAAGAAGGACATCAACACATGACCATCAAATCCCTGCTGGTCCCACACATCCCAACAAGGGCCTACCATCCACACCTTGCAATAATGTAGCATTCCTACCTAGTATGTCTCACAGATCTACAATGACCGTGTCAAACTACTTGCACAAAGTTTAGATGATGATGAGATAAGATGATATGAGATAAAGCATGTCTTGTTGTACTTCCTAATCGCCACATAACACACCACATGCAACTAATCGGACTTCTTGTATAGCGGCAGCCCTGCAGCCTCTCCCCCCTGCATGCAATCATAGCTGGCACTGATTGCCTAAGTACTGCTGACCAGCCAACCACCCCTTTTGAAAAAAAGGCCTGTCCAAATCTCTGCCTTCATTTGCGGGATCTCATTGTGCTGCATGTGAGAGGTCATAGTAGCATCGCCATATCCAAGCACAACCCAAGCCATCACAACAACCAGGCAACACCGCACCACCAAGAGGCAAACCATCACGAGCACGACCACCACCACCCCAGCAAATCCCCCACCGGGCTCCCACCTCCCAATGTGCTGGCCCCCAAAAATACCGGCCAGCGGAGATAACTATGACAAGGTGCCACTCTAGCCTATACATGGCTCTTCGACTTCCCATGTTTCTACATCTGGGATAATCCAGCACACTTTCCAAGTCATTTCATGCCCAAATTGCCTCCAAAACTGCATGTGGCCTTGCCCCTTAGATGTGCCTTTACTGCCGTGAAGGATCTGTCCCATAACTGAGCTCATATGCGCATAGTGAAAGCATGTGACAATTCAGCAGTGCATCAATGGCCAAGACGACAAGGACCAGCAAACGGTGAAACAGGCCCAGAGTAAGAGAGATCTAGACAGGTGAAGGCACACTCAGGGACCCTTGCACAAATGGAGGCACAAAAATATGAGCACAGCTTAGGGCCCTTACAGAGTGAGCACAGAACTGGGGAGAGACTGCACAGACATGCCAGCTGGACCAGGAGCATCACAGATTACTCGTAGCAGGAGTAACAGCATGACTGAGCCTACAACAGCATAGCCATTGAAGCCTTCAATCTTCTCATCACCCTCATTGCTAACACATCAGTTGAATGATCTAGTTTGCATCATCATAATTTTAATGCAAGCATAGTTCGCATGGATTTCAACATGCATGGCAGCACCCAACAATTCCTTTTCAGACATAAAATGCACATAAGACTCGTGCTCACCTTTGCAACTGGCTCTCTAGATAGGCATACTACATCTTGTTCTTCCAAGGGGTCTCCTGCGAAATCCTCGTTATATCCATTACCTTGTTTAACACCTGATGTCATCTCTGCAGTCCCCTCGGGCACAAACTCTTCTTCAAAGCCCTCTGTTTATGGCAACCAACACTATGATCAGTTCTACTGCCCATCATCATGAAGATGGCAGCACATTATCAAAATCATTATCCCTTATGTGCAGGATTACACCACGTGTTTCTTACTTTTCCCATCGTTGGACCTGGCATGCAGCGAAGGACTTCCTTCTTCACTGTCCATCCCAATGTCTACACAGGTTTTATCCTTGCCTTTAAGATTAGTAAGCACGGTATCTTTGAGCTCTCTGTTTGCATCTGTTTCGGGTGGCTTGGAGCATATATTTTGCTGCTCCAGATCACCCATCGTTCAAGTTTAGATTGTTGCTCTTTGATGAATGTATTCATGAAGAGTCTCCACAAACCCAGCAGCCAGCAGCCTGTTGTACATACACTGAATAAATTATGGAAAATTTCCCATTTGAAAGGAATAAATATGCAGCATGCTTAGAAAGAAAAAAAAGACCTCTCCTAACAATTTTCAGTTACAAATAAAACGCTAAAATTATTAGGAACGTGCTGGATACAGAACACGGCTGCATGCCACCACAGGTCATGGCTGCTCGTCCCGGGATGGTTCTGTATCCAGCAGGGGGCCATCATGGGGCCTGTCTCAGCTACATCACAGAACAAGGCCGTGTGTCAGCAGGGAGGGGCATCATGGCTACTCAATCAAAGTAGATGGGCAATTTTGCCTGTCGAGCTTCCCTGCTGGTGGGTAATGGTTTCGCCTTAATCAATATCATTAAGATTGTTTGGAGAAACTTTAGGGCTTGATCTCAGGTCGTCTGGTAGAGGGGCCGGAGCTCTAACCAGCAGGCTAATAGAGCCTTTTTATTTCCAGCTATTGTGTGTGTGTGTGTGTGTGTGTGTGTGTGTGAGAGAGAGAGAGAGAGAGAGAGAGAGAGAGAGATTACCGTCTTCATATTTCCTTCATCGAACTCTAACTGTGTAGAGAAATGCCCTCTTTTGTAGCTCAACGTCCATAGAAAGTGTGTCTGTGCGTGTGTGCGCGGAGAGAGAGAGAGAGAGAGAGAGAGAGAGTAGGGGCGCCATTTTTGAACACGCCACGCTTTTGATTCAAAAGACAAGACTCCTTTATGGGGGGAAGAAGAGAATTAGGGCCCCCTATTCCAAAACCTCCTAGGGCTCTCAACCGTTCCATAGGCTGTCCCATCGACATATGATGGTATCTACCTGAAGGTGCGTCCTAGTATGCCCTTCAAACTTTTGTTTTGTTTGCATTTATTTACTTCTTTGATTTGGCAACGGACGAGTGTGAGTGAGCAAAGGTACATGGATAGTACACATCTTGGCCACCTAGGTCCCATGCTATATGTGTGGCATAGTTAAGAGTGTTAGGGAGCTTGGCCACCACCTCCAACCAAGTATGCAAAGACATCCAAACAAGTTTTTTTTTTTCAGAAAGAGACTTCTATTAAGTATGAGAAAAACATACAACAATCACAGCTATAAGCCAGAAAAGAATAGAATCACCCCAATATGTAAGGTGATTTCAACCACTGAGGAGCATCATGATGCCATGTAAGACTTGTGGTGCTAGAGGAAAAGAAGATGCCATGGTCCCATTCCCGCATAAATATCACACGCTTTGCCTGCGCGGAACGAGAGGGACCCTGAATGCGAGCCCAAGTAGCCATAAGAGTGTGGATGATATCACCCCATATAATACTAATGCACTGAGACCCAAAAATGTGGACACCCTCAATAGCCTCCGTGCATCTAGCTCTCCAGACCTGCCATGCTGTAATACTGGCAATAATCTCCCAACTGGTGTCAATCCTCTGTCTAGGGGGTGTATAATCAGAGTGAGGAACATCCTGCAATAAACCATGCTGGGCAATACCTCTACGAATGAAAAAAGCAAAATCTATACCATTGCCATCATAAAAAAGCTGCGGACCGGACTGGGAGAGCCAAGCAACTGCCCCCCAAGTCATATGCATGGCTCGGCCACTCAATTTGCCCATAAGTTGGGCTACAGGACCCCAAATCTGTTGTGCAATGTTGCATCCCCATAGACAATGTTGTAAGGACTCAGAATCTGCCGCACATCTAGGACAGGAAGGTGCTACACCAAAAACTAATCTCCACTGATTGGTGGGGAGACCACCATGTAAGAATAACCAAAAGAAATGAGAGATCTGGCTCCTTCTGTATGAGTGCCAAAGTCTATGCCAATATCTGCACTGTATCACTGGAGAAATA
Organism: Cibotium barometz; assembly: GCF_041138505.1. Classification (NCBI taxonomy): domain Eukaryota; kingdom Viridiplantae; phylum Streptophyta; class Polypodiopsida; order Cyatheales; family Cibotiaceae; genus Cibotium; species Cibotium barometz. The sequence continues at coordinate 27,704,606 of NC_141050.1, forward strand.
TCATAGCTCTCCCAATGAGGCCTGAGAGTAGGGATCCTATACATCTGTTTATTGAGGAGAAGCCTGGCATTCCAAACAGTGAAACTGAAAAAAGGAAGGCTTTTCAAAGGATCGAAGGCATCAATCCACTCCCACTCCCACTCTCTTGGATCCCAGTGAAGATATCTGATAGGACTGCCACCATATAGCCACAGACACCAAGAGCCATGAGTCACTATCTGAGGAGAAGGGTCAATGAACCAGTGCTTTCTCGAGCGACCATCAATCGAAGGCATCAATCCACTCCCACTCTCTTGGATCCCACTGAAGATATCTGATAGGACTGCCACCATATAGCCACAAACACCAAGAGCCATGAGTCACTATCTGAGGAGAAGGGTCAATGAACCAGTGCTTCCTCGAGCGACCAACAATCCTCACTGGACTAGGCGTAGTATTTGGGATGATCTCCTCCATACTACATCTCCTCAATCTCCGACCAGGCATGATAAAATAAATGAGGCAATCTGTATCCTCCTGGCCCGGGAGAGCAATGACCTGCAGAGGTATGCCTACCCTCGAAAAAACTCCTAGCCAACTTGGATGATAGTCTCCATGAAAGGTCCCAGAAAGCCACTCATGCGGAATAGCTGCATCAATCTGATCAATACAAATGCGAGAGCCCCTAAGATGCTGAGTGGATGCAACTCTCTGATCCTCCGGAAGACTCTTAAAGGTCTTCCAAGCAAGAACTGTGTATGCGCATCTCTCCCATCATCCTGACCATTGCATATAACGAGATACACCAAGTGGCCGACCAGCCTCATCCCTAATGAACTCGTTCCACATAATAGGTTGTCGGTCAGCCTCGTCCAAAGACCTAGGAAGCCTTTATCACAAAAAATATCTCATGCTTCTCCATGCTCTGACAATGGCTCTGCAACAATAAGAGGGGAAGATGGTGCCCTAATATTAGCCTCTGTGAGCAAAAAAACGTGTGCTGGGCATCCAGTCTCTCCCGACCCTGGGTTTACATCTGGAAATCTGAGACTAAGAAAATATCCTTCCAAGGCTCAGTGCCTGCTAGGAAACCTCTGACCAGAAGTTTGCAAAGCAACGCCCTGCACTGAACATCCGGATCGATAATATTCAAGCCCCCCTCTCTTTTGGGCTGAATAACTGTGAGCCAAGCGACCCTGGCAACGAGTGTCTGAGGTGCCATCCAAGCCCAACCAAAGAAAATTGCGGATCAATCTCTGCAATTGGCCAATGCACGCACGAGAGAAGCACCAACAAGAGGCAATAAACCAAGCTGAGGCAAGCAAAACCTAATTAGCCACCAAATCTCTGGAGGCTAAATCTAATCTCCTGGAGCTCGAATGGAGGAGCTTCTTCCGGATACTCTTAAGTACCGGAGCAAACTGCTGTGCAGGAGAAATAACAATCCCAACTTGGCATCCCAAATATCTAGCAGTGCATCCTTTGCTGATCCAAGTAAAACCAAGCTCTGCACCCCAATCAACTCTCGGTGAATCACTAACCCAAAAACCAACAGATTTGTGCCAATTAATGAGTGCCCCTACTGCCAAACAAAACTCCTCTAGTGCTACCCGGAAGGAACATAAGCATATATGTGAAGCCTCCAAAAACAAGGCTGTGTCATCAGCTAACTCAGAGTCAACCAACTCCTCATGACTACGAAGAGGCAACCTCAATCCTGAAATACCAGCAGTAGAGCAGAGAAAGATGCTCATGGCCTCTGCAACTATGATATATAATAAAGGAGCTAATGGGCAGCCCTGTCATACTGAGCGAGAAATCTGAAACCGCTCTCCTCTATCACCGCAAGCAAGAACTCTACTGTGGCCATCACGATACATGACTCCCTTGATCCATCTCTGAGAGAAGACCATATGACTAAGAGTACCCTCAAGGAAGTCCCAATCCACTCTATCATAGGCCTTCTCAAAATCCAAGAGCAAAATGGCTAAGGGCTTATTGCTCGCTTTAGCCCATTCGACGGCCTCCCAAAACAAGAAAATGTTATCAAAGATGCTCCTACCGTGTAAGAATCCATTCTCGGTATCATGAATAACATCCTGCAAAATTGGCTGCAACCTGTTGCTCACTGCCTTAGCAAGAATATAGGCAGTGATAGGTCTCCACTGGCCAATCAATGTCTTATCCCCGCTCTTAGGAATAAGATAAATAAGCCCCTTAGTGAGAGAAGAAGGCATAGAACCTGTGTCCCACATCTCCTGCAAAGCCGATGTCATCTCATCGCCAATCTCATCCCAAAAAGTAATGAAAAAAATAGGGGAGAGGCCATCCTCCCATGGACACTTACCATGAGGTAAGGCATGAAGAGCACGACTTAACTCTTGCATAGAAAAAGGGGCATCCAAAGTGGCACACATCCCCTTAGTGTGATCAAATGTGGCAATGCATTCCAAACCTTCCTCTGTGCCCTGTGTCTCAAATCAGAATGCGGCTCGGCACTAAGAAGGTGGCAATAGAAATCGGTGGCAATCTGTCTAACCATAAGAGGATCTGAGTGAAGAGTGCTGCCATGTGAATCCTGCAACTGCCTGACACTATCTCTGGCATGAGATGGGCTGTGAGAAGCAAAGAAATGTTTGTTACATCTGCCACCCATCTGTGTCCACATAAAATCTGTCTAACTGGCATAGATACATCCTACATCTCTTCTCCTGTTATACCATGAATAAAGAAGAGTGGATGGACTCCTCAAAATGTCATCCTCATGCCAACAATCTCTACCATGAATGGAGAGTATAAACCTCTCCCAAGACGCTCTTTCAAGAGGATGCACCAAGCCCTCATGTCCAATTCTTTTATCTGTTGGCATCTCAACCATGTTCAAATCCCCACCAATAATCCAATGGTCGGCAAGAGGCATCAATGTAGTGAGAGATTTCCAAAAGGCAATCCTCTCACCTCTATGGTTAGGAGCATAGAGGTTGAGAATACAAATGCGTGTAGTACCCTGCATAAGGATGATCCACTGCGCTCTCGGCAACAGGCAAAATGACACCATGTCCAATGATGCAAGGTAAGATCAAAGCTGAAACAGAGATACAAACACCACCCTTAGTACTAACAGTCGGTGACCAAAAGGTGTGTCCTGAGAGAAGCTTGCCTGATCTCCCACACTGACTAGCATCCAGTTTATGCTCTTGTAAGAGCAATATATCCATAGGTCCACCACCTGTGACTGCACAATGAAGCTGGGTTTTTGCATGAATCCGGCTAGGGGGCCTGGGAACTCTTTTCCCTGGAACCCGGGACAAAACATAACCAAATTTCAAAATGGATCCTATCAATACAGTGGTTGGGTGGTTGGCTAACCCATGGGATTGGATGGGGTTAGGCTGGACTTATGGATCCCTAGAATAAGACTAAATTCTATTAAGTTACGATAGTTAAAGTAAATCACGGATAAACCTTGTTCTATGGAAAAGAATCAACGAATGTGCCTCTTAACGGGGGGGAAAAAGTGTCGGTCTCGATGATCCAAGTGCAAGTTCCTCCCTTGACTCGGCCATATGACCTGTGGGTTCGGTTGGAATGAAAAAGGTCTTGTGATCGACAAAGGACCCCCTTTAGAGGCGAAAGTACGTCTCGCATAAGTAAGGGAGGGAAAATCTGATGATGTAAACCTTACCTCTCTCTCCCACTCCGGGGAAAAGCCAGGGCTAGTCCTCAGAACTAGAGGGGTACCATGACAATGCGAATGTGCAACATCATCCTCAAGGGTGCAATCATCCTATAACTGTAATGCAGCATCCTCCTCTGAGGGATCCAGATTATGTGCCTGCATGGCCTCATCCTCCAAAAAAGGATCAACATCTTGCGAGGCAAGAGCTGCATAGGGGTTAGGGTGCTCCATAGGGGGTGTGGGTGAAGGGGCAGGTACGGGGGTCCGAGGGTGCCTGCCATCCCTAACCAAACCCAACGCTGTGTGGTCTGCTATGGCAAAGGAGCAGCTGGAGTCTCGGCATCTGCAGAAGGCCTCTGATGGGCAGGACTACACCGCCTCCTAGCATGGCCCCTCGATCTGGGACAATCTCTAGTGTAATGTGACCCTGTCGACGACAAATCCGACACTGGTCAGGTCTGCCTACAATCTCCATCCTCTGGCGGAAATGAGATCTGTCAAGTCTCTGAAGCATAACTTGATCATCAGTAATCGATGGATCAGGAACAAGCACATGGACCCCGGGTACACCATCAAGAGTGGCGGTAACGATCGCGAAATCTGGCGGGAGAGCTAGTACCTCTAGAACCTGGCCAAAGGATGCCCCTATGGAAGCTAAAAGCTTCCAATAGGTTCAAGGAAGAGCAGGGAACCGTAGTGAGACCGGGGTAAGGTGCTGATCCTCTACCACTGGATCAAAGCCCACCCGGTACTGAAAGAAGAAAATCTTCCTAGGACCAAGAGGAAAGGGGCTACTAGCCAAAGCCTGAGAAGTAGCTTCTAAAGAATGAAGTCCACCTGGAAGAAGCCTCGACTAAGTAAACGAGTATCCTGAAAGTGCACAATCAGCTCCAAAGGGAGAGCTGCTAGAAGCCATTCACGGGCCTGCAAACGAGAGGGATAGGAACCATAAACTCTCGCAAAACAAGGGTAGTCTGAACCTCAAGGTCAATGTCGTGCTGAAGAGAGGTGAGCTTGTCTTGTGAAAAATTGATGATTCTTCCGGGGCTAGTGGGGGTGATGAGAGATTGGCTGCGGGCAGAAAAAGCCATAAGACCAATCAAGGCTAGTGGGGGCAGCAGAAGGGCAGGCGTGGACTGAAAGGCTAGCGAAGGGCATGCGGGGATTGAGAAAAGGCTGCAGAGGGACGGGCGGGGGGTTGCAGAAGGGCAGGCGAAGGCAATAGAGGCAGGCGGGAGCAGTAAAGGAGTAGGCGAAGGCAATAGGGGGGGCAGCAGCGCAGGTTCACGTCACTTCAGCACGTCTTTTTTTTCAATATCCGAACGAGTTTGAGTGAGCATAGGTACATAATAGTACACATGAGCTACACCATGGCCACCTCGGTCCCATCCTATATGTGTGGCATAGTTAAGATTGTGGTTGGCCACCACTTATGAAAAGACATCGGGCACATGAAAATGAAAGCGAGCCTTGAATACAAAAAGTGAGTCATTTTGGAAGAGGCATGGCCCATAATAGGCCAACACTCAGTCCAAGAAGAAGGTTGCTTGTTGTTGAAGGATAGGCTCGTGGGCCCACATGAGGTTCCTACTTCTTAAGACACCCTTACACACACAAAAACATTACATGTCCATGCTCCCACCCTATCAGCTTCCATGTTTTTTTTTAATTGAGAGAGAGGATATTGAATTACATAGGCCACTGGGAAGATTATGATGTTGTATATAAAGATTCTTTGTTGTTGATATCTCTGCCAATACAATGAAGCAACTGCCTTTCTTAGCACAATGAAGCAACTACCTTTCTTAGCACAATGCCTCGCTAACTCAAGACCTTTTGATGCTTCAAAGTTCATGTGCAAACTTTTGTGATGTCCAACCACACAATTTCTTTGGTGTTAACAAGACATCTTAGGGTATGAAGGCTTATTGGGAGAAGACATGTTGCTAATTAAGAAATTTTCCCGATTTCCTAAAACATAGATATGCCATATTTATAATTTCTCAAACCTTCCCATTTTCAATGTAAATCTTGTGTGGCTAGTCAAAATAGTGTTCCCAATGCATCTCTCTTGCGATATTTGCCTACTCCCTCTTTCTTCTCTTCTAGTATTATTTGGATGTTGACTCGATGTCTACCATTTTAAACTAAAAATATGCCAACAAGAAGTACAAAATGAAAAGATAGTAGCCATACATTGCTACGAGAGAGAGAGAGAGAGAGAGAGAGAGAGAGAGAGAGAGAGAGAGAGAGAGAGCACACTAACAAAGAGGAGCTCGATAAATAGGCAAAATGTCATAGCACATACATCTCTCTCAATACTACACTACACCACTACAAAATGTTTTTTTGTTCCCCCCTTTTGTGATATTGAAAACTTTATACCTTTTTGATATTGCATAAATTTTTTTCATAAAGTATGAGTTGGCTCCTCTTTGAGATAAGTCAGTTATTTTCAAGTATGTTAAAACTCAAGAACTAATTAAATATTGGTCTACCTTACTTTAACAAAACATTGCATGGGAAATATATAGAGAGACACCTTAATAATGCAGCTTGGGCAAGGGAATCCAAGGCAACGTCATCATCCTATCACAAAAAAAATATAAACATTTGAAGGTTGAAGTATAAAGGAGAGATAATCCAGTTGTCTGAAGATTGTTTTAAAGCCGTGTTCAGGTGTGTGATTGTCAACATTTTATTGGGTTGGAATGCTAGGTGTATATTTATATGCCAAGTTTGGTGCTTTAGGAGCTTCTATATGGAAGCATGATGTGTTTTGGCAAGTTGAGGACCATGAAGTCCATCATGGGCTTCAAATATAAGGCTTATCTCTACTCACCCTCCTAGAACATACATTTTCTTTAAATATATGGAATTGGTTGGAATTAGGAAGTGCAACACAACATACACACCCATGCGTGCCATGGCTTGTGCAATGGGGGCTTGAACCCGTGCCCTTGGGACTCTTGGGCAACAATCTCTCTCCATTGTACTAATTGGAGGTCGACAACGACGAGCCGTCTATTTTATACACGCAAGATTACTCTTGCCCGTCAGGGACAAATCATGCCACTAGTATATATAATGGTTGGGTGGTTAAATATGGTATGCCAAGCTAGCTATTCTTGAGTTCTTCTTCTTCTTTCGGAATGAGGCTTGAATCAAAGATCTAAGTTACTAGTGGAAGGTTTGCACCAAGCTTGAGCTTCCAAATTGTTGGAGCCATTTGTTTTTTTTAAATCCGTGCGTCGAAACTCTATCGGGCTGCCGTCGTCGACGTTGCCATCCATTTGTTGGCCGTTTTCATTCATTTCCGTCGTTGACGTTTTTCTGCCGGCTGTCGCCACCACACCATAGTGTGGCTAAGCTAAGCCACAAGCACCTTTGTTAGGTGCTTGCCAAGATGCTCACTCTCTCTTGCGACCCTGTAGTACACAACACAAGCTGCTGACCCCCCGTCAACAGCGCAGAGAGGAAAGAAAAAGCCCACGATTTTCATTACAACTTTAAAAAAAATAATAAAAAAAAAGAGAAAGCCTAAGGTTTTTACTTCAAAGGTTTCTTGGTGTATTTTCGCAAAAAGAATCTCCTTCTAGTGGTCTGTTTCTTGAAGCACTTGGCTCGATCTATGAAGCAGTAGCTCTACATGGCTTTAGTCTTCATCAGCTTCGACAACCATACGACCAAGGGACTCATTTATTATTTCTCTTTTATTTTCCATCATTTATTATTTCTCTTTTTATTTTCCATCATTTGATGCTTCTTGCATATTATTGGTTAAAAACGGATTCCAACCACTCTACCCCACAATCATCGGAATCTGTCCCTCTTCACAAAAAATGCATGAATTGCGGGACCCTTGGGTAATCGTGAGGGTACTCTGAAAAAGGGATTAAAGCCAAAATTTGCACTAAAGGATTTGAAACCACCAAAGTGCACTCGCACTTTACCTTCTCATACGGCTGATACAATAGATTACTGGCTTTCTAAGTGGGAATAATGTTTTACTTTATGTGGATCACATTAGAATCCAGCATGCTACATATAAGTTACAAGATGTGGCTCATCTAATTCAAAAGGACAAGGCAATCCTGAATACTTGTTTTTGGGAGGAATTTAAGAATTTGTTTATTCAAAATTTTGTGTCACCAGATGAGCAGAGTAGATCCCTTGATACTTGGTTTTTTATCTCTCGAAAGAATCTTACAGTTCAGGAGTATTTAAACAAGTATCAAGAGGTGTTTATGAAATTTCCCAAATTTTGCCAGATTTCTTATAGGTTCATAAATTCGCCTTAGGGTTAAATGATAAAGTTCAACCCTTAGTACGCTGTGAGAAGTGTCAAACCGTATCCAGAGCTATAGAAATGGCTTTAGTTTATGAAGATGGTCGAAAGAGTCAAAGTCAGGCAGTGGGTCAAGTTTCAAAGTCTCGTTTTATGCGACCTACTTATGAAGCTTTGAGGTACACTCGTGGGCAAAAAGGAAAGACATCTATGTGTAGTGTACATTCCTCTACAAAGGTGTTAATGAAGAATGACCGCAGATCTTCTCTCACTCCTGAGCAGTCTAAGAAACTAAAGAATGAAGGCTTATGTTATGCTTGTATGGCAAGTATCAAAGGCGTGATTGTACCATTGAAGAAGTAGCACATAGTTGTAAATATGACCATTGAAGAAGTAGCACATAGTTGCAAATATGACCATTGAGCTTATACATTCAGATCACAGGGATGATCTCGAGGAAGAATTATTGGATGATACTCCAGAGGAGACACCCCAACATTCTACTAGGATACTCTCAATGTCATTTGAGAAACAAATACCCATGGTTGTGGAAATATGTTAATCTTAATCCTAGTCACCACTGAAGAGCATCCCCCGCATGGAAGATTTTGGAAGACTCGACTGGAGAAAGGAGTACCTAGAAATTCCAGAATACAACCAAGTGTACATGAGTGCGCCACCAACACTGCGGGTCGATCCATCATACATGCCAGTTAAAAGAAGATGGACACACTTGGAATTTTAGGAAGCTAAAAGGTGCGACTCACATGTGTGCTACTTTCCCATCTTTATACTAGCAACATTTGCACACATTCAGGAACAAATATAGCAGATACTTACATGGATCAGGACATGGCGTAGAATTCCAGACCCCGCTATTGTAGCTAGCATCATATTTTTGAAATTAGTGGTGGTGCTCATAGACCAACCAAAGGAGGCTTATGATGGCTACTATGAAGCAGAACACTTGAGATTCAACATGAACCAAGAGCCACTAGATAGGGGAATCATGCTTTATTACCACCGGCTTTGATGTCTTCCAGGATACATGCATATCACTTTCGAAGACATGGTGGATACAGGATTCTGGAGATCACATTCGGCATTCTGACATACACTCAAGATACTCCAATCCAGGAGTAAATTTTACCGACATGAGTTCGGTGACCAGGTCTTAAGACCTCGGTTTAACAGGTTCTGCGAACAGAACCGACATCAGGAAGGGGGGGATGTTAATCCCATTTTGGCTTAACAAACATGATCCTCAATTGAGGACATTAATAAGTATCATGAAATGGCACTATAAAAGTTGTACATTATGAGATATTGGCCACCCAAGGCTGGTAAGTAAGTTTTAGGCGCCCAAGTGTGAATAAGTGCCAAATGTATATAAGGCATTTTCTCATAATGAAAAGACACAATCCCCTTTGTGCTATAGAGAGCTCTCCCTTGTGTCTTGAGGGAGATTGAAGGAGAGAGAGCATTCTAGCATTGTACCCCTTTTATGCTTGTGTGAGAGAGAGTGAGAGAGAGCATTCTAGCATTGTACCTCTTTTATGCTTGTGTGAGAGAGAGTGAGAGAGAGTGTGATTGCCTTATGCTATGGTACGAGAGAGAGCATTCTAGCATTGTACCTCTTTTATGCTTGTGTGAGAGAGTGAGAGAGAGTGTGATTGCCTTATGCTATGGTACGAGCGACTCTATGGTGATAGCACAGAGGTGGAGCTTAGAGTTTGGAGCTTAATAAGCGAGCTTGGAGGCCTTAAAAGGGACTCAAGCATTGGTAAGTGCCCTACGACAGTTACGATCTATTGCTCATCCTTTAGGTGAATGTGTAGAGTTCCCTCTTAGAGGTGTGGTAGCCCATAACATATGAGAGACAATGTATCAGTAACAAAATTCACTTTTCCTCATCTATACAAGATTTCCATGTGAAACTCTTGCATCAATTTGGCCCATCTTGCTTGATGGCCTCTTAAACAAAAACATTTCAGTGTATCATGATCCGTGTATACCTTAAACTCATCTCCATACAAATAATGCACCTTGAGTGCATGGATAATTGCATACAATTCAAGCTCATGTGCGGACCACTTACGTTGCAAACTACTGATTTTCTTACTCTCAAAAGCCACTGGTCGACCTTCTTGGCTCAACACAACTCCTATGGCAATGCTATTAGCATTTGTCTCAATGACAAAAGGTATAATTCAAGCTCATGTGTGGGCCACTTGTGTTACGAACTACTGAGATACTTACTCTCAAAAGTCACTGGTTGACCTTCTTGGCTTAACACAACTCCTATGGCAATGCTATTAGCATCTATCTTAAAAAACAAAAGGTAATGATGGATCCATGATCTTTAACATAGGTGCAGTTGCAACTGCCTGCTTTAATTTATCAAAACTTTACTGTTGAATGTTGGTCCAGACATAAAAAACGGTAATTTGCAACAAGTCAGTCAATGGCATTGCTATTTCAGAATAGAAAATAATAAATTTTTTATAAAAACCAGATAATCTTAATAAAGATACGAGTGCAGAATGTCATGTGGAACAAGCCAAGCCACAATTACTGCTACTTTCTCTTTATGCCTAGCGTCGATATAATGTGTCCCAAATACTCAACTTCCTCTTAACATAGGAAAGTCTTTTGTTTATTGGCATATAACACATTTTCCCTGAGCATGCCAAATGCTATAAACAAGTGTGGTTCGTACTCCAATAAAGATTTACTATAAACCAAAATGTCATCAATAAAATCCACCACAAATTTACCCATGAATGGCCTAAAGAAATCATTCATTAACATCATAAATGTGGCTGAAGCCCAAACCGCATCACAAGGTACTCATAATGACCAAAACAAGGTACTCATAACATCATAAATGTGATTGGCGCATAAGTAAGCCCAAATGGCATAACAAGGTACTCACATAATGACCAAAACGAGTACAAAAGCAGTCTTAGATACATCTTCATCTTTAATATGAATATGATGGTATCCACTTCTTAAATCTATATTATTGAAGACCACACATAGAGCATCTATCAAATCATCAATCCTTGGCATTAGATATCGATGTTTTACAGTAAGTTTATTTAAGGCTATGTATTGATACACATTTGATAAGAACTGTCTTTCTTCTTAACTAGCAAAATCGAAGAAGCAAACGGTGAGAAATTGGGGGGAATGAGTCCTTTCTCTAGGTACTCCTCAATCACCTTCGACACCTCGTTCTCCTCGACCAAACTCATCCGGTATACAGAGGTCTATTCACCAGAGTTGCACTGAGCACAAGCTCTATTTTATGCTCCACATTTCTATGTGGAGGCAAAGAGGATGCCATGTCAGATTTAAAAACATGAGAAAAATTTCTCTTGCAAAGATTTTGTGGCATTACAAGTTGGAGTTCCACTTTCATGGTGTATATAACACTTCAAACTTTTTGAACCCAACCTAAAAAAGAGAGGCTTACAAGATATTCTAAGCATTTGTGTAGCAGTAAATAATGCATTCTTGGGTAGATCTGGCTCACCTTTAATGTGATGTGTCCTCCCCTCATGCATAAATTGATAGACATGTACTGTGAAGTCGATGAGAGGCTTCTTTCGTGCATGCCATTCTTTCCCTAGCATAACATCAAAATGTGTTAATTGAGTAATGTCAAAGTTAAGCTCCTCAAAGTAGGATTGAATGGTGAGACTAAGGCCTACAACCTATTGATCCCAAACCTCTATTCCTTTTCCATATGTTGCTAACTCAACTGTGTGTATTGATATGGCAATGGTTGAGTTTTCAACTTTAACTTCTTGACAAGTTGAGAACTAACCACATTATGACTAGAGCCCGTTTCAAAGAGTGCCTTCACTAGTTTCCCTTCAACTGAACCTTTCATGACAATAAGTTATGTAACTGGAAACTATTGACCCGCCCCACGACTAGCCTTTGAAGATAAGACTATTTTGTTAATCCCATTTTGGATTAACAAACATGATCCTCAATTGAGGACATTAATAAGAGTCATGAAACGACACTATAAAAGTTGTACATTATGAGATATTGGCCATCCAAGGCCTAGTAAGTAAGTTTTGGGCGTCCAAGTGTGAATAAGGGCCAAATGTATATAAGGCATTTTCTCATAATGAAAAGAAACAATCCCCTTTGTGCTATAGAGACCTCTCCCTTGTGTCTTGAGGGAGATTGAAGGAGACATAGCATTCTAGCATTGTGCCTTTTTTATGCTTATGTGATTCATGCTTGTGTGAGAGAGTGAGAGAGAGTGTGATTGCCATATGCTATGGTGCGAGCGACTCTATGGTGATAGTGTGGAGGTGGAGGTTGGAGTTTGGAGCTTAACAAGCGAGCTTGGAGGCCTTAAGGGACTCAAGTTCAAAGCATTGGTAAGTTCCCTAAGACAGTTATGATCTATTGCTCATCCTTTAGGTGAATGTGTAGAGTTCCCTCTTGGAGGTGTGGTAGCCCATAGCATTTTTGGCGTCACTGTCGGGGAAACACCTTTGTTTCTTCCATCCTCTTGGTAGGAAGAAATCATGAGAAATTGGTTGTGATGTTGTGTATGTTTGTGGTGGAGTGGTTTTAGGATAGAGCTTCACTGTTTGTTCTTGTTAATTTTGATATTTGCATCATTGAAAGCACCAACGTGGATGAGCAGGTCGGTGTTTGGTTTTTCTTCTTTCTCAAAAATTCATAAAAATAAAAAACATAAGGAACCATTGAATGTGCCAAGAACTTGCATTCCATTCCTTAGGAGTGGCACAATCGATTTGGTATCAACTGGATAAGTATTAAGCACCTAAAATGACAACTTTCAATGCGGGAAGTTCCACGTGAAACTGCAGCAAAACGTTGATGCCGTGTATCCTTTTCTGCAACTTCACGCTGCAAATCGCTCACGAAATCAGTGCTGCAATTAACGTCAAAAATCACGGGATTTCCTTGCCAAAAATAGACAACCTTATCTTGACACCTCTGACACTGCGAAGTCTGCCAAAATTTTTGAGCACGCGAAAGTTTAGCAAAGTGTTCACGACGTGAAACCTTCCGTAGTTGTTCATGGCATGAAACCCTTCTTGGTTCACGACGTGAACCCTTTTGAAATTGTTCACGGTATGAACCCTTTATTGTTCATGACGTGAAACCTTCTCTGATTCACGGGTTGGCCAAATCTGATGATTAGTCAGACCAAGGCCACAAGGGTCGATAAAGGAGGGAAGCCTATATCAAAAAGAGGGGATCTGACCCAAAAGGCAAAAATTTTTGAGCATGTGAAAGTGTAGAATAACATTCACGTCGTGAACCATTTCCTGCAATTTCACGCCATAAACCATTCTCTGTAGTTTCACGATTTTTGAAATAGAGCGATAGAATCGGAAGCAAAATCAAATTGGGTTGACAAATAGCTTATCAAATCGTACATACATGCACTTAAGATCTAGAAAACTCATCGGAGAAGATCTTACACCTGACGATAGTGCATCGAATCACCCAGAATCTTCCTATCAAAGAAGTGTGGGATCAAGACATTCCGTAAGCACAGACCTAAGTGTTTAAAGAAACCTGACCACCGCTGAAACTAGTAGCGAAGAGTCCATGGAAGAAGGGTTGAGATACATTGGGTTTGGGGAAGAGGAGAAACCACCCTCTCTAACCAGATCCAGTGGTATTATTGATGTCGCGCAGGGATTTTTTGGTCTCTAAACCAATCACTACGAGGAAGCGCAATCTGTGGGCTTGGGTCCGTCAACCATTGGACTCGGGCCACGACAAGAAGTGTCCATTCAAACGTTGATTTCTAGGCTGTTGAATATTGGCACCCCCCGACGAATAAGATGATTCTGCAAAGACGTGAGGAGGCGACTAATAGGTAGTCACTCCAAGAGGTACAACGACTGGACCATCCCATGGACCATAAATACCTAGAAGAGCTAATACAGGAAGGGGACGAGGTCTAGGAAGGGGAGGAATTTCTCAAAGGCCTAGGATAGATCCAACCATGGACCTTAATGCAGCCACAAGGACAGACCTGCTAAATATGGCAGCAAAGATGGGTGTCCAAAAGTTCTCTAAGACGGGGATCCTATCCAACATGTAGAGATTTTTGAATCCACATGTAAAACCTGCGGGCCAGTCAGTGATGTGACAATGATACATGCCTTCTCACTAACCTTGGAAGGAAAAGCTCATCAGTGGTTTCAAACCCTTGAGCCTGAGGATAAGGTTAACTTCACAAGGCTAAAGAATGTTTTTGTGCCTAGTTTTGCCCGAAGTGGTGACAGATGGAGCCCTGTGGCACAATTACATAATATCAAACAAAAGGAAGATGAGTCGATGAGAGACTATGTTTCTCGTGCACTTAAATTCGAGGTGCAAACTTGTGGGCCAGTCAGTGATGTGACAATGATACATGCCTTCTCACTGACCTTGGAAGGAAAAGCTCATCAGTGGTTCTCCGAACCCTTAAGCCTATGGATAAGGTTAACTTCACAAGGCTAAAGAATGTTTTTGTGCCTAGTTTTGCCTGAAGTGGTGACAGATGGAGCCTTGTGGCATAGTTACATAATATCAAACAAAAGGAAGACGAGTTGATGAGAGACTATGTTTCTTGTCTTAAGCACTTAAATTCGAGGTGCAAACTTGGAGGCCAGTAAGCCTGAGGATAAGGTTAACTTCACAAGGCTAAAGAATTTTTTTGTGCCCAGTTTTGCCCGAAGTGGTACAGATGGAGCCCTATGGCAGAGTTACATAATATCAAACAAAAGGAAGATGAGTCGATGAGAGACTATGTTTCTCGTCTTAAGCACTTAAATTCAAGGTGCAAACTTCGGGAGAGGCTAACTGATGATCAGTTGTTGCCTTGCTTTCAGAGAGGGGTTAGAGACCACAAAATACATGATTACCTGCTACTAGCCTAACCTGCTACTCTTGATGCATGTTGCAAATTGGCAATCGAATATAAAGATAATATGTTGGAATTGCCACAACTGGAAGATGTTAAAACATCTTTAGCAACTATGACTTCGCGTGTCTTGAGCCACTAAGAAATTGAAACTCAAAGCAAGCAAGTCGGAAACATGACGGTGGATGAGCTCAGTAATGCCATATTAGAGAAATTGAAAGTCAAAAAGGGAAGAGAAAAATCTAGGCATGGGCATAATCACCTTTACCCCCGTAGGGAATTGGTATGGTGCTCTATGTGCAGATTAAATCACACTACCACACCGAGTGTCCACAGTTTTAAGAGCAAGGCCATTACTCTATTGTGCTCACTGTGTAAAATTAGGAAATCATGACACTTCAATGTGTAGATATCCAAGATTTCAAAATGTTGCACAACTACTAGCACTTAGAGCCCCACTGGCTTTACCAACGCCACTTGTACAGATCACCGCTACTGCTGGACAACTCAACTCTTCCTACTTACCTAGGGGGATGTTCTGGGTACAAGATGCTTCACCTTTGCCACCACTAGTTGTTCCACCACAACCACCACAGGCCAAGATCAAGTAAGTATTTGATCGAAGAGCTGTCAGAAGATGTTGACATGGTGAGGGAAGTAGAACTTAGCATAGGGAGTACTACGAGGAAACGACTGAGGTTACGCCGAGATATTACATCCTACAGAATAACATGCAGGTACCTGTGTTTCAAACCATAGTACAATGGAAGGGCAAGGACATGAACTCGAATCTGAGAAGACGACCGCTATAATGCTTTGGCTACGGAGGGCCGTATCGAGTCGCCGAGTGCCCAAACAAGAATATGGTCCATACACATCAACCACAACAAGTGGTGGCTTCGCCCAATGACATGCCAGTACTCACCTGTACTAAATGTGGAATTGATCATTTGATCAAGGATTGTCTATACCGCATAAGTGGCTTAACTTCTACTGCCAATCAGGCCACCATCCGGACCATTAGTGTACAGCCTCGGAATATCACACCACTATAACAAGAGCTCAAACTCAATTAGGAGACAAGGGAAGGAATCGAGTGGATGCGGCTATTTCCAGAAGTGGCCGCAGAAGAAGAGTGAAAAAAGTGGGTAAGGGTGACACAAGGGTCACAATCCAAGACGGATCCAAAGAAGATACAATCGACACCGGATCCATCCAATCAAAGGAAGCGGGGTGTCGAGGAATCAATCATAGAGGATCAGACTAGGAAGAGCAAAGAGAGCAACCAACAAATCCTAAGGGGGTCGGTGAATACCCCAATTTTGGAAGAAACAAAAGAGGAGTCCCAAGCAAACACACTATCTAGAATGTTTGAGGAAAAGGGTTTGGGGGAGTCCATCCATTCCTTCTCCGTTGAAGAATACGAGACACATACATGGGAAGAACCCTTTATCTCCAAAGAACCCAGAGACATAGGAAGTCTTGTGGTTGTGATGTCCATGCCTGTACAAATGCTATTAGAGCAATTGTTATGCAATTCACCAACCCTATGGACCGACATAAAAGAATGGGTAGAAGGCAGGTTAAAGCCAGCCAATACTATAGATGAGGCTATGCCACCTTTGGCAGAAAGAACCTTGAGGCATACAAGGAAAACCCGAGTCATTAAGATACTAGTTAATCAACTGGGACGCTACTACAAAAGTGACGACACAAATGCTATAATTCCGATTCATCATAATGGGTACACTGGCTATCCTGGATGGTGGGGCGGGGGTTAGCATCATCACAAAACGTTGCTGGGAAAACTAGGGGAAACCCGATCTAAAAAAAGTAGATCTAATCGTTAAAATGGCTGACGGAACATCTTCGAATTCCATTGGGCTTATGGAGAATGTTAAATTTAAACTCTTTACGTTTCGCTACCATCATACATTTGTGGTCACGGATTTCCTATGCCAACTTGATTCATATGACATAATATTGGGGAGACCTTTCATGAGGGAATCCAAATTAGTGCATGATTGGGCCTTGGATCACATGTATGTACATAGGGAATGCAAATCTTAAAGATTGATATGAGAACATGGAAAGCACACCCCATGGAGGGACAGTTGTTTGGTAATGATTCGGTCACCACACAGAACGGACCACCTCTATACATATATGCCAGCCCTCAGAGGGAGATCCTAAGGATGAAGAGGAAATGAAAACGTATGCGTCACTTCCTCCTCTGGACTTGAGTGAAAACTGGATGTATGTGTTGGCCACCATTGATGTGATACAGCCCAGGGGAACCCAGTATTTGGAATTTGGAACTATCCCCACAACCTCTATCTGCATGGTTAATTGGCAGACCATTGATGAGGAATCAGAAGAGGAGACATCAAGTACAGAAGGTACCATAGCACGAAGCCGTACCACTGGTCAGCGCCTCAAACGGTGGCAAAAATAGAAATGGTATATAGCTCGACGAAATGCCTATTACACGAAGAAAACCCACAGATGCCCAGTGGCTGAGGTACCTTGAGGCCACTAAAGTACACGATGAGCTCTCAAAGGATTGGAGCAAGGAGTTGAGTAAGATATTGTTGGAGGGAAGGCACAAAGAGAAAATCATCCTTCAAGAGTTAGAAATACCCAAGCTTACAAAAGTTGGGTGCCAAAAACGCAATAAAGCCCTGACAGAGATAACGTGAGGCTAGAAAGATCATGGCTAAAGCCAAAAGTGAAAATGAGGACAAACCAGACTTGCTCTCAGTACCTGACCACTTTAAAACCTATATTGTTGGCGAATGGAAAGTGGTCTGATTGATAGCTACAAGGGTGAAAGAGGATGGGCTGTTCACATCATACGATTGCCCGACAAAAGTCAAGGAAGTGGATATTACGGGACCAGGGGAAGAAGCTCGGCCCGTATACATTGATAAAGACTTGACTTTGGCTGAAGAAGATGAGCTCATTGCTCTCCTCAAGGAATTTAAGGATTGTTTCGCCTCAAATTACAAAGAGATGAAGGGGATACCGCCTGAGGTAGTACAACATATGATTCCAATCATGGAAGGGTCCAGACCAACCAGGTAGAAACCATACCAGATGAATCCTAAGTATGCGAAAATTGTCAAGGAGGAAATTGACAAGCTCATTGCTACGAATTTCATCTATGAAATCGAATATATGGATTGGTTGTCACCAATCGTGATAGTGCCAAAAAAGAATGGAAAGCTTAGGGTATGTGTTGATCTTAAAAAGGTTAATGCAGCCATTAGGAAAGACCATTATCCATTGCCTTATACAGAACATGTTTTGGAAAGAGTGGCTAGGAGAGAAGCTTACAGCTTCTTGTTGGATAGATTCTCTGGTTACAATCAGGTGTCCATAGCACCAGCAGAGGACCAGCACAAGACAGCTTCCAACACAATGTGGGGGACATTTGCATACAAGGTTATGTCGTTCAGCCTCACAAACGCCCCAGCAACCTTTCAACGGCGGTTGATGTGCACAGCCTTCAAGGACTACTTACAAAAATGGTTGGAGGTATTCATTGACAATCTATGTGCACACTCTCGATGGGTAGACCATCTGGCCCTGCTTGAGGAAAGTGTTCGAGCGATGTCGATTATATCGTATATCCCTGAACCCCTTGAAGTGTTAGTTTTGGGTCAAGCATGGTGTGATATTGGGACACATTGCCTCAAAGAATGGTATATCCACGTATGATAGTAAGGTCAAGATGATATTGGAGTTGCCATCGCCTACCAACTACAAGGGTGTGCAAAGATTTATAGGCCATGTGGGGTACTATCGTCGCTTCATAAATTTTTATGCAAAAATAGCCAGACCCTTGTACAAGCTCCTCATTGTCTTTGAGTGGACCGAGGAGTGTCAAGAAGCATATGATTGACTGAAGCAAGCGTTGGCAAGCATGCCAATTCTATGACCCCCTAATTGGGATCTCATATTTCACGCGCATATTGATGCATCAAATTTTGCTATTGGTTGCATACTAGCCTAGCTTGGTGAGTTCAAATTGGACTATCCAGTTTGCTTCGCTAGTCGTCAGCTGAATGATGCAGAGGTGAATTACACCACCACAGAGAGAGAAGGATTGGCTATGGTTTACGCCATCAAGAAATATCGACATTACCTCTTGGCCAACAAAGTCGTATTTTTTGTGGACCATCAAGCCTTACTATACCTAGTAAATAAACCTTGCACTACGGGGAGAATCACATGATGGTTACTATTGTTGTTGGAATTTGACTTTACAATCACGGTAAGGAAAGGAACATATCATGTGTTGGCCGACCACATGTCAAGAATTCCAAACGGGGAACCAGCAATTGGTGTTGATGATGATCTCCTTGATGCTCGTTTATTCAAGATGGACATGGAATGGAGTGAAGAAATCTCAGAGTATCTAGCTTATGGTTTTCTGCAAGAAATACCTTAATAAAGATAAAATGCGACGGCTTATCAAGCTGGCTGCACCTTATCAACTGATTATGGGAGAACTATATAAGCTAGGAAAAGATAATGTGCTTAGAACATGCGTTAGAGAGGATGAGCTCATCACCATATTGGAAAAAGCTCATTCAGGGATAGCAGGCAGGCATTTTGCTGGAGAAATCACAACTCAAAAAGTGCTTCAAGAAGGTCTATGGTGGCCTACGTTATTCGAAGATGCCATAGAATTTGTCAAAAGATGCGAAGAACGTCAACGTTTTGCTATTCCACAGCAAAACGACAAGATGCCGCTCACCCCTATCATTGTAAGACAACTGTTCGAGAAATGGGGGATAGATTTTGTGGGACCGACTAGTCCAGCAGCACATCCATCCCAAGCCCGATACGTGATTGTGGCCACATACTATTTCACAAAATGGGCAGAAGCCAGAGCCTCAAGGAGAGCTGATGCATGAACAACTATAAAATTTTTATATGAGCATATCATTTCGAGGTTCGGCTGCCTGTTAGAATTGGTTAGTGATCGCGGCTCACATTTTATCACAATGAGGTGATTGATCATTTACTTGCGGGATTCTTAGTGATCCATCGAAAATCATCACCTTGTTATCCACGGGCCAATGGTCAAGTAGAGAGCACAAACAAGATTTTGTGTACTATCTTGACAAAAACCTTGGAAGCAAGTCGAATAGACTAGGAACATAAGCTGACAGAAGCCCTATAGGCCTATCGAACATCATATAAGGTAGCGACGGGTCACACTCCCTCCGTCTAGCTTATGGTGTGGAAGTAGTTATGCTTATGGAATACCTAGTCCCAAGCTTAAGGATTGCCGTACAAGAGTGTCTAACAGAGAATGCATTAGCTAAAATGTTAATTGACTTAGAGAAGCTTGATGAGACCAGACTGATAGCATCACATGGACTCATGGTTGAAAAATTACACATGAAACATTGGTTCGACAAAAACCTTAAGCAAAAAGAACTTGAAATGGGGGATTTGGTCCTTATGTATAGTGTCGAAAGCGCCAGGAAAAAGAAACTTAAATACCAAGGCCTGGGACCATTCCGAGTATCAGAAATCACACCTCAGGTGTTTGTTCGGATTGAGACAATTGATGGCATCCAAATGGAGGGTCATGTCAATGAAAGTAAATTAAAAAAATACTTTGGACCACTGACCCAAGAGATGCTCTTGCAATCAAGAACACCTCTTGAAATAACAAAAACATCTTGCAAAAGAAAAGATGCAGCAAGCACAAGAAGAGGATAAGGCTAGAGAGGCCAAATCCAAACAATTACTGCACAAAAGAATGATACATGTCAACATGGCTTTTGTGACCCTTTTGGATGAAGGGGAGTAAAACATTGAGCCAGCACAAGGTGGGACTTACTACAGCAGCTAAAGGCCATGCAAAATGGCTTTTGTGACCCTTGCGAACGAAGGGGAGTAAAACATTGAGCCAGCACAAGGTGGGACTTACTACAGCAGCTAAAGGCCATGCAACAAGCATTGCATTAATAGATACGGGGTTAAGTCATAACTTGATCTCATATGAAACTTGGGTAGCATTAGATAAACCACACCTTGAACCCACTAATGCCCAAGTTTGTAGCATTCACTTGATAACCATAAAAGCCGAGGGATTTTTGAATGTTAACATTTCCATAAAAAATAATTCCTTGGTTGGGAAGGTGTTTGTCATGCTTTGCAAGTTCCATGGAAGGAAGAGATGATTCTAGGATGATCCTAGATCTGTGCCAGTAAATGCAATATCCAATGGGAAGAACGAACATCATTGCTAAGTGAGAAGGTCATGTCCATACCCTTATGGAACTTGACAAATAGAGGGAAGCACATCATAACTGATGAACAAACAACGAGTGCAAGGGCAACACCTCAGAGGACAGAACCAACAATCGTTCTACGAAGCTTACCCACACAATACCCTACATCTAAGGGTACACAGAAGTGGGTGCCCAAAAATCAACTTACAGATCAACCAAACAAGATGGACACCAGAAATGATATAAAGGACCCAAGAAGAACCTGAAAACAATTCAAAAGTCAGATCTTGCTGACGAACCGATTGGCAAGACTCCAAGCACCCAAAGAAACCTCAAGGATTCCGTAAGCAATGGGTTCAAAAGGATTTACCGCGAGCACAAGAATACTATTGAGGCAAAATGGGTACCCAAACCCCACTCAGTTGGCCAATACCACAAACAATTTGAATCATAAAAAAGAAGGTGGTAAGAGCATGCAACATCAACTCCTGACTCAAGCAAGAACCATGCCAACCCTTGTGTGGAGGATAAAGAAAACTCAGCCAAATAAGTTGGGAATTGCCAAAGCAACGAAAGTACCCACTCCGGCTACAAGACTGAACAAGGAACCTAAAGTTAAAAACAAAGCAGTTTAGCAAGGAGATGCAGATAGAAGCCCTCCACAACCAGGCACAGTGACAACATTGTTCAATTGGGTGGAAGGCACAATAAAAAACTCCCACATGGAACTAAAACGACTGCACCAACAAATGCCCAAAGGTGTGCAAGTGTCCCCTTGGTTCTCATGGCAACAATAATAATTGCACAAATGGGTACGACGTAAGCAAAGTATCGTTCACTCATCATGTGCATGTTTGACTGCTTAGCATATAGAAAGAAAAATAATAATAAGTATTCAATCTTATGCGTTCCATGTGAAAGTGCATAAATTTGTTCACGCCGTCGTCGTGAACCCCTTTATGACTTTTCACGCCGTGAACAAGATTTCAAGTTTCACGTGAAATTGTAGAAAAACGTTCACACCATGAAACGGTAAATTTTCACGAGCCAATCACGCAGTGTCACGTGGCTTTCTTCATTAAGGTAGTCGCCATGTCCGACGGCTGCATTATGAAATCGATTTTCTTTCTTCTTTTCGTCATTTTGCATCGTGTGCATTTGCGAATCGCTTCAACTTGCATCTCCCGAGCTCACTTTACGAACTTCTCGACTATCCCGTTCGAGGTGGGAGCTTGATCCTCTTCCCTTCTTTTCCTTTTTGTTTTTGTTTTTTCTGTTTTTGTTTTGTTTGTGAATCATGACATTTTGGGAATAACCAAATTAATTGGTAACACACATGACTTTTGCCCTTTACGTATGTATGATTCAATAAAGATTAATCATTTAATATGCATCAAACAATCTAATTGAATGATTAAAAATACAACTTGTGTTTTCTTGAAAACAAGGTTTTTCATGAAACCTATGTTTTCACGCAATAAATCACTCCTCCAACGAGCCCAGCCCAACTCATATTTACAAACTTATCTCCTCTCAAAGACTCAAGTCTAGCAAACACGCCAATAGAGACAGCTCTAGAACCAGCAATGTTAATACAAGCTGAGGAAAGACAAGATGTGGAAGCAGCCACAGTCCCAGTATAGGAACCAGAGGTCCCCAAGGAAGCAAGTAAAAGACAAAGAACTCTAGAGCCATCAAGTTCAAGTAAGAGGAGAAGATTGGAAGATGAAGAAAGACTACCCCAGCTGGCCTCCCTGCAGAACATTGACCATCAACAATTCTTGTAGGAGACCGTGGAAGGACTTGACGAGTTGCTCAACCAACCACAGATTGGGTTTTTCAATGGTGGTGCTCTTTAGTGGTGTCTCAAACTTGTAGCCTTAGCGCCAAAGTCAAGGAGGGCCCCAAACCTTCCACATCAACCCAAAAGACAACTCCACCAAGACTACCTCAATCACGATATCTTAATATTATAAAAATGTGGATGGAGAAGCAGCTACTTGTAGCTCAAGGCTACTATGAAGGTGCCAATCAAATTTGGGTGCCTTGACAGTCAAAACCTCTTCCTCAACGCAGCACTCAGAGGCCAAGGAAGAAGAAGAGTACTCCACAACACCATCCACAAAAGCCTATGTGAGTTCCTCAAAAATCTCCACCAAGTCATTAAGTGGGTACCAAAAACACTTCTACACGCACAAGGGTACTACCAAAGAAATACCAAAGCTTGGGTCCCCAAGTGCATCACAAAGTCCCCTAATCTTGCACAAAGAAGAAAGCCTCTACACCAAGCACATCGGCCCCGCCAGTTTACAATGTTTATCAAAGATGGGTGCCTGTGCCTGTGCTTCAATAACAAGGATACTATGATGGTAATTCCATCATATGCCAAAATTGAACAATGTGAAGAAAACCTCACCATCGACTTCAACCCCAACAACTTCACCTAAAGTTCAACAAGAATGGAGGCCCAAGCAACGACAAGCAAATCACTCAACCACGTGCATTCAGCACCAACACACGAGCTTGTCTGTTCAAGAAAACAACCAGCAGTCTTTCCTACTGCCTCGTCAACATTTGAGCAACAAATTCAAGAATCAATACCCACGTCTGCAAACGGAGACATATGAGCGCATCAAGAATCAATACCCACGTCTGCAAACGGAGACATATGAGCACATCAAGAACAAAATAACAATGCTCTTGTCACCCCTCTGGATGTGAGAAATAAGTGCATAAGATGCTATTGCTTACAAGTAATGACCTAGATGACCCATAAAATTTTAATTTAAAAAAAAACCTCGGGGTTGAAACCTACAACTTCATCGAATTAGGCCATTTCACAAAATAATCCTTCACAGCCAAAAAAATACAATCTTAAGAGTTTAGGTTTCTCATGAATTATAGTCTCATGGCTTAAGAACTTGCACTTTCACGATTTAAGCCCCATCATGGATTAAGCCATATCACACAATAACCACTATATATTTGTTAATCTTATTGCTTACTATTCTTTTGGCTAAATTAATGTAGCAGCTGCTCCATGAATACATATCCATACTCATGCACTAGAGAACAACCCATTGTTTGGAATTTTCCTTCAAATTACAAACCTTTCCAAACGACGCCACCATCTTCAAAAATCAATGATCTTCAATCCTTAGTGAAGATATCTATATTAGCCTTGCAAGTCGACGTAATTCTTTCAATTCTCACTAACAAGTGGCTACTTCAACACATAGTAGTTCAATAAGAGTCTATATGACTCAATTCTTGTACTTAATGTAAATATGCTTCACAATAGCATTTAATATACATAAAAACATAAAAAGCACATGGGCAAAAGAAGACAGGAATAGGTCCTTCTCAACAACATTTGACAAGAATACTGCCACACACAAAGAGACATCATCAAAAGCCAAATACTTCAAATGATGAATGTTTCTTCAATGAATCAAATGAGGAACTAAGAATCACCATCTCATTTTGATGATTAAGTCTACATTCCTCTGGATCCTTCCCTCTCTTCTCTCCCATTATTAACATCTCTTAGTGTCCCCACTAACAAAAATCAAATGTAACCTTACGGATGACCACCCAAAACATATTGAGCAAAAAAAAAGATAAAAGAAAAGAAAAGAAAAAATAAAAAAAGGAGCTCACACAAATATAAAAATGCAATCATTCAAAAAACCCCACCCCCCATTAGGAATTCCCAATACACCACTAACCTCTTCATTCATTAACTAGCTTTCTTTATTTCTTCCGGAGGAACAAAGGCCATTAAACATCACTCAACATCAATGCCATAGACAAAGCTTGTTTGTTCTCCCCACACAAAGGTCTTCAACGCGATCATGAGGACACGATTGCCACCATCAGGAAGGGGGGGGATGTTAATCCAATTCTAGGATTAACAAAGCTACCGCCATTATCTTACATCAAGGAGTCATAGTAGATACACCAAAGGGTCATACATTCAAGATATGAAGCAACAGTGTCCAATGCTACAACTTGGACGGGCGCTCGTAATAGTGTGATGGAGTATTTATGGCGATTCCCACTTCAAGAGCGTGTGGTAACAAGTTAGGATGAAGTCCTAAGTGATGTACTTCATGGATATATTATGAGAGTGGCCATTGTAATAGCATTAGGCCTCTTATGAGTGAGCCTAAAGTGTCTGGCCGACTATGGTTTAAGTGAGTGTGAACACTTATGGCCATGTATACAAGTGAATTTCTCTCATAATACAACATACTCTCCCATTGTGGAATTGAGTCTTGCTCTTGCTAATCCTCTTGCTAATCTCTCTCCCTCCCTAATGCCTGCTAGTGAGTGTGTGTGAGTGAAGTGAGGTGAGAGTAGGGATGAGGACCCATAGTGCAACGCGAGGGTGTGACAATGCTCGCAAGAGAAGTGGTGGAATTGAGTCTTGCTCTTGCTAATCCTCTTGCTAATCTCTCTCCCTCCCTAATGCCTGCTAGTGAGTGTGTGTGAGTGAAGTGAGGTGAGAGTAGGGATGAGGACCCATAGTGCAACGCGAGGGTGTGACAATGCTCGCAAGAGAAGTGGTGGAATTGCTTCTCAAGGAGTTGTAGAGCTTGGAGACCTGAAGGGTTATGAGCTTGGCCATTGGAAAGATCCTCACATGACAGTTGCGGTTCACTAGGTAATCTCTTTTTGGATGTGTTTCAAGGAGAGTTAAGGTGAGCCATAACATCATAATGTATCAGATGAGTTTCAGTATAGTCGAGAATGATATCATTCATAGAATATGTGAAGTTTCAAAAGACAGATCCGTGTGTTCAAATCATTATGAAATAAGGCTAGCCAAGTAGATGAGGAATCAACCCCATCTGATGATAAACGTAGATTTATCATAGAGAATGGAATTCTCAAGAGGAATGGCAAGGTATGTGTTCTAGACTCACATAATATGAGGGTATTAGTGACACAAGAATGTCATAATAGTCCATGTGCTGGACACTTGGGAATTAAGAAAACAATTGAGCTCAGTAAACGTTTTTACTGGTGGCCATTTTGAGCATGTGAAGTCACCCAAATTGTTACATCCATTGCCTATTCCAAAGAGGAAATGGTAGAGTATTTCCATCGATTTCATTATGGGTTTACCTAGAACTAGGAAAGGTTATAATGCTATCTTTGTCATTGTGGATAGATTCTCTATGATGGCACATTTTGTTTAGAGATTCGTGATTTATATGTAATTTTGGGTAGCATGTTTTAAGTAAACTTGGCACGCAGCTCTGTATGAGTGGCGGTGATCATCCATAAAAACTGATGGTCAGATTGAGAGAGTCAACTAAGTCTTGGAGGATATGTTGAGAGCTTATGCTAGAGAATGACCTAGCGATTGAGGAAAAGTACTTACCTTTACTGGAGTTTCTGTATAATTCGTGGTGCAAGCATTCATTTTTAAACTTTTCTCCATTTGAATTGAATAATTGGTATAATCCATTGATGCTAGCTACAATTGGATTACCTTAAAAGACACCTAGTGTAGCTGAATTTCTATCTTAGATGTAGTTAAATTTAGTTAAAGATTATATCTGTTGGGCTATGGATCGAGCGGTTAAGTATGCTAATCCCGTTAGGATAGCTCGTTCGTTTAAAGAGGGGGAGAAAGTGTTTCTACTTGTTCCTTGGAGAAATGAGACCTTTCGTGTGTGGGTAAATCTACTAAGTTGTTGCCTAGATATTGTGGGCCATGGATGCTTTTAAAATGATTCAGAGATGTGGCTTATAAGTTAGACTTACCACCACAAGAGTATCGTGTCCACCCAATATTTCATGTGAGTCGATTGAAGCGTTATCTTCATGTGACGGTGATAATTTTGTCGATGGTATGATTGCTTTGCACGGATCTGATCAAGAAGATCATGGACTAGAATAGATCTTGGAACGAAGAGAAAGACGATTGCAAAATCGTATTCTTTGTTGGGAGTTCCTTGTAAAATGGAATTGATAGATGCAACTTGGGAAATGGAGTTTCAATTTCGTAAGCATTATCCTTAATTTGTTATTGAGGATGATGATTCCTAAAAGGGGGAAAGAATGTTACGACCCTTACACATGGGATGCATACACACTAATACGTGGGATTTACAAACTAGTAATGCATGGGACATGCAGACATTGCGTGGGTAAACCAAATTGCACATCATTGGTTATAATAATAAGTGTGAACAATAACATTCATGGGTGACGTTTGTAGGCCAAAGACCCAATGATGTGTAGCATGGGGGTACCAACAGGGACACAAGGGCATGTGAGTATGGTGTGTGGCTAGGAAGGTACACACTAGATGCCCAGGGTCACTGGTATATCTTATGGTTAGGTGGTTAAACATAGTATGCCAAGCTAGGTTTGTGTTTGCTGTTGAGTTCTTCTTCTTCTCTCTCATGTTTTTTGTATGAGGCTTGAATCAGAGTTCTAGGTTGCCTTGCATGGAGGCCTGACGTAAAGAAATAAAGAAAGAGATTCTAGTTTGAATTGATTTGGAAAATTAGAAAGTAATAAGATTGCCTTATAAAATCTCTATGTTAATTTGAGGTTGACAAAGGGAGGAGATTTAGGTTTGATTTGACTTTGAAGTTAGAGAGTGAAAAAATTGCTTCAGGTTAGCTCAAGGTTAATTTAAGGTTAAACTTCTTGGGGCCTGCAAGCTTATTAAAAGAAGGGCTAAAAAATTTAATCAATGAAAATGGTATGGGTAGAATAAGGCCTTATATGAGAAAGTCAAGGAATGCATCAATTGTTGTAAGAAAAAATACCTTGTCTCAAAGGTGGTTTGCCAATAAATCTAGAAAGGCCATTAGTGGAGGTCCACATAAGCATCCATGTGTCCCTATAAGAGCAATAAATATTCACATGTCCTTGCTAGAGAAAATGAGGAGTTTTTTTACAGGCGAACCACTTTCATAAGAGTGCATAAATAAGATCCTCATGTCATGATTAGGGAAATTCTATTTTTGGCTAACCATCAACAACATATATATCATTGAAGGATTAAAAAAAATAAATTGTATACCATTGTATTAGAAAGGTTAAGCCATACCACCTTAATCAATTTCAAAGTGCGAGAAAGTGCTCAACTTGGTTGGAGGAGTGATGTCACTTTCCAAGTATTCTTTCTATATAACATTACTAGATAACCACTTTTATTACACGAAACCACCATAAGTTTGGATTGCACATTAAGTGCCTAGATCATGTGTTGCTTTGTACTATGAAAATAATTCTATCTTGTGGCAATGTTCTTCTACCATAAAAACTTGATAATGAGTGATTAACTTATGTTTAAACCTCAAATTTATAACCTTCTTATTAGGTTTGCTCAACCAACCGACCTCTAGCCGCCAAAAACAAAAGGGTGAGAGCTCCTAGATTCACCACCCAACCACACCAACTACGCGACCCCCTCAGCTATACTTGGACACCCTTCTTTTATATTCTAGGCTACTTGGCCACACTTAGCCAATTGCCCCTTAATTGTGTGTGAACACTTCCCTAGTGCACTTCACCGCGTATCCTCTAGCTTGGCCATGCTAGCTCCCACTGAACCCTGCACGTGCCTTGTCCTGATGGTTGAGCTCTCTAGGCTCCCAGAACTACTGCATGACATTACTCCCCCCTTAAGAGGAGTTTTTGTCCTCAAAAACAAAATTTGGGAACCTTTGTATGAGTGTGCTTACCTTTTCCCAAGTAGACCTTCTTCTGGTCTATCATTCCACTTGACTAAACATTCCTGTTGTACTGAGTGTTGAGTCCTTTTCACTTAGAAATCTAAGACTTTTTCTGGTTTGTGTGGTAAGGATGGGGGTTTGATAAGTTTTACTAGGATCTCTTGACTGACGAGATTATCGTCATCTCCCAATTTCTTTTTCAGTCTACTGATGTGAAAAACTTGATGAACTTTAGAGCTTTCTGGTAAAGCTAACTAGTAAGCAATGCTACCTACTTTTTTAAGTATTGTGAATGGACCGCAATACCTTGGAGATAACTTCGGACTTCTTCTCGTTTTCAAAGATTCGAAATGTTCAGGAACCTTTAAAAACACTTTGGCATGTTCTTCAAAAATGATCTGTCTACGATCTTTGTCTGCATAATGTTTAGCACGATCCTATGCTCTCTTAACATTATCTTTCACAATTTTTTGTCATCTCCTAGAGATCTTGAAGAAAATCTATAACTTTTTATATCTTTTCTTTCTCGAGTCCAATGGCCACTGGGGCTCATGGTTGAAAACCATATATCAATATGAATGGGCTAAATCCCGTTGTTGAATGTTTGGCACTATTATAAGCAAATTCAAATATGGGTAAATATTCTTCCCAATTGGTTTGCTTTTTGCTTACATATGCTCATAGCATGTCGTCCAGGACTTGGTTGACTCTCTCGGTGACCATCGCTTTGTGGATGATTAGTCATACTCATACTCAGCATGGTGTCCAATCTCTTAAACACCACATGCCAAAAATGACTATTAAACTTTGTATCTCTGTCACTAACAGCAGGTAACCCATATAGTCAATAGATATTCTCAATAAGCAGCCGTGCTAACTCAGGTGTAGTCACTATTATTTTTGTTGGAATAAACTAACACATTTTTGCCAACCTATCCACAACTACCTAAACCGAATCGTGGCCTTTGTTCATTTTAGGTAATCCAACTATAAAGTCCATTGAGATACTCTCCCACTACTTGCCATTTGGAATCTCTAGTGGACTTATTAAACCACCTACTTTTAGGCATTCTGCTTTATTGACCTTGCACTTTTGACATTTTAAGACATAGTCCTGAATGTCCTTACTTAAGCCACACTAATACAATTATCTCTTAACTAGTGTATATGTCTTCCGTATTCCAGGATGACCAGCACTCAGACTATCATGACATTCATATAAAATACGGCACCTAATGTCGGAGTCCGAAGGTATACATACTCTACCTTTGTAAAGTAAGTAACCGTTATCAATGGAAAAATTATTTCAACGATTTCTTTCATCACTTGTAAATGACATGTCTCCTTGAGACGTCCCTCGAGACTTACCGCTAGTGGAAGTATTTGTCTCATTAATGGGGCTATCTTTATTTATAGTCAAGGGATCCCTCTTCTCTACAATACTCCACATGTCGGCATAATGCGGATCATCAATGCACTTCCCCTTAAGTGATTCCAAAAAATCACTCTTAATTTGAGTAAAACTCAACTCGTTAACCATGGGCATGTGACTCAGTGAATCACAGCTACCACATTGAAACGTCCTTTTTTATATCTAAGTTGAAAGTCAAACTCCTGGAGCAACTTTGCCCATCAAGATTTGTGTCCTTTCAACTCTCTTTGACTAGATAGCCATTTGATACTCTCATGATCAAAGACTATCTCAAATCTAACACCATATGAAAATGCCTCCACTTCTTTTAAGGTATGAATTATAGCATATAACTCCCTTTCATAAGCTAAATAATTTTGTTGAGCTTTGTCCAACTTTTTACTTTCAAATGCAATAGGTTTCCCCACTTGCAAGAGGATTGTGCCTACTGCATTGTTACTTGCATCCATCTCTACCACAAAGGGTTACTTGCATCCATCTCTACTACAAAGGGTTGATTCAGATCGACCACTTTTAGAACGAGAGCCGTAGCTATAGCTACCTTAAGTTTTTCAAAACTTCTTTGCTAGGAATCCCCCCAAATGAAGGTCTTTTCCTTTCCTTTAAGCTGATTTGTCATCGGAACAACTATCTTAGCATAATCTCGAACATACTTTCTATAGAATCCACATAAACCAAGAAAAATTTGTAATTCTTCTAAGTTTGTGGGATGTGGCCATCTTAATATGGCTTTGACTTTCACTGGATCCATATGAATTCCATCTTCCGAGAATATGTGTCCCAAGTATTAGATTTCTTTTACAAAGAATTCGCATTTGCTCTCTTTGGCATAAAGTGAATGCTTCCTCAGTAATTCAAATACTTGCCGTAAAGTGTTCGAGATGTTTTTTCTTGGTGCGACTATAGATCAGGATATCTTCTAGGAAAACCACAACAAATTTTCCTAAATAAGGTTTCAAGACATTGTCCACATGAGCATCATGAATGTGGCCAGAGAATTAGTTAAACCTAAGGGCATGACTAAAAACTCGTAAGTTACCAAACTTAGTTTGAAAAGTAGTCTTTTGGACATCCGGTTCCCGAATTCTCACTTGATGATATCCAGATCGTAAATCAATTTTTGTAACATACTTTGCCCCTTGGAGTTGATCTAATAACTCATCTATTTGTGGCAAAGAGTACTTATTCTTAATCGTGATTGCATTCAAACCACGGTAGTCTACGTACAGTTTCATAGACCCATCTTTTTTCTTCACCAATATAATTGGTGAAGCCCAAGGCAAAGTGCTTGGTCAAATGAATGCACCTTTAAGGTATTCTGTTAACTGTTATTCTACTTCTTGTGCTTCCTTAAAACTAAGCCGATAAGGAGGCTTACTTAGTGGCTTTGAGCCAAATAATATGTCAATTGGATGCTCAACATCTCCGATAGGCGGTAATCCTTCCAGTTATTCATTTGGAAACACATCTTTAACTTGTTATATAACAATTGCTTTAAGGATTCATCAACTTTTTTATTTTTAACATGCTTTGGTTGAAATAAATCATGTAAACACTATGCTCACTTAAACCTCTTATGTTTTCAGATGATGTGGAAAAATAAAAAACATCATCAAGAATCATGTAACACAAAAAGAGATCTTCTACTTCATTAGCTTTTACAAGTCAATTGAGTTACATAGAGCATATGAGAGGTGAGGAGGGTACATCATGTTCACCTTGCAAACACACTTTATTACCATCTACTTTAAACTCAACAGAATTATGTAAATAACTTCTAGACAAAGATGGACCAATGTTATATGACCACTCTTCGCTCGTGACCTAGAATAACATCTGCTCGAGTGATATGCATAACGTGAAAATCCAAATGCATCTCATGACCTTGAATGACCAATCCCATACATCTTTATCATAACTGCCGTTAATAAAAGAAACCACATACTTATGGTCACTTGAACTTTTCAGCAACTTTAATTTCTTGACTAAAGTATAGTTCAAGAAATTGTGCATGGCACTATCATCAATCATAACTTATACCTTTTGACCCTTAACATGACCATACATTTAAACCAACTCATGTGGTCCAAACGTTGGCACCTACATCGATGACATGACACAACACTCATGAGTAGAATTAGCATGGTAAACTTGAACCTCTCTAAACTTTTGAGAATTCTCCAAAGGGAGCACTGAATAGTGTGCACTTGCTGCTTGAAAAATTTATGTGGTCCCTTAGACTTCTTAGATTGGTTGTTCTTTTGGTTAGGTCCCTTCCTCTTATTTTGACCTTGATGCTTGGAACCCTTGGACACATTAGGTGTCCGTTGTGCAGTCTGCGCACGGTTTTTCTTTTCGACGGTGTCATCAAAAATCTAGGCAAACTTAATTTTTCGACGGTGTCATTGAAAATCTGGGCAAACTTAATTGCTTCTTCTAAAATTTTCAGCTCATTTTGCTTAACTTGATTCTTATAGTCCGAGTCTAGTCCGCGAATAAATCCACGAATCTTTTGAAAGTCATCCATTCCTTTCAGCTTAAGAATTATTTCTCTATAATTGGAGATGTACTGAGTCAACGTGAGATTCCTCATCTCACAATTGTCCCACGCTTCCCAATTTACGATCCATCTCATTCTCAGGATGAAATTCTTTCATAAACACACTTTCAAAATCAGCCCATGTAGTAGGCCGAGTTCCGGACTCTAGGCTCATCCACCACTTATATGCTTTACCTCCTAGAGTTAATCTTGCTTCAAGTGCACGTATCTCCTTTGGAGTTTGGCGCAATCGATGCAAATCCTCTCTAGGCTCCCTAGTGCACACCACCACGTGTCCTCTAGCTTGTCTGGATAAGGCCTTGTATGGGTAGAATGGGTCCTTGTGAGGGTAGGATGAGGCCTTGTATGAAAATTAATTGTGTGTCTGGAATAGTCATGGAGATACATTATTTACAATAGTTAAATTAGTTAAGAAGTAAAATGCTATTTAGAGATCGAGGACATTTATTTTGAGAAATGGGATGTTATGTTGAAAATCAATGCTCGAATCTTGTCGTGTTGACTGCATGGGTGCATACCAGGTTATCGCTACATTTTAAGGCCCCATTTATAAGGAGAAGCCGATGTGTTATAGAGTAGGCAAGACCAATTTGGACGCCAAGGGAGGCCATATGTGGCTAGATGGTAAAGAGACAGCTTTGGTAGCTTGGCCAAATGGTAAAGAGGAGACACCCTTAGTTAGGCTTAGCATATCTTGACATGTAAGTGTGTGATGATATACCCATATCAAACTGCACCAAGGGTAGAGGGAGATCTTCTTGGGACACATTGTCCTCGGGTTGTGGGGACAACCCACATGACCTTGAAAGGGTACGTCAAGGACATTGGTCTCTTGTTTAGTCTATTATTACCCTACTCAGGTAATGTCATTGATTTGGTTGAGTTGAACTCAATGGAGGAGGGTGGCTAACATGGGCATACAATTGCCCCTTAGAGTTGGTAACTTTCATCATATTCAAATTATCAACTTTGAGATCTTCCTTCATTACTATGTGCACTCTTCTTTCATGATGCATACAATCCTTTGTCTCAATGTTTTTCCACATTGCCATCTTAGCTCCCTCTCATAGGAGGACATAAGTGAAAGGTAATTGGCATCACTTGTAACATTGGCTTACATTTGTAATTTAAATTATCATCCATCTCTTCTTGTTGAGTTCTTATTTTGTGACTATCCTGCTATTTGTGTTTATACACAAGTTGTATTTTCTTACAATTTCTTATTATTAATTTAAAAAATTCTATAGCATTAGCATCAATATTTACTACTAATTAGGCTCTCCATATAACATCTTCTTCATTTATTAGCAAAGGAATACCATTCATGTTGTGCTTAGCTCAAATTTAAACTCTACTAAAACTACTAATGTCTTTTTCCTTAATTGAGGTGGATGTATAGCAAAGGAGCAAATCTCATTTTGTTTCTCTTACACCTTAGTATGGACATAGGTTGATGTCCCTTGGGTAGCCAAGGAAATGTCACACATAAGTAGTTGGATTTTGAGAGAGGTAGATGATTACCCCATAAGTGTATGGGTAATAATAGTGCCAAAGTCCTAAATAAGTATGTGGAGGTGAGCAACATGCTTTGCGTGGATCTGGATCTAGAGACTAGCCTTTCTTGAGGTGGGTCTAGGGTTGCCAAGATTTATAGGCTAATACCATGCATGGTATGGGGGGATGCACATGGTGGTAATCTAATTGCACGGTGGTCTTGTGATTTGAAGGCCTCATGCTATGGTGGTTGCATGCATCACTCTCCCGAGCTGAGGTGTAGCGCATTAAGAGCAAGCCTATGGTTGGGAGAGGTGAGTCCACATACTTCCCTTGTCTGCTCTATGTGTGTGCATGTGTGAGCTCTTGAAATAGGAGGACAATCATGGGTCGATATCACGGGGATGTCAAAGTTGGTATGAAATACTCACGACTGTCCATATTGATTTGCAAATAAATCCCACATCCCAAGAAGGAGAAAAGGGGGATGGTGATCTTGCCTCTTAAAGGAGCGAAGAGCATTCTTAACTAGCCCCTTCTATTCTCAAAGGAAGAGAGGAAGTTGAGGTTTAAAAAAAAGCATACATTGCCTAATGGTAGATTGAGTCTAATGGCAAGATTGATACAGTTGTTTTCGGGCACTGCATACATTGCCACATGCATCTCAACAAGGAGAATTAGCATGTGTTCCCATTGGTGTTGGACTAGACCATGGATAACAAGCAAGCCCCTTCCTTGTCTTGCTACTAGCGGGAGGCCCTTCTCGCAGAGGCTAGCAGACCTCGATGTGAACACTTTTTAAGACCGCCGAAAAATAGGACCAAAACACATTTTTTTAGTGTTTTGGAAATGAGCAGTGATAGCATCAATTTTCCCCACCATGATAATAAGTGAAAGAGTGCGAGGAGCCCTAGGTTGTGGGTTTGAATCTTGTTCAATGCACCCATATTCATTCACATTCTTACACTTGCGGGCTTATGTATACACAAAATTTTGGCACGCTCGACTCTCACACATAAAAAAATTGTGTAAGAGTACCAATGTTGGAGTGTGAGGATATGCACGAGGGTGTCCCAGAGAAATGTAAACATCATGAACGGCCTATATAAATTGCCAATTCATGTGGATCCCACCATGTCGCACAAAAGACGAGAAGAGGAGCTTGGGATCTGTCCTTGATCGGTGGCCTAGCCAATGTGGGTTGGTCTTAGGTATAGTCTTCTTTTCTAGTGAAGGATACTCGATACGTGTGGACAACTTGAATATGGGTGGCTAATGACTAAGGGTCCATTCAAGAGAGAGGGAGAGGACCCACATGGTGGGTGCCCAGTCACAATATAAATGGAATGGAGGGACTTGCTATTTCTCGTTGGCATCCATGTCACATAGACGTGTAAGAAATAAGTCTGATGAACAACCATTGAGATGTTGCTTTCCAATGCGTAGGTTGTCTCAATTGAGTGGACAACTTGTGAACCATTAAATAATCGTGTCGTGGGTATATAGCAGTGCCTCCTACTAGCGTTCATTTGGGATATTGTAACACATAACTCTTGGGTAGGCAAATTGGTGTCATTTCCCATGGTGAAGAGCATTCTCATGGCTTATTGGATGACGGTCATCCATGTTAACTCACAATGGAGCTGGACTCACACACACATAGTGCACCAGAGAATAACACAAGGGTGTAGAGTGTGAGAGAGAATGGCTAGCACAAAGCGGAGAGATATGAAACTCTCTTTGCAAGTATAAAGAAGAAAGTCTAAATGAGTAGCAACCCTAAACAATGGATGTGGTTGCTTATATACTAGCTCACGGAAAAACCTGATGAGATAAAAGTTCCCATGGCATCAGTTGTACTACATGGCCTCAATGTAGTACTACCACAAATATCTAACAAAACCCCCTATAGAATAAATGTGAGGTTTACAAAGATTGCAGATTAGTCTCTGGAAGGGATGAGGCCCTCAAGCTTTTCATGTGATAACGCTTTAGTGAAAAGATCTGCCACATTGTCCTATGTACTATAATAGAAAAAATCTGGCTACTACCATTGCACTTTGACTCTGTCAGTGAAAATTGGAGTAGGGGTGTCTGGACACAAAGATCTTCCATCAATCTTCTCAACTATATACATTCAACTGTCACAGTGAATGCTGCTCTGTATTCAACTTCATAGGATGAGGCTTCCATAGTTGGTTGCTTCTTGCTTAACTAGGAGATGTATGAGTGTCCAAGAAAGAAGAAATTTTCATATGAGGATTGAGTGTATCATAGTCACTTGCCCAATTGAAATCAAAGAAGGCCTACATCTCTAAATCACCTCCCTTGGCATAGAATAATTCAAGGTCTTGAGTGCCTTGTAAGTATCTAAAGATATGTTTAACTCCTCACCAAAGTTTAGTGCCTGGGTAATGCATAAACTTTGAAAGTTTTGACACACCAAATTGAATGTCTAGCTGTGAGTTGCACAAATATATAAAGCATCCACCAACAACCTGATCATACGTGGTTATGTTGAATGGTTCTCTGGGATTTTGCAGACTAAGCTTTAAACCATGTTCCATTGGTGTAGAGTTTGGTTTGCAAATTTCCATATTGAACCTTTTGAGCATTGCCTTGATGTACTTTGACTACTTAATGTGACTACACACCATTTGCTATATAAATTGCATATCCAAGTAGTAGTGCAAAAGACCAAGTTTTGACATCTCAAGATTTGAGGCGAGGTTAGCCTTGAAAGCCTATAATCAAATCCTCATTGGTTCTTGTTTAATGACATCAACATAGAGAATAACAACAAGCAAATCTTGCTTGTCCTTTTTGACATATAAAGTGCTTTTTATAGGACTTAAAATCCTTGTCCAGTAAAAAAGGCATGAATCTTTTGGTACCAAGCCCTGGGGGGATTTGTTTCAAACCACATAAAGCTTTCTTAAGCTTGTATACCTTCTGTTCTTGATCAGGTTAGGAAAATTTAGTTGGTTGACTCACATAAACTTCTTCTTAGAAATCACCATTCAAGAATGCTATTTTTGATGTCCAATTGTGCACTCACTTTCCATCCATGGTGGGTTACCAAAATAGTAACAAATCTGATAGTGGTCATACAAGAAGTGGCGGTAAAAGTTTCATAATAAATCCCTTTATGCTAGGCATAACCTTTTGCAACAAGTCTCTGGCCTTGAACCTGTCCATAGATCCATTAGCCGACATTGTTAACCCACTCAGTACTAATTGATTTTTTAAAGGTAGATCCATTGTAAACCCACTTAGTATTTCTTTCTTAAAGGCAGATCCATTAAATCCGAAGTACCAATTTTTTGAATGTTTAAATTTTATCCTACATGGATTTAACCCAATTTGGATATTCTTGAGCCTCTTCAAAAGACTCAAGTTCATCTACATCGTGTAGAGAACTATGAAATGAAAACTTAGTAGTATCTACTGAAGAGAAGGGTTTAGCACCAATTTTGATTCTACTATACAAAGGAACATACAAATTTCTATCATGCAAAGTGCTTCTAACTCATTTAGGCATAAGCCTAGACTTATTGATAGCAGATAATTTGCTATCATGCAAGGTGCTTCTAACTCATTTATAAGACTAGGCTTATTGATTTTCTAGTCTTTTGGATTTTACTACATCTTTTAGCTGATCAAAAGCTAGTGCATTAGTTTCTTAAGCACTCTCCCCTTACAACAAACGAGGATCAGTAGAGGCAAAATCTATTGAGTATCAACAGACACTGACACCAGTAAAACAAACCATCAAACATGTCGCGAGAATTGGCATAGGTATGCTTATTAAATTCCATCATAGGGAATAGACAGAATCCTCATCAAATAGAACATCCCTATTGACAAAAGAGGATTATAGAGGCGATAATCTTTGGTTTCTCAAAACTATAGCAAAAAAAATGCATTTCACTGTCTTATTATTAAGCTTAGTCATGTTTTGTGCTGGTTGGGCATATGCCAAATAACAAAAAACATGCATGTGTTTAACCTTATGTTTTTTGCTGAACCAAGGTTCATAAGGAGTGATGGTTTTCAAAGGTTTATTGTAGCACTTGTTCAGCACATAGGTAGCACAAAGAGCTACCTCTATCCCAAACACGTGTGGAAGTTGCAAACCTTTAACCAGACATCTAACCATCTCCATGAGAGTCCTGTTTCTTCTATTAGCAACACCATTTTGCTATGGTGTATAAGGAGTTGTGCATTGATGCTTAATGCTTTTTTGTGCTAACAAGTCTTTGAAAGCATTAGATGAATATATCCCCCCTCTATCTGTAGGGAGGGTTTATACTTTTAAGCCAATGTCATTCTCAACAAAGGCAAGAAAGTATAAAAAATGAGAAAAATACCTTTTGGTTTTGCTTTCGTGGGATAAGACTAGCTGAATTTGTTGTAATCATCACAATGAATGTGAGAAAGAAAAGATATCTTCCCAAAGATAAAGTTCACATTAGACCACACACATCACTATGTATGAGCCGCAATTTGTGGTCAGCTCTAACCGTTGTATTTTTTGGGAGAGGCAGGGAGGAAACATCCTTCATAAACATATTTATGAAGGAAACATCCTTCAAACATATTAGGTGTGGGGGATCAAGTTGAGCCAAGTTCTCTAACATCCCGCACTTTTGCAAAAGCATTAATTCACCAATCAAAGTATGGCAAAACGTAATATGCCACAAGTGGGCATCGTTCATTGCATTTGAAGTGTCTATCGGACAAGTATCATCACACTTGTTATACATGTCGAATTTGTATAAACCATGGCTAAGAGTTTGAGAGCACAATTTGCATATCATGTTCTCTATCATGGAGAATGCATTTATCATCTTCAAATTCAACATTAGGACCCTTTCTTTGCTAAAGTAGGTATTGAAAGTAGATTCTTCTTTATGCCTGGAACAAAAAGCACATTTTAAAGACAAAGATTCTCACCACCAGCAAAAGCAAGGCAGATTTCACCAATACCTTTAACTAGATAGGAGGCATTATTTGCACACATAGATGTGTGACCAAATTGTGCAAACTACTCTATTATTTTGACCAAAATTCTTTGTGAAGTAATGTTCTTGGAAGTGCCACTATGAAGATACTGAAGTACTAATATACTTGGAAGCACCACTGTCAAGATACCAAACTGCCTGAAGCAGCTGCACTAAGACATTAATCATGGTTGGGATTAAAGCTGCAAACAGTTATAAGTGAGAAGTCTTCAAAGATGACATTTACAGAGTCCTCTTTCTTGGGAGCTGGTCTTAGATCGCACAATTGAATCATGTTGAATCCCACAATTTATAGATTTGAAATAGGTGATTACAAAAGTTAGATGGCCTATTAAACTAGACTTGAATCCCATTTAATCATGGGATTTAACACAAGTGAATCATGCTAAATCCCATGATTTACGCAAAAATTATGATAAAATAAGTTGGATTGTTGATTGAATTGGTCCTAGACGATCAAATTAGGTGATTGAAGAAGTTGGATTGGTCAATTCAATTGGTCTTGGATGATCGAATCACACGATTGAATCATGTTGAATCCCACAATTTAAAAAGTTGAATCGTGTGATTACAAAAGTTAGATGGCCTATCAAACTAGACCTAAATCCCATTTAATCATGGGATTCAACACGAGTGAATCATGCTAAATCCCATGATTTATGCAAAAATTGTGATCAAAGAAGTTGGATTGTTGATTGAATTAGTCCTAGATGATTGAATTAGGTGATCGAAGAAGTTGGATTGGTTGATTGAATTGGTCCTGATCGAATCATGCAATTGAAGTTGGATTGCCGATTGAATTGGACCTAAATGGGCAATTATAAAGGTTAGATTGGGAAATTGAATTGGATTTTGTCACCAATTACAAAGATTATCTACCATGTGTCAAGCTATGGTGAAGCAGTGACTTGACAAAAATGGCGGACAGAGACTTGATAGCTGGATTGATAGAGTTGGACACTACAATGACACATACACTGATTGTAGAAGATGCATGACACCGAATGTCAATGCCTTCTACCACCTACAAGGTAATAGTGCTATTTGGAGTTGTGACAACACTTAGAAGCAAAATCAATAAGCCGCCTATCACACCTTGCAGAGTCTACAAACACCTCACTATTTGAGATGATTGTTAAAGCCTTTGAGATGATTGTTAAAGCCAACCACTATTGGAAGAAGCCGCTTCCTTCACACTTGGAAGTAGTGAACCACCAACAAGAATTGAGAGCTCCAATGGAAGCTTGAAAAACACTAAAGCTCCAGTAAGAA
This sequence comes from Cibotium barometz, assembly GCF_041138505.1. Taxonomy (NCBI): domain Eukaryota; kingdom Viridiplantae; phylum Streptophyta; class Polypodiopsida; order Cyatheales; family Cibotiaceae; genus Cibotium; species Cibotium barometz. The sequence goes on from NC_141050.1 coordinate 27,745,210, forward strand.
GAAACTTTAATGGTGAAGAAACTAAGATCTAATACGAGTGTTAGCTCACAGTGGAGCTGCGCGCTCACACACACACACTGTTCAATGAGAAGAACACAAGAGTGTAGAGTGTGAGAAAGAATGGTTATCTCAAAGGGGAGAGACATGAAGCTCTCTACAAGTAGAAAGGAGAAAGTATAAATAAGCGACAACCCTAAACAATAAATGTGGTTGCTTATATACTAGCTAATCCTAAGATGTCTGTTTACACTTGGATGGCCATGGAAAAACCCTAGTGGGATAAAAGTTCCCATGGCATCAGTACATGGCCTCATTATAGTACTACCATAAATATCTAACAATCCATGTGCAACATTGATTTACAGGAAACAAGTGTTTGATGAACAACCATTGAGATCTTGCTTTCCAAAGTGTAGGTTGATAAGACTCAATTGAGTGGACAACTTGTGACAATTGTTAAAGAATCATGTTATGAGTATATAGTGGTTCCTCCCACCAGTGTTCATTTGGGATACAATAACACATAACTCCTAGGTAGGCAGCTCGGGGTCATTTCCCATTGTGAACAAGTATTCTCATGTATAGTAGGGCTTTATTCTCTATGGATTGCCACTAAGAAGGAGACTTTATTGTGATATTAGTGGCTACTTGTGTGACTTTAGGTTTTTTTTAACATCAATGATCCTTAGAAGGAAGCTACCATAGTTGCTCTAGCGAGAACTAGACATGGCTTAGATTAAAATGGCAAGATTAGACAAGTTTTTGTTAATTTTTGTGAAGTTGATTTAGTATATATTATACAAACCCTTTAGGTGGGGAACCATAGAACATAAAGTGATAAGCCCCTTAACAATCTTGATAAAGTACCGATTACAATATGAAATACCAACAATCTTGATAGACTACCAATTATAATCGAAAATCCATCCAAAAAAAAAACTCACAAAAACTGAAGTATAAACAAACACAACATCATCTATAAGCATGTGAGGATGTAACAGCTCAAAAAGACAACCAAATCAGGTAATGATGCTCTCATAGAGAAACTTAGTAGTTGCCATGGCATCTGCTTTTTCGTGAAGCTCTTGCTTTAGCCCATTTAATATGTGGCAACAATGATGAAGCATGCTTGTGTGCCATGTGCAGCAAGACTAACAGGGCCAATGAAATCTAAGCCCCATTTTTCAAAAGGTTGGTTGACTCTGACAAGATGCAGTGGCATCATGTCCTTCTTTTGTGCCCTTGCACAATGTTGGCACTCATCAAATCCTTTGACAAATAGTGAATAATCTTTGAAGAGCCTGGGCCACCAATACCCCGATTGGAGTATTTTTCTTGCCATAACATCGCCTGCAAAAAGTATCTACGCCAGCTATCCCCTGGTGTGTTTGTTTGATGATGTAAGTATTCATCCTCCCTAGGGCAGCGTCTTAATATGGCATCCTTACCACATCTATAAAGAGTTCTAGCAATCAATTAGTAAGGTTATGCTTCTTTAAGCAACTTGCGGGCTAGATCTTTTCTTAGCTTTTTGCCTTTGGAAAACCATTAGCTAGAAAGTTAATGATTCTCTCACTCCATTCTAGAAGAGCCTCAACCTTGAATAGTGTAGCATCCGGTAACTCGTCATCAACTCCAATTAGTGCTTCACCATTAGGTATGTGGGATAGATGATCCACCATGACATGTTTTTTGCCATGCCTCACAACTACTGTAAAATCAAACTAGAAAAGAATCAATAACCACCTTGTAATCCTTTCCATGGAGCATGGTTTGTTTACTAGATACAACAATGATTGATGATAAACATATAAAATAAATTTGTTAGCAAGAAGGTAATGTCGAAATTTCTTTACAGCATAAACCATTGCTAACCCTTCACACTCAATGGTGGTGTAATTGATTTCAGCCTCATCTAGTTGCCAACTTGCAAAACTAATAGGATAGTCCAATTTATGTTTCCCTGGCTGTGCTAGGACACATCCAATTGCAAAATTAGAGGCATCAATGTGTACATGAAAGATGATACCACAATTAGGTGTTCTCAAGAGACTGGAGCACTATCTAAGGCTTGCCTGAGTGCATCATAAGCTTGTTAGCACTCTCTCCCCTTTTCAAGTCTAAAACCAATCCTAGTTAGGTTTGGAAATCTAGGCTTGGTAAACTTCAAAGCTTAGGTTTCATTCCATGTGTGAGGCTTGGGTAGGCACAAATCTTATATATGCATGCCACTTTATGTCCACATGAGCTTCGAGAGGATCCACATAAGCAGCTTGCCACCTCAGCTTGCCACCTCCACCCTCCATGTCAACATGGTCAACCTAGTTGACTCCCCACCTCATCATCCTAGTCATCATTAATGCCACATCTTCTTGCCACCTTTGCATGCCACCTCGCACTTGGTGACATGGCATGCCACATCATAGAATTGCCACATCAACCGTGCCACATGTCAAGAGAATGCCATGTGTCATGCACGCATGTGACACGTGGCACCTCCTTCCTACCTCTCCTTTTTTTTCAAAAACATATTTTTGAAAAAGTTAATTTAGTAATTTAGAGAAATAGAATATAGAATTTTAAATAATAAAATATATATAACTTATTAAATAAAAGAATTTGAAATCACTAATTTTAAAGGATTATATTTTGGGATTAGATCAATAATATTATTATTAAAGTTCATATTATTTAATTTAAAAAAATAAATTTTTTAATTTAATATTTCTTAAATTTTTTATGTAGAATAAACCTTTGAATAAAATTTAAAAAAAATACTTTATTAAAAAAAGCAGTTATATAATTATAAAATAAAAGATATATATAAAGATATATTTATATATTTAGTAATGATAAATATTTAGACTTGTTAATAAATATTAATAATAATATTATTTTTTAAGTGGATAATAGTTTATCTTTATGTTTATCTTAATTATCCAATCAATCTTAGATAGGAAATCCAATGAGATTTGAAGTGGATAACCTGTTTTTCCTATATAATCACACATCTCTAGTACTATCCCACACTTATCTCTAGTACTATCCCATCGTTGAGCCTTTATAATATTTTCTCTCTTAGCTTCCTTGAGAATGGGTTCTCAAAGTCGTAGGAGTCGGAAACGTGATAGGACTAGACTTCCCCCCGTCCACCAAGTTCAAGAGGAGGAGAGGAGAAGGGTATCTCGTGAGAGAAAGAGAGAGTGGAGAGCACGTCAACGAGCAACACCTTCCGTTTTGGCGATGATCCAAGCCTTGCTCCTCCTCTTCCACTTCCTCTCCCTCCGCCCTCTTCCCCCCCACTACCCCTTAGTTTAGATAATCCAAATGAACCCGTTCTTCCTAAGTCTCCTTCTCTTCTACAAGAACCCACCCCCCTCCTTTGGGTGCCCCTAGTTTGGATAGGAAAGAACTATCAAAGTCAGGGGCACATCGTCGTGCCCATGCAATCTTCCATTCCTATTTCAAAGACCTCACGCCTTCATCACAGGCATGTGTGCTTGATGCTTTGATTGATCTGCCCAACATGGCCAACTGTAGGGCGCTTTCTGACATTGGAGGTCGAAGAGAGAGGAGAGCTGGCATGGCGGTGCTACAAAGTGTTTGTCATTCCTATATAGTTAACAAGAAGAGGAACTCTGCATACGCTTTGGCTGCTCGTCGACGGGCTACTGTGGCAGCCATAAGTAGCTCCCAAATGAAGGGTAAGCTTAGTGCCACATCTCGCATCTTTTCCATAGCACCACACGCACTTAGAGTTGGGTCTATTAGGCGACAAAGTTTAGATGCCAATGAGGTTGGTGCTTTGTGGGCGAGTAGTGGTCGTGTAGCTAGGCATGATCGCCTACTAGATGAAACCACTAGAACCTTGATAGAAAGTTTTTGGGAGGAGAATTGTTGTGCCTCGCCAGTTTTCAAGAAAGCTTTGCGTAAAAGAGTGACAAGAGGAGTGTTCATTGAGCACGGTGCTTGCTTTCTTGAAATGACCCAAACTGAGTTGTATTCTCAGTTTGTGGCTTCGTATCCAGAGCTTAAAATTGGGCAAAGGTCATTTGAGGGGTGTAAGCCTTGGTTTGTGAGGTACTCACGTCAGCGTGACACATGTTGTTGTCGCTACCATGTTGAGTTCAAACTTTTTTATGATGTGTTTCGTTCTCTTAGTGGGCATAGAGAGTTGCCTCGTAGTCCTCGTGATTTCATCCACTCTCTTTTGTGTGCACGCATGGAGGATACCCAGTTCCATAGGATGCCTTGTGTGGAGAGCAATTGCACATCATGTGGTTCACTTGCACATCTACAGATGGTAGATCTTGATGCAAGTGACCAAGAGATAGTGGCATGGCAACGTTATGAGTATATGACACACCAGCTCCAGAGTGGTGGACAGTCCAGGAAGTTGCAGTTCGTGGATAAACATACACCACGTTGTCACTTCACAGCCACATTTAGGGAGCAGATCTACCCCTATATACGGCACAGTCATTGTGCCAAGTGGCAGGATCGTTAGTTCCGAGCATGCCTGGCAGAGTTTCCTATTGGTGTGGTCGTCTTTGTGATTGATTTTGCAGAGAACTACACCTTCACACCTTTTCAGGAGATATAATCTGAGTATTACTTCTCAGAGCAGGTAATGGTTATATTTCATAATATTTGTTTCGTGTTTGAGCTACATTACTTATTTGATTTTTTGTGTCCTAAACGTCTGTATTGCTTACCTCACCAGGTTGCTATTATGGTCCACATTAGCTATCGACATGCAGAGGCTCATGTAGATGGGATAGCGAGTACCTCTGAGACCCGTGTCATTATTCGAGAGTATCATTTCTATATCAGTGATGAGTGATGAGTGATCGTTCACATGATGCACATTTTGTGCAACACTGTTTTCGTCTCCATGATGATTTTTTAGGAGATTGTGGGATCATACGTAGCTAGCGATAGGTTTGGTTGGATGGTTGTGGCGCACAGTTCAAGTCATCACGACAATTCTATTGGCTCTACAGGTAGTACTTATGGTTCTCTTACATTTGCAATTAAACTAAATTCACTAGAATATCTTAAAGAAAACAATAACTAAGACTATCTTTTATGGATTTATAGGTGGCATGTACAGTCTAGTATCCCAGTGATTTTGTCATTCTTTGAGACTGGTCACGGGAAGGGAGAGCATGATGGTGCGGGCGCGTGTGTGAAACGTGCCCTGAGGCGTCATCAGCTGCTGCGGCAGGATGCTCAGCGGTTCAGAGATGCGGGCCACGTAGTCGAGTGGTGCTCCCAACATTTGTGTGGGAGTGCAGCATCATCGTATCCCAAACGTGATGCTCAGATTGTCAGGAGATTTTTTTGGCATGTGGATGGTGGCATAATTGACCGTAGAATCTTGATAGTGACTAAACTCAGACTAGCTGGGTTAGCTCACTTACATTGTACTTAGATTTTTTGGGAGTGACTAATCTTAGAATAGCTGGGGTAGCTCATTTTTAAAATACCTTGATCTTTTGAGTTAGCGGCTAAACCCAGAGTGGTTGTGTTAGCTCACATTCTGATGTACTTAGCTGATGTTTATATCATTATGATTTTTCTCATTATTGAGGATCATTGCATTTTAGTTGATGTTCATGTTTTTTTGATTTTTTTACACTTTGGCTATCATATCGTTTGTTGAAAATCACCATCACCATGTCCCCCCCACATGCTTGCAAAGTTTGGTTCCCATCAGAGCATGTTTGGGTACGATGGTATGGGGAAGGCCCGGATTTTCCATGGCCTCTTAAGCACCAAGAGACTTGAAAAATCCGCACTGGGCGCTTATTACCAATCCAAACATACTCCGATTGTGACCAAACTTTGCAAGCATGTGGGGGTGGGTGCCCCCCACATGCTTGCAAAGTTTGGTTCCCATCGGAGCATGTTTGGGGACGATGGTATGGGGAAGGCCCGGATTTTCCATGGCCTCTTAAGCACCAAGAGACTTAAAAAATCCGCATTGGGTGCTAATTACCAATCCAAACATGCCCCGATTGTGACCAAAATTTGCAAGCGTGTGGGGGTGGGTCCCCCCCACATGCTTGCAAAGTTTGGTCCCCATCGGGGCATGTTTGGGTACGATGGTATGGGGAAGGCCCGGATTTTCTATGGCCTCTTAAGCACCAAGAGACTTGACAAATCTGCACTAGGTGCTAATTACCAATCCAAACATGCCTTGATTGTGACCAAACTTTGCAAGCGTCTGGGGGTGGGTCCCCCCCACATGCTTGCAAAGTTTGGTCCCCATCAGAGCATGTTTGGGTACGATGGTATGGGGAAGGCGCGGATTTTCCATGGCCTCTTAAGCACCAAGAGACTTGAAAAATCCGCACTGGGCGTTTATTACCAATCCAAACATGCCCTGATTGTGACCAAACTTTGCAAACATGTGGGGGTGGGTCCCCCCCACATGCTTTGCAAAGTTTGGTTTCCATCGGAGCATGTTTGGGTACGATGGTATGGGGAAGGCCCGGATTTTCCATGGCCTCTTAAGCACCAAGAGACTTGAAAAATCCGCATTGGGCGCTTATTACCAATCCAAACATGCCCCGATTATGACCAAACTTTGCAAACATGTGGGAGTGGGTCCCCCCCACATGCTTGCAAAGTTTGATTCCCATCGAAGCATGTTTGGGACAATGGTATGGGGAAGGCCCGGATTTTCCATGGCCTCTTAAGCACCAAGAGACTTGAAAAATCCGCACTGGGCGCTTATTACCAATCCAAACATACTCCGATTGTGACCAAACTTTGCAAGCATGTGGGGGTGGGTTCCCCCCACATGCTTGCAAAGTTTGGTTCCCATCGGGGCATGTTTGGGTACGATGGTATGGGGAAGGCCCGGATTTTCGATGTCCTCTTAAGCACCAAGAGACTTGAAAAATCTGCACTGGGCGCTTATTACCAATCCAAACATGCCCCGATTGTGACCAAACTTTACAAACATGTGGGGGTGGGTCCCCCCCACATGCTTTGCAAAGTTTGGTTTCCATCGGAGCATGTTTGGGTACGATGGTATGGGGAAGGCCCGGATTTTCCATGGCCTCTTAAGCACCAAGAGACTTGAAAAATCCGCATTGGGCGCTTATTACCAATCCAAACATGCCCCGATTATGACCAAACTTTGCAAACATGTGGGAGTGGGTCCCCCCCACATGCTTGCAAAGTTTGGTTCCCATCGGAGCATGTTTGGGACAATGGTATGGGGAAGGCCCGGATTTTCCATGGCCTCTTAAGCACTAAGAGACTTGAAAAATCCGCACTGGGTGCTTATTACCAATCCAAACATGCCCCGATTGTGAGAGTACCCTAACACAACACCCAACACATCCATAATAATTTCAAAGAGAATCATCCCTGTGCGCTTTTGCCGCACAGGTCGTAGCTGGGGACTTGCCGGACACCGTATGCGAGCCACGAATGGCTGCAAGCATACAACCAGGAAGGCAAGCTCAAAACAGAATGCAAAAGGTGTGTCACTCACCGCTTAACCGCTGCCTTGAAGGATTCCCGCGTCGCAGCCGTGAAGGAGGAGCCGCCGTCGCCGCTCTACCGCCTCTCCGCCGCCTCGCCGCCGCCTCGCCGTGCCGCTACACAGTGCGCTCGATCGCTCTCTCACTCTCTCTCTCTCTCTCTTACACACACGCAGGAGAAGGAAACCAAGGAGATAAGGCAAGAGCACTCTTGTATTCACAACACATGAGAATGAGGATTTTAGGGTTACATTTGACTCATATAGGTGACTTGGCCGTTTACACTTGGGCACCCATACATGGCCGGCCGACCCTAACCCTTATCCTACTGATATCCAAGGTGCGCCTCTCATCGGCGATCACCCAATCCCTTCATCCTTAACATATGGTGCCGACAAGCCCGACCCATGACTCAGAATATTTAAATTAATGACGTAAAATATAGTACGTCGCCATGTCCGCCATGGGTTAACATGCCCCCCTTCCTGATGTAGATTCCGTCCTCGGAAGCTATGGTATGGTAAGCTCGAGAGGGTGTTGTGGTAGACCGTCTGCAAAACAGGGAAGTAGAGTGAAGGTATGCTGGAATTCAAAAGATATAAAGTGTATAAATTCAAGCATGTGAGACCACAATGGATGTTGCTATGAGAACTTAGTTTAAGGGTCACATGAGTGAGCTAGTGTAGCAAATTAATAGGAGTTTAAAATTATTGAAAGGAATTCAAGAGTTAGCAAGGTGTCAAAGGTTAATCAAGGTTTATAACTGGCCTAAGTCAAGGAAAATAACCAAGCTTAATAAATAAACAGATGACCACACTGTGTCTACTCTAAGAACAAGTTAATACCACAAGCCTTGGGACACAAGAAACATCAGGGTTACAGGAGCTTTTTGCCTTCTTTTAAAAAAAAAAAATTAATGCACGTGATAATTTTTACACACAATGGCGACCTTCCTAAGGCAAAACTAACATCGATCCTGGTACCATGTTTAACACAAGGCATTATCCAGGAATCTATTAGCTTACTTTAGGCAAGGCTACCCCCTACCAACCAAGGCATCGGTCTGGAGTAGAATACTCCTCGCCTACCAAGTATCAATAAGGCGATAGGCCAACATTAAAGCACATCATAGACTTGTATTGCCATTTATTGTAGGCTTTTTTTTTTCTATAATCTATTTCTTTTGATCTTTGCTCCTGAACTATAATTTGTCTTGCATCCTTTCGACAAAGGGGTAATAGCTATGTCCTAGAGGTCAATACACACATGGCCAGGTGTCAAACATTAAGATGGTTTGACCCTAGACCTAAGACAATCCTATTCCAAGGTTAACTAAAGACGTCATGCTGCCTAGGAATATTTCCAATAAAGTCAAGCTCATTAATGATTTACACTAGCATGCAAGCAACTTCAAAAACTAAGTAGTACATTGACAATTTCCACGTGGTCATGCATTATAGTTTATGCAATTGATTGAATAGTAAAAACGAAAGAGAGTGGGTATGGAAGAATTACACCTGTAATTGGAGATCTCCTTGATTTGACGAGACAGCTTGCAATTTGATGTAGATATATTTTGATGAACGTTGTAGCAGTCTCAGGACTTGAAAGCAAACCCACCTCAAACTTTTTAACCTGTACAATCAACTAACAAGCACTATACCTCGAGAGGCACATCAGTGTGGAAAATCAAAGACTCGTTTAAAGAATCCAAACTAGAAAAAACTTGAAAACACTAACCTACCTACCAGTTACCACACTACTACTGAGGATACGGTAAGAGGATGTTGTAGAGTCCTGGCTCTAGCCCTAAGGCTAAGCCTCTATCCGCATCATCCAAACAAATAAAGTCAACCTCAGTAGTGCCATGAGTTTCATCCGTCCATTCATCATTATCAGATATTTCCTTTTCATTTTCCCATCCAAATAAACTCATCAAGAATGTAACCATGCGAGGATAGTCATCTTGTGGAAAAGGAAAGCATTGGGCTATCGGGGATATTTCCTCTACGGAGTAGGGGTCAGTCATGGTCAATAGGCGAATTAGCCATTCTAATTCCTCAACATTTTCCTCTCTGGCTAGTACATCTATATGATCCCATTCAGTTTCAATAACAGGATAGCACATGTGAAATATCTGAGAAAGGTATAGATGATACCTCTCACCAAGGGTGGGAGTGGATGAAGTGTATGATGATCGTGCATCTGCCATATCTGCAAACACAGATATAGCATCAGTAGGTTTATGACAGGTCAATCTAGTTCTTGATTGTATATACGGATATCTCTGCTTTTAACGTGCTCTTGCTCTTTTTACTATTTTTTGCTTTTCTTTTTCTTTTCTTTCTGTGTATGAAGCTATATATATACATTCCCTTGAATTTGGCAATTACATGGTCAGGGAAGAAGGTTAAGGAGGAAGCATTAGAATGTCGAGCGTGAGTACATGCTCTCCCTTTCCTTGGGTAGATCATATTATTTGCAATGATGTTGCAGCCTCTTGGAACCAATTTGTCCAGCGGGTCATAGGTTGTGATGTGGGCAGATAGCTTTTTATGACCCTTGTGGCCACATCCAATTGTAGAGATGGTAGTGTACGCTCCCATTGACGAATGGAGGAAATGGTTTCCGACGATACTATTACAAGGGGAGACGTAGACTCATCGGTTTTTTGTTGGGTGTTGGCAAGAGTAGGTGTAGAGCATGTAGAAACTTCTATATCAGCGTGTGCCTGGCATGAGGAGCTAGAAGCTTCATGTGGCTCCCCCCTTCCTGAGCTAGGTGGTAATGATCGATATCGTTTGGGAATCCAAACTAACTCTGGAAGAAGTGGTGTGGAGCACTCTGTTACCTTTCCCTTACCACGATCTTGAATTATCGTTGGGGTGGCAACAATTGGTTTGCAAGGTTTTACAGGTGATGTAGAGGGATTCAGCTTATGTTTAGGGACCCAAATCTGGTCATTTCCCTCATAGTACCCTTGGGCTACTAATAATTTTTTAGGGATCCATCGCGATGTTACATTGCCCTTTCTCGGGTGGGTAGCTGCTTTCCTTTTACGAGGCTCCTTGGTGGCTGAACGAGATTGAGCAGGGGAAGTAGCTGTTAATGAAGCTTTGGGGACCCATTTGTATGTACTCTTTGGCATAGTAAGCGAAGCTTTAGGGACCACCGTGCCTGTTTCCACTCTTGGCGTTGAAGCGTTAGAGGGGTGGCCAACAATTGAAGATGGTTTTGCCACTGGACTTTGTGATTTTTCGTTATCTAATATTTGAGTGGATGACTTAGGTGCAGGATTTTGAGCGGTTAGACCTAGTGTTGGTTCTTGCGTTGTGACTTGTCTAGTTGCCCAATCGATATTGCACTTGGTGGCCATCATCCATTTGCGCCCTAAGATTACAGTCCCTTCCATGGTACCAGCAGGCATAACCAAAAAGCTTTGAATTATGGTTCCCTTGTCATAAGCAACCGGAGTGTGCAGAATTCCTGATACAGGGGTTTTTTTCTTGTTGATTCCTTGAAATTGGATAGAACTCTTGGTTAAAGGTGGTTTTCCCAGTTGACACCACACACCATATGATAGCAAATTGTGTTGAGCTCCTGTATCCAATAATGCATTATACAGCACCTCCCCGTAAGGACTCTGTAACTCAATTGGGTATCTTAGAGGTGGGTCAGATTCCAGTGTATCCTCTTCTGCTTCCTCGAAAAATACTTGCGTAATTCCCAAGTTGGCTTCTCGTTGTCTCCTAGCACGCTGTTGACGTTCCTTGGCTTCGACTCTCGCTTGTATCTTTTTAAGCTCAGCATGTTCTTTAGCTGCCTTCTTTTGATGGATTGCATGTAACTCCTCTTGGCTCAGGGGGTCATAGTACCTTTTGAATTTACTCCCATTAAGGAATCCAATGGTTTCAACTCCGTCGAGAGTCTCCACTCTAATGGTACCTTGCGGGGTAATTTCACATACTCTATATGGTCCCTTACCAGCATATTTGAGCTTTTTCTTTTCGTTTCGCACTCCATACATCAGGACTTTATCCCCAACCTTGATGTCCTTGTCCTTTAGATGGTGATCAAACCATTTTTTTCTTCTATCCTTCTCCACAAGGGCATTGTATACAGCCAATTGTCTTTCTTCGTTTAGCCGCTCAAGGATATACAGACGCTCTGCTAAAGGATTACCATCCCATCCCTCTTGAGTAGCAACACGAAGACTAGGAATGACAAATTCCCACGGCATGACTGCTTCTTGGCCATATACCATTTTGAATGGTGTGCAATTAATAGCCACTTTGTACGCAGTACGATAGGCCCATAAAGTTGTCGTAAGCTTTAGATCCCAATCCGTGCGATGAGCTTCAACTGTCTTTGTCAAAATAGAGATTAAAGTCTTGTTGGTACTCTCGGCTTGGCCATTCGCTTGCGGATAGTAAGGAGTAGATTTATGATGGGATATCATGAAATTTGTTGTGAGCTCCTTAATCACTTCATTTATAAAATGCGTACCATTGTCGCTCACAAGTTCCAAAGGACAACCGAATCGTGTGATTATATTTTCAAAGAGGAACTTGGCTGTTGTCCTCGCATCTGCCTTACGTGTCGCTTTCGCTTCAGCCCATTTGGTCATATAGTCAGTGGCCACAATAATATAGCGAGATTGTGTGTTTCGGGCCGCTGGACTAATTGGACCTACAAAGTCTAAACCCCACTTTTCAAATGGTTGGTTTACTTTGATCGGATGTAGGGGCATCTGATCTTTCCTCTGGGGTTTCTTATATCGTTGGCATTCATCGCAACCCTTCACAAAGAGTGATGCGTCTTGGAACATAGTGGGCCACCAATACCCTGATTGTAAGATCTTTCGCGCAGTTAAGTCGCCTGAGAAGTGACCACCGGCTACGCCCATATGTGCCTCTTGCAAAATGTATAGATACTCATCCTCTCGAGCACAATGCCTAAGAACGTCATCCTTTCCTCTTTTATAAAGAGTCCCGGCTATCAGGCAATAGGGTTCGCATTCTTTGATTAGCTTTCGAGCTAGATCTTTACGAAGCTCCTTGGGTGGAAAGCCATTAACCAAAAAGTTAACAATCTTCTCACTCCATTCAGGCATTGTCTCCACCATGAACAGGGAAGTGTCAGGTAAGTCATCATCAACCCCCGTAGGAGCCTCACCATTAGGTATGCGAGACAAATGATCAGCCATAACATGTTTTTTGCCAGGTCTCACAACAACAGTGAAATCAAACTCAAGAAGAATCAATAGCCATCGTGTGATTCTTCCTGTGGAGCATGGTTTGTTTACCAAATACAACAATGCTTGATGATCCACATAGAAAACAAACTTGGCGGCAAGGAGGTAATAACGAAATTTCCTTACTGCATATATCATTGCCAACCCTTCTCGCTCCGTAGTGGTGTAGTTCATCTCAGCATCGTTCAACTGGCGACTGGCAAAGCTAATGGGGTAGTCTAGCTTGTGTTCTCCAGGTTGAGTTAACACACACCCAATAGCAAAGTTTGATGCATCAATATGCACATGGAAGAGTAAATCCCAGTTAGGCATTCTCAAGATTGGAGCACTCGCCAAGGCCTTCTTTAATAGCTCATAGGCACGATCACATTCTTCGGTCCAAATAAACTCGATGAGAAGCTTATACAATGGTCGAGCTATCTCGGCGAAGAAGAGAATAAACCTTCGATAATAACCAACGTGGCCCATAAAGCGTTGGACTCCCTTGTAGTTGGTGGGTGGGGGTAATTCCAGAATGACCTTGATTTTACTCTCGTCAGTGGAAATCCCATTTTTGGACACTATATGCCCTAAGATAACTCCGTGTTTAACCCAGAATTGGCATTTGAAAGGATTCAAGGAGATGCGATATAATCTACACCTTTCAAATATTTTTCGTAAACACATCAAGTGCTCGTCCCAAGAGGAATGAACACAAAGATCATCTAAGAAAGCTTCACAGAAGTCCCTTAGATATTCCTTAAAGGCCGTGTTTATCAATCGTTGGAATGTTGCAGGTGCATTGGTCAAGCCAAAAGCCATGACGCGAAAGGCAAACACTCCAAACTCCGTGATAAATGCTGTTTTAGCTTGGTCCTCGACTGCAATTGTGATCTGATTGTAACCCGAGTACCCATCTAAAAAGCTATATGCCTCCTTGCCTGCCACTCTTTCAAGCACATGTTCAGAATATGGCAAGGGGTAATGATCCCTTCTGGTGGCTGCATTAACCTTTTTGAGATCAACGCACACTCTGAGTTTCCCATTCTTCTTTGGCACGATGACTATCGGAGAAACCCATTCTGAGTGCTCAATAGGATATATGAATCCACATTTTACCAGCTTTTCAATTTCCTCTTGTACAATCTTTGCGTACTTAGGATTCATTGGGTAGGGACGTTGCTGGACTGGTTTAGCAGTGCTAATCATTGGAATCGTGTGTTGCACCACCGAGGGTGGAACACCCTTCATATCATGATATGTCCAAGCAAATATGTCCTTGAATTCTTTAAGAAGCTTCGTAAGTGCAGCTTCTTCCGCCTTGTTGAGGTCTTGAGCAATAAAAACTGGTTTAGACTCCTCACCCGGATCTGCTAAGTCTATCTCCTTAACTACCGCAGGGCCATCGTAGACACCGCTACTCCCATTGGTAGGCGTTCGTTGGGCTTTTGTGTAGACTACTTTACGTGCCCCTGTGGTGGTGAATGATTTGAAATGCTCGGGTGCGGGATGTAAGTCTACTGGTTCTTGTTGTGCCAGGCTTTTTTCTTTCAATTCCGCTTCCTTTTGTTGTTGAGCCAACTCTTGGTTTTGCCGCCTTCTTGCAGTACGACTTAGTTTCGGCTTCTCTTTGATTTCTAATTGGGCGACGTCATGAGGTTGCGGAATACACCACATGATACTTTGGAGGTATTGTCCCCAATTATCCGCTATCTTTCGATGAGCATCAATGGCTCCTATATAACTAAGCCATTCTGCAGTGGATCTCTCCTTATTTATTGCAGTTCGTACATTAGCTCGATAGCGTTGGCGCTTATGTCTCGTTTTCTTCTTACCAAGTTTTTGATTTTTGTTTCTATCTGATTCGGACTCACTTGGTCGATCTTCACTTTCGGATGAACTGCAGGAGGTCATTGTCCTAGGCCTTGAGCACCTTGCTTCCACATTTGGGTGAATATTTGATTCATTTTCCCCATCAGGCTTAGGGTCAGTTTCTTCTTGAGATTCATACTCAGAGTTGCATTGGTCAGAGTCTTCGCTACTTTCAGTGTCGGTGGAGTTTGCCACGTTCTCGCCATCAGGAGTCAAGTGCATAACACCTATCATGTTTATTGGCACTAACGGTGGCATATCTTGCCCCTCAGGTGTTACCCAACTTGTGCCTCTATTTCCCCATGTGTCTATGGTTGCCGCTAGGTGTACCCAATCCACGTTATCCGACTCAGTCATACCCGGTAGGACATCCATATAAGGAGAATCCTTCCCATCATCAGTCTCTTTTTTGCATGTATAGCAATACCTTAATGGGGCGGAGTGAATAGTGGTATCCGATCGATTATCAATGATAACCTTGCTTCCTAAAGGATGTGCACGACCATTCTCAAGATCAACTCGAATGACAGAGTCCTGGAATTGTAGATAGACATGGTTTTTCGACCAGTCATGCACCATTTGTGCTTCCCTCATGAAAGGACGTCCTAAGATCATTTGATATGACATAGGATGCTTGGAGAAATCCATTACAATGAAGGTATGTTTTACCTTGTATCCCAGGACCTTGATCTTAAGGTCCCTTAACATTCCAATAGGTTTAGCTATGGTTCCGTTTGCTATCTTAACCACTATGTTTGTGACTTGAGGTGAGGCCTTCCCATAGATTCCCAACAGTTTTTAGTCACAATGCTCACTCCAGCACCACCATCAAGGATTCCCTTTAGAGTTAATCCCTTGGTAGTAATGGGGAGGGTGGCATTAGATTCGTCCCCTTCAAAGTACTGTCCCAACTTGTTAACAGGTATTTCAACGACCGAATCTTCATCTAAGTTGGGTTGTAGATCCCAATGCTCCCCTTCATCTTGAAGCGTGTCGGGTCTATCCATATTTGCAAATTGTGGTAACCCCGCCTTTAGTTCTCCATTGAGAAATGCCCGAAGAGCTAAGAATAGCTCAGGGTCTCCGTATAATTTGGATATGATCGTGGTTCTGATCTCAGAGGACATGAAATCCATTAGCTTGGACACATTCAATGGTACTTTTCGAGACATCGCCCCTTGACTAGGGACTGGTGAAGATGGAATCACTTCCTCTTCGATGGGGTCAGGCATTCCCTCACTAAACATTCTTTCCAGCAAGAAGGGTGTTTGCCCACTTCCTGATGTCCTATCCTCACTTCCTTCCCGAATGATACTAGGTATCGCTAACAGTTTATGGTTCCTCTGAGGTTGAACTTGCGTAGGAAACACTGTATCTGGAATTTTGACTTTTCTCGGGTTTGGTTCCAGTTCTCTTTGTGTTTCTTCCACCAAACCCCTTAAGTGTTGCACTTGTTCAATCTCCTCAACTGGGTTTGGGTAAGTACCAATCTTTTTCTTGAGGGTTTTTGGCCCACGTGGCTTGTCTTGGGGAGTCTCAGTCAGTTTGGGAGGTCGAGAGGGCATTAACTGACTTGGTTGTGGGGCCGAGGAAGTTTCCTTCTGTTTCCCCTTATTTATGTACTCGCTTGATTCTCCTTCGTTGAGCTCCCGAGTGGGTTCCTCCCTTAAGGTAGTGGCTTTGGTCCCCGTGGTTTCTATTGAATCAGAATCATCTTCAGGATCATTCATATACACGGGGTCGTCTCTTGTCCCTATGTTAGTCTTTGAACTGGGCTTGGAGCTCGTGGCATTAAGCGATCTCTTTCGTCGTGTTTTCTTTTTCTTTGCCTGAGTGATTGATGCAGTATCCCTCTCTTCAAGAATGTAGTTTTGATTTTGAAGCATTGACCGTGTAACTACATTCGCGGGTACAACGGGTGTGGTTCTTCGTGCTTGGTTGGTGACCTCAACCAAATTCAATGGCGTAATCTTGGGTGCATTAGGATTATGTGGACATTGAGCGATCAAGTGATCTATGCCACAACGATTACATGTAAGTACCGGCATTCCCGATGTGCTCCCTTGATTTGGTTGCATCTGAGTAGCGATCTTTTGTAACCTATTAGGGCACTCCGCTACACGATGCGGTCCACCACACTCGTAGCATTGAAGAGGTGGTCTCCTCGCCAAGGTATTAAGGTTTTGCCCCCTTGTGGCGAGAGCAGCCGCTTGATATACAGGCTTAACTTGCCCGAAATGATCCTCCATGTAGTACTGGGGAATCATTTCAAACGTATCAATCCCGTATGGAGCAGTGGAGTCTATCTCCTCTTCATAATCCCCACACGCACTATGTGACTCACAACCCATCTGGTTTACAGGGGTAATCCTTGGATGTGGAGGTTGTGGTCCTAGCACTGGCGGTGGTAACGGCACAGACTGGACTACATTCGGATTCCTTGGAACTATGTGTTGTGACGGTTGCTCGATAGGTTGTGCAGGCATTAGCGCGGGTACTTGAGGTGTGTTTGACCAAGCTAGTGGTGCCTGGTTTGCCAACATTCGCTTAAGTGTTAGGCAATCTTTAGATTGATGGCCATACTTACCACATGCATTGCAATTCCCATTGAATTTGACTCTGAATGTGGGACATTCACTCGTGCTATGTGGTCCTAAGCACACCGAACACCATTGTTGCTCTCTTCTTGGGTACATATGGCTATTCTGAGGAGCTTGATTACCCCTAAAGTATTCTTGGAGAGCCCTTCCCACTCAAGGTTAAGCCTAGGGCTTTACACTTATGCAGCTCATTGTGCTCTTCCAAGGAATCACACACGTGTTCAAAGACTTCAATGTGCTTCCTAACATCCTCGTTACCACTGAAGTTTTGAGTGAGCTTAGCCACTTGTACTGCCTTGCTTCTAGGTTCTCTCTCAGGCATGCCCCGCATGTTTTCTGCAATGGATCGTCCGATCGTCTGAGCAAATGCTGCGAGATCACCTAAGTGAGCAGGCATAGTTGGTGGAGGCACTTCTGGGATAGCCTGGCTGATAGGAGTTGGCGTTGGTCTGAGTAAGTTGGCAAATGATGTAGGATATGACATGTGGCTAGGCCTAGCTCCTCTTGGATAAGGGTTGTGATAAGGCAGTCTTGGAGCATACGCCATTGGCATACTAGGAGGCGTAGGAGCTACATGGGCATGAGTAGCAATAGGTACATAAGGCCGATAGGCACTACCATGCACTGTTGTAGGTACTATTCCACTAGGTAGTGGTGTCGTACTAACTACAGTGGTAACAGGTGCACTTCCTGTCATGCTCATCATTGGGGTAGGCATTGTGGATTCCCTAATGGAAAGTTGAGCCAAGGTTGGAAAGCTAAAGTTACTACTTGTGGGCTCAACCTGCATTGAGACTCCAGGCGAAACAACATATGAAGGGTCTATGGGACTAACCGAGGGAGTCTCCAATTGTGATAGGGTTGGTTGTTTGGCCTTGCCCGTATCCAAAAACCTCATAGGGCCAGTGGAAACTAGGTCCACTCCCCTATTTTACCTCTCAATTTGGATAATTCTATGAATAACATCACATATCATTTGCTGTTGCTCCTCTAGATTAGTGGCGCTAGATGTGGATCGTAGGACTTCTAACCAACCTACATGGTATGTGTAACCCGTGTATAGGTCCGTTAGAGTCTCTGTGTGTAGATCATATTCCCAATTTTCATTGAGAAATATCCCATCTAGACTTGGTGTGCCAAATGGTTCTCTTGAAGTGGACGCAATGTCACTTCTTATGGATTGGCTTCTAGGGACCTCTACTCTAGGAAGAGCATCGGAATGTGGTAGCTCAGTAGGGCCCTCATTAAACGAAATGGGTAGAATATCCACATGGACACTCTTTGGGAGGGTAGGGTCTACATAAGATGTGAATGGCGAATCTACTACCCCTCCTTCCTCATTTACTTCGCTTGTCGCATGTTCAGAGCGTGTAGCTCTACTAAAGGTCTCTATTAGACGACTAAACATGCTAGATCCGGGTTGTGGGGCCCACACTGGCATGTTTTGGCTTGTCTCCTCAGGTTTCTTGGTAGGGTGCCCTTCCATGGCTTCTGAGTCAGAGGACGAGTCACTATCCACTATTCGTGGATCTTGGGTTGCACTCCCTTGGGTTCCAGCCGAAGGCCAAGATGCCAACGTAGAGGGATGGTGTGAGCCTGCGTAAACTGAAACACTTTCTAGTGGTTCAGGCTCTAGCACCCGACCAGAACGTAGATGCATGTGACGTGGGTACCCTACGTGCGTTGTAACTACACACAAGTGGTTTCTTAGGTGTTTCGCACCCCGTTTTTACTTGTTTTTGTGTTGTTTTTAACCCGTTTTTGACCCCCTTACTTACAGTCGAACTTGGGCTAGGGCGTGTGATAGCTCAAAACGAGCGTATCGCTCAAAGGGTCCTAGCGTGCTTTACAGCACCGTGTTCGCCTATCTAGAGCTCCTGTAGTCCTCAAAACAGTCCGTTTCCCTTGGGAGGAAGGGGCAAAAGCCTATTTGCTTGTGGAGGAAAGGGTGAGGGCTTTATCCCACATGCTCACTTTACTCCTTGGGGAGTGGGCTACATATAGGGCACGACTTCCCATAAGCTCTCACTTGAGAGAAAGCTATGGAGGCTCACTCTCCTATATATACATATCAAAAGACCGAGGCCGAGGCCGGGGTCGGGGTCGTGGGTCAATTGGGGTTCTTTCTTTTCAAAATTTTTTTCTCCAATTAGAAAATCTTTCCTCTCCACATGTTTGGTTCTTTCTTTGAAAACAAAATTTAATTTTTTCTTTTTTATTTTTTATAATTTTTTTTATTTTTTATTTTCTGTTTTTTTTTTGTGAGATAAGTTCTCTAGGGTTTCCTTAGGGTT
This sequence comes from Cibotium barometz, assembly GCF_041138505.1. Classification (NCBI taxonomy): domain Eukaryota; kingdom Viridiplantae; phylum Streptophyta; class Polypodiopsida; order Cyatheales; family Cibotiaceae; genus Cibotium; species Cibotium barometz. The sequence goes on from NC_141050.1 coordinate 27,764,708, forward strand.
CAGCCTTGGCCGCGGCGCAGTTCGCACACACAGCACAGATCTGGGGATTCAGTAATCCCTCTCACACGCAGAAACCAGATAACAGAACGCACGCCCACATGCGGAGCGAAAATATAACAAAAGAAACAGAAATGCAACACAGAAACACCTTAACAACAAACACACAGTCGCTTTCCTACAGTGTAGATTAAACTTCACGCAGCAGCCGAGCTGCAAACTGGAGCTTGGTGCAGGGCAACTCCCCGACAGCGGCGCCAAAAATGTGCGCTTTTGCCGCACAGGTCGTAGCTGGGGACTTGCCGGACACCGTATGTGAGCCACGAATGGCTGCAAGCATACAACCAGGAAGGCAAGCTCAAAACAGAATGCAAAAGGTGTGTCACTCACCGCTTAACCGCTGCCTTGAAGGATTCCCGCGTCGCAGCCGTGAAGGAGGAGCCGCCGTCGCTCGCCGCTCTACCGCCTCTCCGCCGCCTCGCCGTGCCGCTACACAGTGCGCTCGATCGCTCTCTCACTCTCTCTCTCTCTCTCTTACACACACGCAGGAGAAGGAAACCAAGGAGATAAGGCAAGAGCACTCTTGTATTCACAACACATGAGAATGAGGATTTTAGGGTTACATTTGACTCATATAGGTGACTTGGCCGTTCACACTTGGGCGCCCATACATGGCCGGCCGACCCTAACCCTTATCCTACTGATATCTAAGGTGCGCCTCTCATCAGCGATCACCCAATCCCTTCATCCTTAACATATGGTGCCGACAAGCCCGGCCCATGACTCAGAATATTTAAATTAATGACGTAAAATATAGTACGTCGCCATGTCCGCCATGGGTTAACAATCCCAAACATACTCTCACACATCACACATGCACAAGATAGCCTCGCCTGAAATCAAACAAAGATGATCTTCAATGCTCTAGAGAGACAAATCAGCCAAACTTTGCAAACATGTGGGGGTGGGTCCCCCCCACATGCTTGCAAAGTTTGGTTCCCATCGGAGCATGTTTGGGTACGATGGTATGGGGAAGGCCCGGATTTTCCATGGCCTCTTAAGCACCAAGAGACTTGAAAAATCCACACTGGGCGCTAATTACCAATCCAAACATGCTTCGATTGTGACCAAACTTTGTAAGCATGTGGGGGTGGGTGCCCCCCACATGCTTGTAAAGTTTGGTTCCCATCGGGGTATGTTTGGGTACGATGGCATTGAGATTTTCAATAAACAATATGATAGCCAAAGTGTTAAAAAATTTAATAAAATCAAGAACATCAACTAAAATGTAATGATACTTAATAATGAAAAAACTCATAATGATATAAACATCAAATAAGTATATCAGAATGAAAATGAGCTATCCCAGCTAGTCTGAGGTTAGTCACTGCCCATAAATCTAAGTACAATGTAAGTGAGCTAACCCAGCTAGTCTGAGTTTAGTCACTATCAACGGCAACCCAATCAAAATCATCATCTCTAACTGTCGGTCTACGTGCACGTCGAGGCTGCTGTGCACGTCGAGGAGGTTGTGCCAGCCTACGGGAGTCGTCGAATGTCTGCGGGGAGGTCTGTCTCAAAGGCAGGATCGTGAGCTGGTGCCGGTGTACTCGGGAGCTCACGAGTCCCAAAAGCTGCTATAGCCCTCTCTCTCTTTCTACGTCGTGCTAATGCAAGACGTCTCTGTCTGTAAACCCAAAATCTATAATCTGCAATGGTACGTGTTTGCTTCTCTGCTCGTATAAGCTCCTCTGCTATAAGGACACGCTGCTCATGAGAAGCAGCACTGCTGCTAGCACCATCACCCGAGGTGCCACTAGGACCAGCACCACCCACACGCTCATATGCTATGATCTGGCTCTCATGTAGGTCTCTCTGGTATGCATCAAACTCATGTGAGCTCCACTCAATCTCTGGAGGCACCTCGGGCTCCTGATCTCTATCATCGAAGACGTCGAGTCCCAAGTCAATAGCTGATGTAAAATCAATAGGCCTACCAGTCCTAGCATCTACTCGAATGAGGCCTGGGTGAAGATCATCAATGCCCAAAACTCTGTATGTCGCTAGGTCGACGCGTGCACGGCAAGAGGGACATGCTGAGAACCGTACTAGCTCCTGGGTGATGCAAGCCAAATGGAAAAAATGTCCACATCCTAGGGCATATCCACCAGTAGTGTCAATGTCCTCGATACATAAAGCGCAGCACGCATCACGTTGGAAGGGTGGTGCATCCTGAGGGAGAGGTCGTCGAAAAACCTCTATATAACAGGCCGGCACTGTCACGTCCGAGGATCTGCGAAACTCTCGAACATGCAGCATCAACTACTCTGCCTTATGCTGGGCAATCCGCTCCATAATCTGGTGATGCTGTGCCTCAGCTCTAGAGCTCTCTACCTCGGTCCGAGCCTACGCAAAAAAGTAAAGCATAAAAATAATTGATTAGTCTCTCTCATTAGGTATTACTTAAAGAAATTTATAACTTAGGACCTTAATTATAACTCTTTTACGTGCAAGAGAAACCTACCTGCTGGATGTCGGACTCTCTCAGATGCTGTGCCTCTGTAGTAGCTGCCTCTGCCGTCTGTAATGCAGCTCTAAGGCGGTCAATCTCCGCTCTCGCCTCTACTAACTCGTGAGTGAGCCTCTCAGTGGTAGGTGTGGGACCCTACGTGACACAATCAACCATGGCGCTCATGTAAAAATATAGAAAAGTACATATAAACATGTAAATAAATGACTAAAAAAACTTATGAAGTAATAAATATGTAAATACCTCGACATCTGTCGTCGGTATCGATCGTGAGAACAGGCGTACCACATGCTGGATGGTCTCCGTGTGGTACTCCGTACGTCGATGCCAACCTGGGTGCCAAGAGCCTCTACTGTCGACATAGGCACAAACGAAGGATCTGAAGGAGCTACACAAAGGGCTGGTGGAGGCCGCCTACCCTGGTCCTGGAGACGGCCCCGGCCAGCACCACCACCCGGCCGATGGCTAGTGTAATCCACCTCCTTCCCTAAGACAAACTCCGCATATAATTGCTTTGCGAAGTATATGGGAATCTGGCGGTTGTTCGGCATCCTCCCATATGCGGCAACATATCGACTATAGATATGTGCCGCCATACGAGGATGCAAACACCGCGAAATAGTAAGGGGCTTGTCCGCCCCAGGCCTCATCTCACGACTATCGAGGAAAAGATCTAAATAGGCTCCATCTCTAATCGGACCAAGATCACAGACCTGACGATATGTCAGGCCATGTGACACAGGAGCAGTGCGATGGTGGGCTATCCACTCATCCACACAAACAATATCGTGAAGGCTACGAAGGGACGAAAGCATCGCCTCCAAGTCTGCCACAATATGTAATGTAGACGGTGTGTCTCTAGCACTCCTACGGATAGCCGCTAACTCACGGTCTATCTCCGCGATGAGGTCCACAATAGACGAGCGGCCCTCCTCGTGACTCCATGCTAAAACCTAAGCCTAACACAAAGGTCCAATGTGAAAGGGTCCAATGTGAAGGGTCTAATGCTTAGTGCTAAGTAGCACTAATGAAGCTATAAAACAATGCTAATGGGCCCACTAATGCTAATCCAAATCAAGAGAGCAAGGAGAGTGAAAAAGACTTCTGACAAAATGAGGCAAAAAAAAAAGTTTTCCGGTTTTATAACCTCGATCGAGGTTCGGCAGCATCATGCAATTTAGGGTTTGTAAGATGTATGCTCTGGATTTTAGGGTTAGTGAAACATACGGCCAAGATACACACTTAATTTTAGGTTTGGTGAAGGATCGACGGCGGCGGCTGAGATTTGATATTAGTATCTCGTTCGAGGTACATGGACGGCTTTGATTTTAAGTCATTACCACGACCAAGGTATGTCGACGGTCGAGATTCATTATATACCTCGATCGAGATATTTAAACGACTGAGATCGCATCTTCCAATGTGCCTAAATGGACGGTGGAGATTGCGTCTAGGTATCTCGAACGAGATATTTGGACGGTGGAGATTGCATCTACGTATCTCGAATGAGATATTTGGACGGTGGAGATTGTATCTCTGTATCTCGAACGAGCTATTTGGACGGTGGAGATTTGATCTCAATATCTCGTTCGAGATACGTGGACGGTGGAGATTGTATTCCTTTACCTCGAACAATGAATGGTCGAGATTCGATTTAGATATCTCGTTCGAGATACGTGGATGGTGGAGATGGGCTAGTCAAATATGCTCAGGGGGATACAGCGTGGCCGTGATGTGGATCTGACTGGCATAGATATCTCGATCGAGATAATGTGGTGGCGGTGACATGTAATGGTGACATGGATGATGACTGGAAACCCGAACCTGCTAACGTGGCATTATTTGGTATCTCGATCGAGATATGTCGATTTAGGCTTGGGAGGCACGTGTCGTGTTTTAATTCACGGCGATATCACGATCGAGGTACTCCGCCTGAGATGCATGGATGTCCCAATTTTAGAGAGAGTGAACGAAAGTGAGTACCCTCATCTTGCAACCTCCCCTTTGTCTTGGAAAATAGTCTTTGAACGAGGAGTAACTTGTATGACATACCACCACTTCTTGGCATGTATGTCCGGTTGAAACAGAACCTATTAATGAATAACAATGAAGGGGACCGAGTATTAAGCTTGAACGTATAATGTAAGTGTGGAATGAATCACTTTTAATAATGATGTACCTATTCACAATATTGAGGTGGTATGAAGGGTGTCCGTCCTCCATTGTCAAAACTTTGTTGAGTCGCTTGTCGTTCGTGATCCCACTTGGATGCTTTCTCACACTTGCTTGAGAACTGTGACACACCACATCCTTGAACCATTTGACATTCAATATATGAAGGTATCAAATACATAAGGAAGAGGGAGAGAGTGAAAGAGGGGGAGATAAGAAAGCAAAGGAGAGGGGGCCTAGTTATAAGAAAGTGGGAGAGAGATTGGCGGGATCGATCTTTTTCCCTCTCTCTCCCTCTCCTGCTCTCTATACGTACATAAATACAAAGAGGGAGAGAGGGAGGGCATAGAGAGAGGAAGAGGGATAGATAGAGGTGGAGACAACATGAGGGTGTGTGTTGAAGGACGAAGAGAAATAGAGAGAGAGGTAGAGAGAGAGTGTGTGTGTAGAGGGAGAGGGAGAGTATGTGTGTGTAGAGGGAGAGGGACAGGGAGAGAGAGAGAGTAGAGGGGGAGAGAGTGTGTAGAGAGCGAGAGTGAGAGAGGGAGGGAGAGGGAGAGAGGGAGGGTATGGAGAGAGAGAGAGAGAGAGAGAGAGAGAGAGGGCTAGACAAGGGGAGAGAGCGTACGGTGGTAATGAGAGAGAGAGAGAGAGAGATAGACTATGTAGCAGGAGAGTGTGTTGGTTGCACTGGGTTGGAGGGGGAGAGAGAGCATGAGGGGGGGAGGGGTTGGGGGAGAGAGAGCATGAGGGGGGGAGGGGTTGGGCTAGGCTTGTTATGGAAATGTAAATTGTGAAATTATTTGATATTTTATGTGGTATTTATGGTATGCTCATTTGCTACACGATTGTGATTGGCTACGCGCAAGAGCGTGGAATAGTGGTCACATTGTGATCGGCGAATAAGCAAGATTTAATGTGTCTTGTGTTTTTGGTGAGCAGATCAGTGCTGCACGGAGTAATGTGGGTACAATGGATTTAAGCTGGTGAACGGCCGTTGGGTTTTGGTGTGCGCTGATGGTCGCTTGCCCATAGTTTCATTTAATTAAATTGCTACAATTTGAATGTAAATAGCCAAGCTTGGAGACCAAGTAACTTTTTGATATTAATAGTCCAAAGTGGAATGTATCAAGCTATTCTTGAGCACTTGCTTTTTGTTAATACAAAAATACATGCATGAGGAAGCGTGCTCACTCATGCATGGGGGAGATTGAACCCACTATTTTGTCATGCATATTTTGCTTTTTATGTTCTTCTTGTTTATTTGACTTGTAGACAAAGAGGTGAAAGAGACAAAGGCAAAGATGATTTTAGTAAATTTTCAATTTAATTTGAAGAAGAATAAGTTTATGGTTATGTATGGTTGAAAGAAGGCTTGTTTTTAACCATTGGACAATAAATCTCCATCATTCTATTGTCCAAAAGGTAAAGCAAGGTGAAAAACCATTAGTGGGTTTATGAAAACCATAAAACCACCTTTAAATGTCACTAATCCTCTTCATAATCCATCTTTATGAATGAAATCAGCCCATTGAGGTGATAGCTTCATAATTGCTAAGCTTATCCTCTGTTCAATTTCTATAATGGAGGGCTCTAAATTTTTATTTCCCCTTCTCCAAAAACCTATCGTGGTCATTTCTTTTTCTTGAAGAACAAAAGGAAAAAAAAAGTTCCCTTTTTATTTTTTTATTTTTCTCTAAATTAATTCACTCTCCATCCACAGCGGCAACTACATGATTGGATTTTTTTTCTCTCTCTCTCTCTCTCTCTCTCTCTCGCTCTCTCGCTGTGATTTTTTGTTGTTGTTACTGTTATCTATTGCATGTAGTGCGAGCAGCTAATAAAGAACCTTTATTTTCTTTTAAAAAGCTTAATGTATAAGCTTTAAAACTAATATTTTTTTTAAAAGAAGAGAACTTATGTGCAGATGGCCGGCTGCAAAAGCCATGGCCAGCTAATAAAGCTTTATTTTTTTAAATTTTATTTTATTTCACTTCTCCTTCGGGCGGAAGGCCGAGTTTTTTTTCTTCTTTCTACGATGAAGCGATGCTCACTGTTGGTTGTATATTAAGCTTTGCTTAAACTTAATATATGGTTTAAGCGATGCCCCTTTTGCTATCGGGGTGGGTTCGCAGACCGTGTGCTTTACTTTAAAGCTTTAATGCTAAGCTTTATTTAAAAGTTTATATATATATATATATATTTTTAAAAACAAAACTTTTATTTCTTTCATGCGCTGATTAGTTAGACTATAGCAAGCCATGGAGGTTTGAAGGTAAAAAAAAAACACACACTAAGGTTACTTAAACTTTACTATACAGCTTTAGATTAAAGTTTGGGCAAAGGTTTATTTAGGGCTTTAAAGTCTAAAAGGTTACAAGTTATCTCCTAAAGAGCTTATTTATTTATTTATTCTACAAGTAGATATTACTTTTGAAAATTCACTTTTGGGAGCTCACTAATGGGCTTTTCCCATTAGCTTGGCCTTTGGTAAGTAAGCCATGTCCTTTCTTTTTAAATTGGCTGTCTCCGGGCTTTATCCGTCCTTAATGATTCACATCTCTTGGAGTGTTAAAATTGTTTTTGAACAGATAATTTCAATAACACCACAACGATGGAGGTCTGTATATATTCACTTCCTTTTATAAAACTTTTTCTCATAAGTATCTCTATTATATTTTTACAACCTAAGAACCTAATTAGTAAACCATAGATTCAACATTAAGATTAGTTCAAATTCAGTAACTGAAATAAAAATTTTTAAAGATAAAGAAATTTATGCTCCTACATATTCCCAAAGGTCCATGATGGGAAGAGATTTCAATGGACTTTATTATTGGTTTGTCGACTACGTCCTCTCATAATGACATGATATGGACCATAGTTGATGGATTTAGTAAGGAAGCATTGCAAGAAGACCCTGTCTGCCCCTCAAGCTGATAAGCTATTCAGTAAGACTATCTTTCCTCACCATGGCTTTCTCAAAGTCATTCTCTCTAACTGGGATGGCCGCTTTTGGAATCATTTTTGGGTTGCTCTATTCAAGAACTTAGGTTCTAAAATGGACTTTACATCCGCTTTCCATCCAGAAAGCAATGGCCAGAATAGCACTATTATGGATCTTCTTAGATCCTACACTATTGACCGACCCTCTAATTGGGATCAACATTTGCCTCTACTTCAATTTGCTTACAACAATACCCCCCATTCGGCTATTGGTCGAGCTCCCTTTGAAATTGTAAACTTCCTGTTCCTGTCTCTACCATAACTAGTGATGTTCCAGTTGGCTGACACTTTAGCTCATGACCATGTTACTATTCTAGCTGAAGTCACTGAATCTATTAAGCGAGCACAATTGAAATAAACCACTCAAGCCAACAAGAAACGACAACCAATGAAATTCAAAAAAATGATCTAGTTTGGCTTCACATAGAGAAAAGATGCTTAAAGAATATTACCAAGCATCCTAAGATTAAGTTGGCTCCTAGATTTTATGGACCGTTTATAATTATCCAATAAATCAATGAAAATGCATTCCGTTTAGGCATTCCCACTCACTAGAAGATACATAACTCATTACACATTAGTTTATTGAAGATACATAACTCATTACACCTTTTAAAGGCCCCACTCTTGTTAACCCTGTTATTGATGCCCTCGAGGATGACTCTGACGTTCTAGTACCTGAAAGTATTATTGACCATGACTAAACAACCACCCGTACTGGCACTGTGTATCATCGTTACTTGGTGAAGTAAAAGAATCATTCTATTGAGGAATCACAGTGGATTCCTAAAACATTGCTTACCCTATACTACCGACACTTGATTCTAGCATACCACTCACATTCACATTGATTCTTTTATGGACACCGATTCGCCGCCGCGACTGAGGCAATGTCATAGTTCTTTCACATGTTTTGGTGCCGATTCGTCGACTGAGGCAGCATATTCATTTAGTGTCGACTAAGGCAGCATATTCATTTGGTGTCGATTCGCCAACTGAGGCAACACATTCATTTAGTACCGATTTGCCAATTGAGGCAGCACGTTAGTTTAGTGCCGAGTCGCCAATTGAGGTAGTATGTTGATTCGGTGACTGAGGCAACACTATAGCATGAGGTTGGCCATCCTTACTTTTATTTATTTCACACCATTGAGGACAGTTTCTTTTTAACGCCACGGTATGTTATGGAAATGTGAATTGTGAAATTATTAGATATTTTATGTGGTATTTACACTCATTTGCCGCACGGTTGTGACTGGCTACACGTGAGAGCGTGGAGCAGTGATCGCATCGTGATGGGCAGATCAGCGAGATTTAATGTGGTTGCCCATCCATAGTTTCATTTAATTAAATTGCTACAATTTGAATGTGAATAGCCAAGCTTGGAGACCAAGTTACTTTTTGATATTAATAGCCTAAAGTGGAATGTATCAAGCTATTCTTGAGCACTTGCTTTTTGCTAATACAAAAATATATGCACGAGGAAGCGTGCTCACTCATGCATGGGAGGAGATTGAACCCACTCTTTTGTCATGCATATTTTGCCTTCTATGTTCTTCTTGTTTATTTACCAAGTTTATGCTATGGCTATGGAGGTTAATTCTTAGCAGGGCTGAGCTGGGGAGGTGGGGGGAGGAGGTGGGTTGGGCTGGGAGTAGGGAGGAGGGGTGTAAGGTCCCTCCATAGCCATGTATGTGTCTCTTTTAATATAGATTTCAATAAGGAAAGAGAGTGCACTTAGAGAAGAGTGAGACAATAAGGCTAGAAACATTAGGAAAGTGTTAGAATAAAAATATTAGCTCCAAAAATCCTAAAAGAAATAAGAAGATAAGAATAGTTCTATTAAGAGATAAGTATTTTCAAAAATAGAAATTTGAATTTAGGTGTCCGGCTATACAAGCACAAGAACAGGGTAGCCTCAAGGCAGGGAGAAGTTGTACCTATATCTTAATTTAACCAAGATAACAATCCATTTACTCAACTAAACCATAGGACTAGAATCCATGTTACCTTCTTAAGAAAACAATCCTTTTCACAAAGATTTTAGTATTTCAACTTGAGATTGCGATAACATTCTTTATTAAGGCATATACTGTTGTTTAAAAGAATACAAACTTTAACTAGTAAATCAATCAAATAGATCACTATTAACAATTAATAGAGAAGCTGGGGCCATACCTCAACCCCTAAGAATGATATATAATTGAAAAATAAAATATATATATACCTTATAGAAATTTATCGTTTATCGTTGTCTTTGCTCGTTTTAATAAGGGTTTTAGAACTTGATATATGAGAATAGAGAGTCTTCTAATACCTTCTCTTACGATTGAAATCATCCGATCATCCCCAAGCTTTATCTCCTCTTACTCGTACTCTGACTTTTCTCTCTTTCGAAGATCTATGGCAAAATAGCCTTTTCTTGCAGGGATACGGCATACTATTCTTTTTTTAAAAGAAAAGCTATGGAGTTTTGGTCTCTTCCTTCGAAAGACCATAGCAATCTAACCTTCTCTTCTAAGAGATCAGATAAGAATGAAGGAATATATACATCTCAAGCTCTAGGATTACCTTGAGGCTACTTGTTGCCTTCTTACAGTTTTTCATGCGTGTAGAGACCCTGACAGAATCAGAAAATTGTTTCGGCCATAACTCTCTGATAAAAACTCAGAATATGGTCATATAACCAGTCAAAAGAACCGGAAGGCATCTAGTCTACAAGCTTGCGTGAGTAGAATAGGCAAAAACATCTGTATAGCCGCAAACGTGCCATCTTTAGAAACGCATTGCGTTTCCACATTTTTAGTATGCATGGACTCTAAATATATAAAAGTACTCTAAATACGACCTCCTATCACCTAAATTCAAATTTCTATTTTTGGAGATACTTATCTCTTAATAGAACTATTATTGTCTTCTTATTTCTTTTAGGATTTTTGGAGCTAATATTTTTATTCTAACACTTTTCTAATGTTTCTAGCCTTATTGTCTCACTCTTCTCTAAGTGCACTCTCTTTCCTTATTGAAATCTATATTAAAAGAGACACATACATGGCTTGGGACGGACCTTACAATCTCCCCCACTTAAAAGATTCGAGATGTCCTCATCTCGCGAGCTGGGGTAGTATCTAAGTAAATTCTCCTGTCTCTTTCGAAGTGGTGTCTCCACTAGGTAGAAATCTTCTTTTATCTACACATTGTTCCTAAAGAGTCCCTTATTTCATGTGTTTGTCTTGTTTTGTTGTGCCTCCAAAAGGTCTTTATTATTCAAAAGTTAATTGGCCTTATTATTCTAAGTTCATGCATCCATATACCTCTCATATGATATGAACCTTCGAATTCTTTATTCTATATCTCCATGTAATATGGTACTTAACAAATTGTCATAGAAAAATGTAAGGGAATCAATCCTTTACGCAATCTAACCTATGATAGCAATTTCATAATCTTAGTATCGTCTTGTAGAATACCTCTATTCATCATGCACATTACTTCACATGAATCTTGCACCAATCCTCTTCTATTTACTCATAGAAATACTTGTTGAATTCGATTATCTTTAATCCTGCTATCCCTATTTCTTGACCTAATCTTGCTTTAGCTCATGATTCCTTGTAGCCAAGGGTGGGCTTGACATTCCTCTTGAATTAGGAGACCTCTTCTTGATTAACATGGAAGGACTCATGTCCTTCTCGACACTTTCTATATAAAAAAAAACTTTATCATAGTCTCTGGCTATAATTATGGCTTCTAAAATAGAGGATGGTTTTGCATTCTTGACGAGGTTATTCAATGAAGATTAAGCTTCCAAATGAATCAATGGAGAAGAGTTACCTCATCCATCTCTAGAGCAAATTGGAGAAGTTTAACAGAAGTTTAGTGGTATTCTTTTAGGGTCTTCCTTCCTTGGGTTAGCTCCAAAAATTCATTCATTTTATCCTCTCGAAAGCCTGGAGGACAAAACCTTTCTCGAAGGTGTACTTTCATGGCATCCCATAACTGATTCTGGTTCCAGTGGTTAGATTGACAACAGTGCTTTCCAACTAATTTGGCATTTCTTACGATTTTTAGACGCGAGCAAGAGTGAACTTGCTTTTTTCATTGTATCCATTAAAAGATCAAAACTATCAAATACTTATCATAGCACCACATTTAAAGGCAGTCAGGATTAACACATTTGAGATCTTCATTTTTTGAGAATTACACATCTGGTGCCTTGGGATTGACGCAACCAAAGATTATCAGGATTAACACGTTTGAGATGATTAGTTTTCTGAAAATTACACATCTAGTATCTTGGGATTAACACATCTAATAGCATGATCCTTTGGGAATTACACATCCGATGGGTTCAAGATCTTGGATGATCGTCCTAGTGTAAAGCATCCAATGGATGGCATTCACACGTCAACTATTCAAACCTTAATGGAGTTATAATCTTAATAATTTATAATATGCAAATTAATGAGATATATCCTGAAAATTTCTCACTTTTGGTCTATACTTCTAGTTATTCAGTTCACTGATCTCTTAATTCGATCACCCTATGTTTTTCCTCAAAAGGTTTCTTCCCCAATCAAATTCTCAAATTTATTGTACAAATATCTTGCGTGTGCACCCCCAAGATACAAGCACAATTTTATAGGATGATTGTCTCAACATGTGAGGATATTCAAACCACTTCTATGGCTAGTAGAGATGATTGATTCGTCCTCGTATGATAAACAATCACTTGTTTTAATCCCTTGATAGTTAACCGTTGAAAAACAAATCCTAGGAACTAAGATCGGCTCTGATACCACTTGTAAGGTTCCCCCCCTTCCAAAATAGGAGAAACACTTAAGATAGTCTACTAAGTCTTAGCTTGGAGAAAATTTTCTACTCGTTCGACACCTTGACCATGTAAAGATTCAAGGATACGATTTGTGCGTGTCATCCTTGCGCAGGGGCCATGCTAATCTTCTCTGTATCGTTCCAATCTTCGGGGATCTGATAAAATTGGAATGATACAGAGAAGATTAGCATGGCCCCTGCGCAAGGATGACACGCACAAATCGTATCCTTGAATCTTTACATGGTCAAGGTGTCGACGAGTAGGAAATTTTCTCCAAGCTAAGACTTAGTAGACTATCTTAAGTGTTTCTCCTATATTTTGGACCGGGGGGGGGAACCTTACAAGGGGAGAAGAAACAGAGGACATGGGTATAGAGAGAGAGTGGTTGTCAAAAAAACTCGCTCCAAAACCCACTCTGTGCCCATCCCCCAATGTGACATATCCATTGCAAATATAGTTCAGGGCAGTTCATCATGGTTGTATTTAATTGTTATTTTTATCCCTAAGAAGTTGCTATTTGAGGCGATTGCAAATTAAGCACCTTTTACTTCGGAAATGAGAAAACTGAATTCAAAATTGAAATCTTAAGCACCTTTACCACCATCGGTAGGGCTTTTTTCAGAGTTGAAACGAGTAAACAAATTGAAGTTTTGCAATCTAGCAGCTTCAGACCAAAAGTAGCAGCATTCTGGGATGTCCAAATGATGGATGGAAAGTCCCAGGTGATCATGAGGTAGTTCCAAACAATTTCACTAAAAAAATCCCTGATGGCTCAACGAATGCTCCTAGGAGCATGCACGATGGGCCTCGCACCTAATGACCCCCACCCGAGTGACATATGGCACCTATGAACACCTCCCCCAAACACCTGAGAGTTATTTCTAGCCAATATATGCACGCATGCATCCACAAGCGCCTTCGTCTCCCAACACCCTGGACAATGGCCGCTATGCCCCCCGGGCATGTCTCCCTACATGTACCCCCCTATGCCACCTCCCCCCCATGTAGACCCCTTTGACACCCCCCTAGATAAGTGATGCTCCCTTCCTGATGCACCTACTGCCCATGAGCCTTGTCTAGGTGGCATCCCCACCTAGATGCACTTGCCCCCCTTGTTGGCACTCTCTCCTTATGCAAGCACCCCTTCCCCGCACCTATATAAACCCCCCTTCCCTCCTCTTAGAGGTACCCCTTAAGAAGACGCCCATAGGCTAGGCTCTAGGACATGTCCTACAACTTTTCTCCCCTCTCCCCCACATACACCCCTCCTGGATAGGTGGTGCTCCCTCCCCGATGCACCTATCACCCATGCACCTTGTATAGGTGGTACCCCCACCCAGATGCACTTGCCCCCCTACTAGCATTCTCTCCTTGTGCAAGCACCCCCTCCTACTAGCATTCTCTCCTTGTATAGGTGGTACCCCCACCCAGATGCACTTGCCCCCCTACTAGCATTCTCTCCTTGTGCAAGCACCCCCTCCTTGCACCTATAGAGGTTCCCCTCGAGAAGAAGACCGTAGCCTAGGCTCTAGGACATGTCCTACGACTTTTCTACCCTCTCCCCCCCTTTTCAAATAGAATTTGCGAATAGACTTAAAGCCGCCATCATAGCCTCCCTCAGTAGCCAAGGCTACCCATACCGAAGCCCCCTCCCCTAGCCTCCCCTTGAGAGCCCTCTGGCGGTTAAGGACAACCCCCGCCCCCAAAGCCCCCCCCCCCATATGAAGAGACTTAAAGGTGAGCATAGGGTTTGTTCTCACCAGTGAAGCTTTAGGATTTCGAGCGAGTTTTGGCGGCCCAAATGAACTTCATTTCCAAATCTGTTTGATCCACTAGAATCCTCTCTCTCTCTCTCTCTCCTAGTAATCCCTAGCATTTCACACCCACCTCACTCTCTTTCTATTCACCACAAATAAAGGTACTAGTATGGTGTCGAAACGTTACCAAAATGAAGAACCGTGTGACATCCATGGCAGAAGTGAGGAGGAACACGTCCATGCAAACGACTTCACTCCTTCCGAAGTGAATCATCTTGTAAATGACAAACTAGGTTGGCCATATTTTTAATTCCTTTAAATATAAGCAATTTTGTCCTTTTGGTCATAAAGTTAAGATTTTTAGCACCCAATTAGGCTTAGAAAGATTACTTTATTATTGGATAAACATACAACAATAACGACTAGCATCATAGAAGTATCGCATCTCACTTTTTAGTTAAGTAGTCTAAAAAGATTAAGATTCCAATGTGGGAAATTGCTTCTTTTCTCCTCGTAAATACGTGTCCTGAAGTAAGGCTAATAGGTAAAACTGTGAGCGAGTAATCTTAATCCTAGAGTTCTTTATGATTCTCTTTTTATATTGACAAGGACAATTAGCTACGGAGATCATTGTTGTCTGATGTTGTTTTCTATATTACCACTTAATGAATTGTTGAAAAATAATGCTTAGAAGATAATCTTTTCGTAGTGTCAATGGATATGTTTGTTGCTGGTTTCATTGTTAATCTATAGGTACATCTTCTCCTCATGTTAGCTAACTTCACTCTTGCTTATGTAGCCGGTTGGAGCCCTATGCCATTGGGAATTGGGTTTTTTCCACACAAGGGTGGACACGTGTTGTTACACTGTGTGGCAACCTATCGGACGACAAAGCAGGAGAGCTATGGATCACCACCCAACCATAGAGGGAATGAGGGTAAGGTTCTCCACCCATTGTCAGGTATATATAGTGGCGGCTTACTTGCCCACACATATTCTACTGACTGTGGAACTATGCCCAGTCACCCTCTCCCTTGAACCCTGGCTCGCTCGCTGCCCACGATTCGATGGGGTGGTCTTAGAGTCCTCCCTGTAGCCACTACAGGCTATGTAACATTACTCCCCCCTTAAGATGAGTTTTTATCCGTGAAAATGAACTTTGGAAAGTTCTTAGCTAGCATACTCAAGTGCTCCTACATAGACGCCTCATCCCGCGATCCTTCCACTTAACAAGTGTCTCTCAGTTTTTTGCAATCTACTGACATGAAAAATAGGATGAACTTGAGAGCTCTCTGGTAGCTCAAGTTTATACGCTAATCCACCAACCTTCTTAAGGATCTTAAAGGGACCGCAATATCTAGGTGAAAGTTTTTGACACTTTCTTATCTTTAAAGTCTTCGACTTTCAAATATACAAAGTCATCTTCTTCAAAGGCTACTTCTTTGCAACCCTTTTCTGCATACATCTTTACACAATCTTGTGAACAACGTATGCTATCTTTTGTCTCCTGCATTATATCTTGCATGTCTTTAAGGAACTCCTTGACAGATTGTAACTTCCTTATCTAGCCCTACGGCTATAGGAGATCTCGGCTGGAAGCCATACATCAGCGTGAGTGGACTAAATCCAATCGCGGAATGTTTCAACAAACTATTATAAGCAAACTCCAAATGTGGCAGGTACTCCTCCCAATTGGATTTCTTTTTATGGACGTACGCACGAAGCATGTCTTAACACTTGGTTGACTCTTTCTGTTTGATCATCAGACTGTGGATGATCAGCTGTACTCATAGTCAGAGTAGTGTCCAGCTTTTTGAAGACTTCTCTCCAAAAGTGACTATCAAACTTCCTATCACTATTAGAGACTATATCTACGAGCAGCGGGTAGGCCATATAGCTTTTAGAGATGTTCGAGAACAACCTAGCTAACTCATGAGTTTTTACCATTTTTTAGGTAGGTATATACTTGACTATCTTGTTCAATCGGTCAACCACTACCCAAACCGAATCATTTCCTCAATTCATTTTAGGTAAACTAGTGATGAAATCCATGGAAATACTTTCCCATTCCCTTTGGGAATATCCAGTGAATGCAGCAAACCTCTAACCTTGAGGCGTCATGTTTATTGACCTGACACTTCTTGCATTTTAGTATGAAGTCCTAGATGTCTTTAAACAAACTAGGCCAGTACAATTATCTTTTTGCATAGGTCTTTTGTATCTTGGGATGACTAGCACTCGGACTATCATGACTTTCTATATTTGGGCCCAAAAATCGCCAATAGCTGGTATGCAAACTCTACCATTATAGAGCAGGTACTCATTGTCTATGGAATAGTGTCTATACTTTTTCCCTTGACAAACTTTATCACCCCCAAGTGAACTAGTGTCAAATGGTTGTGAAGGGTCTACCCTCCAGCTCTTTGTCTTGTTATAGAACCCAAGGGACTTGTCTAGTTGCTTCAGACTAGCACTCGCTCCTCTTCTCTTGAAGAAACCTCGACTAATCTCTCCAAACTAGTACCCCTTTTTGACGAGGGAGGTGGCTACTGCTGTATAAAATGTGGTCATGTATGTTACCATATTATAGTAGTGATGTGTGTGAACACACTTAGGACCGCCGGGGCACTTTTTCCCTCACTAGGAGGTTTTTTCCCCCGTGCATTGTATATACGCCCATTATCTTCTAGGGCTGGTTATCTTTCATTTTTTGGCACTCATAATACACTACTGTGTTGTGCTCAAGCTTCCTCATCTTCTTGAAGTTGTGTGTGCATTCCTGCAACCCTAATTCCAACAATTGGTATCAGAGCAGGCTTCCTCCTCCCGGGCAGCATCACCGGCACCTGCCGCTTCATGTCCTCCGATTGCGACGAGGTTTCACGAGCGTCTGCAGGTTAGTATATGCCGTGGGACAGCCCATAGGGCTTGTTCGTTTCAGAATTTTGATCTGAAGTCATTTCGCCCTCCGTTTTTGCATTCCAAGTACTGCGCAGGAAAAATCGTCCTACTGTGCAGATTTTCTGTCAAGATTAAAATCTGCAGGACAGGTGCCCATTCGTCTGTTTTGGGCTGTGCTACATAGCACAGGTCGATTTTATACAGGTTTACCTCTTACAGACAGCATTTACATCTAGTAGTACAGTCATTGGCCATGGCTGACAACAATGATGTATTCCGCATGTTGGCTGCTGAGGATAAGTTGGATGGCACCAACTATCCATTGTGGGCATATATGATGCGACATGTATTGGTAGCAAAGGGGTTATGGAACATTGTGCAGGGTATTGATGCACGTCCTATTGTGGCTGGGAATGCTGCAAACACATCAGAAACAGGTACTGTTGATGATGGTGCAGGCACAAGTGCTGTAGCAGCTGTTCGAGAACCACCACTTTCAGCAGAGCAGATTCGTTGGGATGGTAGAGATGCGCAGGCTCATGCCTTGATTGCGCTGTCTGTCAAACGTACCATTATCCCACATATTCGCTCCTGCAGGACTTCTAAGGATGCTTGGGATGTACTTGCCACATTGTATCAGGCAAGAAATGAGGCTCGTGTTGCTTATCTCCGAAAACAGTTGGAGAGTGAGCATATGAACGAAGGTGATTCTATGGATAGCTTTTTGACAAAGATCAAGGATTTCAAAGAGCAGCTCATTTCTGCAGATGAAATCCTGTCAGACAGTTCACTTGTGCAGACTGTTTTGAATGGTCTACCAGACTCTTATCAGGGTTTTGCTTCCACTCTTCGCTTGATGATGAAAGGCAATCCCAATGCCTTATCATTTGAGGAGTTAGTTTCTGTTTTGCTGCAAGAAGACCAGTCAAGGCAAAACAGGAATATTATGCGTGTCGCAGATCAAGCTTTCGTTGCTAGTCAGAGAAGCGGGAAAGGTAAAGCTGGCTTTTCTTCTAGTAAACAGAAATCTGCAAATGCTGCGCAACCAAAGAAGGAAGACAAAGATGAGAAGAAGGGTGACAAACAGAAGACATTTTGCAAGTACTGTAAGGGAAATGATCATGTCATCAAAGCGTGTCCTAAGCTGGCTGCGAAAGAGGCTAAGAAGAAAGAGGCTGGTATGGCTGTTTTGCAGATGCCTCTCCTTCTAACAATGAATCTGCTAATGTTGTGCTAGATACAGAATGGGCATTCAATGCGCAGTGCAGTTATGACCCATCTTTGCATGACACATGTATGTCTGCAGTAGATTCAGATGTATGGTACTTTGACAGTGGTGCCACTAAGCATATCACCTCGCAGCGCAGTTTATTCACTTTCCTTGAGTCTGCTCCCACAGGGAATACTGTCACTTGTGCCAATAACTCCTCTTATCCCGTTGAAGGAGTTGGACAGATTGTGCTGAATGTTGCAAATGGCAACACCTTTACACTTTTTGATGCATTGTATGTGCCAGGGATCAAAAAGAATCTGCTGTCAGTCTCCGCATTTGCCAAAACAGGTTTGGTTGTAAAATTTGTGGATGACAGATGTACTGTTCATGATCTCTCTTGTGGTGACATCATTGTAGCATCTGGTTCACTATGTCGAGGGCTGTATAAGCTCAATATGGATGGCAAATGTGTAGAGGATTCAGCATGTGCTATTATGGATACGCAGGCTATTTCAGATGCAAAACTGTGGCATGCACGTTTTGGTCATCTGAATTTTGCAAGTTTGCTGCGCCTGCAGAAATCTGAAATGGTGTCTTCTTTGCCTAAGCTTGAGGCACCTGTCAAGCATGTTTGTGAGGGCTGCATATTGGGTAAAATGCAGCGTGCTTCCTTTCCCAAAGATGGATCAGTGAGAGCTGAACGCAGATTGCAGCTTGTTCACAGTGATGTTTGTGGTCCCATGCAAACTCCATCATTTGGAAACTACCTTTACTTCGTGACTTTCATTGATGATTTTACCAGGCATGCATGGGTATATCCTTTGAAGGCAAAGTCCGAAGTGTTTTTGTGCTTCAAACAGTTTTTGGTTATGGCTGAAAATGTGTCAGAAAGTAAGATGGGCACCCTCCGTTCAGATCGAGGGGGGGAGTATATGTCTTCAGAATTTAATGCATTTCTGGCTGAGCGTGGGATAAAACACCAATGTACAGTGCCGTATACACCACAGCAAAATGGTATGGCTGAGAGAAAAAACAGGTCTCTCATGGAAATGGCAAGATGTATGGTTAAGAGTCAAAGTCTACCACATGGTTTTTGGCTTGAGGCTGTCATGTGTGCCACTTATGTACTAAACAGGTGTCCCACCAAAGCATTACAGGTTGTCACTCCATATGAGGCTTGGCATAGCCGCAAGCCATCTGTTGGCCATTTACGTGTTTTTGGTTGCCTGGCATATGCATTAGTGCCTGTGCAACATCGCAGAAAATTGGATGACAAAGCTGTCAAATGTATTTTTGTTGGATATAGTGCTGAGAGCAAAGGCTATCGTTTGTATCATCCACAGACAAAGCGCATTTTGGTTAGCCGTGATGTTGTATTTGTGGAAGATGCAGTTCAGCCCTTGGTTTCATGTACTAAGGAGACAGATATCAGCTCACGTGATGTCTATGATACATTGTTGCCTCTTTTCAGTGGTGCACAGTCAAGTGCAATACCTCATGAGGCAGTTTTTCAGCCTATGCAGGTTTTAAATGATGGCACAGATCAGCCTATATCTGATGCAGATGTGCATGATGCACTTGAGGATGAGAGACAAGAGATTGAGGGCTCTAGGAATATGCCTAGATGGCTGGTGCAGACTTTGCGTGACAGCAAGTTGGATGCCCCTTTGTCTAGTCGCACTCGTTCTGGCTCTCATGGTGCCTCTTATGCGTCAGATTGTTATGCATTGGCTGTTTCTAGTATGTGCGATGAAAGTGAGCCTGTTTCATTTGATGAGGCACAAAGTTCAAAAAATTGGATGGCTGCTATGCAAGCAGAATACGATGCTATTATGAAGAATGGTACATGGTCTTTATGTGACTTGCCCCCTGGCAAGAAGGCCATTGGCACTAAGTGGGTATACAAATTGAAGCGTAAGCCTGATGGCACAGTGGATCGCCATAAGGCTAGGCTTGTTGCAAAAGGTTATGCTCAAGAGAAGGGCATTGATTTTGATGAGACTTTTGCTCCCACATGTCGTATGACCACTGTTCGTAGCATCTGTGCATTAGCAGCTCATAATGGTTGGAATGTACATCAGCTGGACATAAAGACTGCGTTCTTAAATGGAGATTTGCATGAGGAGGTGTATGTATCGCAGCCTCGTGGTTTTGTTCAAAGAGGGCAGGAAAACAAAGTGTGCAGGTTAAAAAAGGCTTTATATGGTTTAAAGCAAGCTCCACGAGCTTGGTATGAAAAAATACATGCATATTTGACTGCACATGGGTTTCAGAATAGTCCAACAGAAAGCACTTTGTATGTTAAACGTGTGGATGGTGTACATCTAATCATTGCTCTCTATGTCGATGACATGCTGCTCACAGGACCAAATGAGAGTCATATTGCTGATTTTAAGGCTGATTTGAATGCCTCTTTTGAGATGTCAGATTTGGGGCATTTGCATCATTATTTGGGGATACAATTTAAGCAGTGTGATGGAGGTATTGCTTTGTGTCAGACAAAGTATATTGAAACATTGTTGCGGAGATTTGGCCTTGAAGACTGCAAGCCTATTGCTACTCCAATGGAGACAGGTTTGAAGTTGAGTCTTCATGATGCTGGAGATCACTTTGATGTCACACTCTATCAGACAGCTGTTGGTTGCCTCATTTATGTATGCATTACGAGGCCAGACATTCAGTTTGCAGTCTCACAGGTGAGCAGATTTATGCATAGCCCAGGCATTAAGCATTGGCAGGCAGTGAAGCGTATCTTTCGCTATTTGAGTGGTACTCGGCATCTTGGGTTGTTTTATCCCAAGGGGGGATCATTGCCGCCAGATTTACATGCTTTTTCAGATTCTGACTGGGCTGGTTGTTATGACATACGCGTGTCCACGAGTGGTTTTTGCTTCATGCTTGGAAGCTCATGCATATCATGGTTGAGCAAGAAGCAGCCTACTGTGGCCACTTCTAGTTGTGAAGCTGAGTACAGGGCAGCTTTCACAGCTACGGTTGAGTGTGTGTGGCTCAGACGCCTTATGGCTGATTTGGGTGTTGGGCAGCCATCTGCCACCACCATCTTCACTGACAGTCAGAGCGCATTGGCAGTTGCGCGGAACCCAGTGTTCCATGCTCGTACGAAGCACATTGAGGTGCACTACCATTATGTCAGGGAGAGACTCTCTGCAGGAGAGATCAGTTTGGCTTATGTGCCAACACAGGATAACCTTGCAGACCTTTTCACAAAGGCTCTGCCTCGTGAGAAGTTCGAAGCTTTTCGCAAAGCTTTGGGCTTACTCCCTTTTGTGGATTCGTCCACATAGCTAGACACTTCCCTATACATGAGTGCTAGCTCTTGTTCACCGCATCACTCCAGGGGGGATTTGTTACCATATTATAGTAGTGATGTGTGTGAACACACTTAGGACCGCCGGGGCACTTTTTCCCTCACTAGGAGGTTTTTTCCCCCGTGCATTGTATATACGCCCATTATCTTCTAGGGCTGGTTATCTTTCATTTTTTGGCACTCATAATACACTACTGTGTTGTGCTCAAGCTTCCTCATCTTCTTGAAGTTGTGTGTGCATTCCTGCAACCCTAATTCCAACAATGTACAATGTGCCATACCTATAAAAAAGATGAATCGTGCTCACATAAACCACATAGTAATTCCAAGAGTTCACTCTTAAAGATGGTGAAACTCAATTTGTTCACACCATCGGCGTGCAGCTCAATGCATTCGGTACTATGTTAAATTTACCTCTCCGGTAAACAGAGTGTAAGGTCAAAACTCCTGTAGGATCTTCGCCCATCGAGCTTTTCTACTCTTTATCTCACTCTAACTTGAAAGCCATTTGAGACTTTCATGATCCGTTTGGACCTCAAACATAGTGCCATACAAATAATGTTGCCACTTTTTTAGAGCATGAATAATAGCAAGTAACTCCCGCTCGTAAGCCGATTAGTCTCCACCAAAACAAATGGTTCATTGGGGCCACAATGCTCAATAATGGTGCTGTCATGATAGCCACCTTGAGCTTCTCAAAACTTCTTTGTTTGACGATCCCCCCATTGAATAGTTTTATTCTTTGTCCTCAACTCATCGGTTAATAGGTCTACAATCTTTGCGTAGTCCTTTACATATTGTCGGTAGAACCCCGACATACCTAGAAAAATCTGTAGTTCCTTGAGATTTCTAGGTTCAAGCCATCTGATAATGGCATCCACCTTGTCAGGATCCATCCACGTACCATTCCTGGAGACAATATGGCCTAAATAGTGCATCTCCTTAGCAAAACATTCACACTTGGATTTCTTTCCAAATAGCTTATTTTCCTTAAGGAGTTTGAACACTGAGCGCAAATGTTGTAAGTGTCCTTTTAACTTACTATATATAAGTATGTCGTCAAGGAAAACTACTAAATTTTTTTCCAAATATGGACGTAAAACCTCGTCCATCAGCGTTACAAATGATGTTGGAGCATTCGTCAAGCCCAACAGCATGACTAAAAACTCATAATGTCTAAAACGAGTCCTAAATGCGGTCTTGGGAATGTCATGTTACCTTAACTTGGTGATACCCCGATCTAAGATCAATCTTAGAAAAGTATTTTACACCATTAAGTTGGTCAAACAACTCTTCAATGCATGGGTATTTGTTCTTAATCGTAATTTACACGATAGTCTATGCACATCCGCATCGTAGATTGTTGTTGGAATTAGGGTTAGGGTTGCAACAATGCACACACACATGATAGAGAAGCTTGAGAGCACACAAACTCACTAGATTATAATGAACAAATGTGTGCCAGATACAAAAGATAAGTACACACCCCAAAATGAGTAGATAAGAGGGCGTACATACGCACGGGGAAAAAACCTCCTAGTGAGGAAAAAGTGCCCCGACGGCCTTGAGTGTGTTCACACACATCACTACCATATAATGTTACAAATCCCCCCTAGAGTGATGATGTGAACATGTACAGGGTATGGCCGATCAATCCTGAAAAGGCAGTATGCCCAAAGCTTTACGAAAAGCTTTGAACTTTTCACGAGGAAGAGCCTTCGTGAATAAATCTGCCATGTTGTCATGTGTAGGCACATAGACCAAGCTGATCTCTGCTGTAGAGAGTCTGTCCCTGACATAGTGGTAATGTACCTCAATGTGCTTAGTGCGAGCAATGAAACACTGGGTTCCTCGCAACTGCTAATGCGCTCTGGCTATCAGCAGTGAAAATCGTAGTGCTAGAACTGTCCAACACCCAAATTAGCCATAAGACGTTTGAGCCACACACATTCAATTGTAGCTGAAAAAGCTACCTCTTGTACTGAGCTTCACAGCTGGAAGCGGGGCCACTATAGGCTGCTTCTTGCTGAGCCATGATATACATGAATCACCGAGGCAAAAGCAAAACCTACTAGTGGACACTCGTGTGTCATAACATCCAGCCTAATCTGAATCACTAAAAGCATGCAGCTATGACTCACCCCGTTTTGGATAAAACAATCCAAAATACTGAGTGCCCTATAAACTTGCTTATTAATAGCCAATGCTTCGTACCTAGGCTATGCATAAATGTGCTCAACTGTGAGATCGCATGCTGTATATCTGGCCTTGTGTTGCATACATAAAGAAGGGATCCAATAGCTTGCTGATACAAACTAGCATCAAAAGACTCTCCTGCATCTTGAAGACTAAGTCGAGTACCTGTCTCCATAGGTGTAGCCGTAGGTTTACAGTCTTCAAGACTAAACCTCTTCAAATAGCTTCTGTATATATTTAGACTACAGCATAACAATGCCATCATTGCGTTGCATAAACCGAAACCCCAAATAGTAATGCATTAGGAACTCAATGGAGTTTTTTTAGGCCCTTTAATTTGCCATTGCCTAATGGAGGTGATTAAGAAATAGACAAATAGGGAGATTACATGTGGACTGAAACCAATGGTTTGTAAGAGCCTAGAAGGTAGTGGTCAAACTTAGAATAATAGGCTAAATAGGCTCTTTTTTAATTTTTAAAATCACCTAAAACTCAAAAAATTTATACATATATGAATTTTTTCTCTATTTTTTATAGAAAAGGATAGCTGCAGCCATCATTAAGTAAGGTCTCTAAAGTGATAGAGGCCCAAAAATGAGCTCCCATCATTATCTTGCATTCAATGCACATTCCCCTTCACTTTCCACTATCCCTCTCTCCCATCTTCCCTCCAAAACGCTCTCTCTTCCCCCTTTCTCATAGCAGGGGGTTTTTCACTCTCTAGACTACTTCTTTTAGCTATCTACCTCTCTCTTCACTCACAAACCTAGATCTATAGCTATGGAAGCTTGATCTGCAACCTCCTCTTAGAAGCTATGGAAGTTTGATCCTCACTTACATTTCCTTCCTTCATCCTTCTACCTTGTCCAACCTCTTTTTACAGAGTGTAACAGCAGAGCCAAGCTATGGAAGCTTGATCTGCAACCTCCTCTCAGAAGCTATGGAAGTTTAATCCTCACTTACACTTCCTTACTTGATCCTTCTACCTTGTCCAACCTCCTTTTATAGAGTGTAATAGCAGAGCCAAGCTATGGAAGCTTGAGTTGCAAATGCTTTGGCTCTCATAATCTTATTGTCTCCTCTCACCCCCTCTAATATCCTCTTTCAAAGTGCAGTAATAGCACAGCCAAGCCCTTGGAACTTGCTCTACAACTCCTTCTCTTATGTACATCTCCCTAGTCTAAGTTTTTTCCTCACCATTCTATTTTCCTTTGCCATCAAGGTTTATAATCTCCCTAATATATACATCTGATGTCTTCTTCTAAATCTCGAAGGCCTCCGATCAGTATTCAATCTCTCTCTTGTAGCAGTGGTCAAGATGAGGATGGGCACTGGAACATCAAACAGTACAAGAAGTGGAATTGGATTACGATGCAGCCTAGTACAAGAGGAACCCACAAGGTGTCAAAGCGATACGTTGATATACAAAGTCACCATTGGAAAGGGCGGATATTGGAGCTCAAACAAGATCATGATGGAAAAAAGCTAGCCAAGGTCCACCAACATGTTTACAGGGCAACAGAGCTGACACTAGCAGACCATGACCAACGTCAACGATTTTCTGCAAATTGTAAGTCATTTCACCACTTTATATTCTTGTTTTTAAATCAATTGTGTGCTAATAATGGTATACTGAGCACTGCTTTGATTGTTCTTGGGTTCCTCTGCGTAGATATTTTTCCCTCAAACTATAGTGAGTGGGAGCCTATGGAGGCAATTTCAGGAACCTTTGAAGCATACCATGTGGAGCTTGGTAGTTTAATCTTTGGAGGGTGTCCAGCTGCACAACTTCTTGCACGAAACATCTTCTTCTATGAGGATACATGTGGTTCCCACGACAGCAAATGGTACTAGAAAATTAGTTCCAGAACCTACACCAACTCTCACATCTATTGAATGGCCAATTCTAGACAATGCTTCAGTGGGCCATGGCTTGTTTGCAGATCGAAAGCAAGGTGCAAAATGCTATGAAGTGCACATATGGATCTCACAAAGCAACCATAACCTGCTTCATACCTCTACACCTCTTTGTGTACCTGTTCCGTACAAGTGACACACATCGCACCCCAACTTTATGGATTGCAAAGGGGGAGAGAGCTCTCACTTGTTTCTTATCACCTGCATGGGATAAAAAAGTTGTTCAACATAATGGAGACACCATTAGATGCAGAGTAATAGTTGAGAAGGTTGTGATGCGCTACCATATTGCCAAGCAACAGTTGTCCATTGCGTTTCCTTACAGGCAATGGAAGCTTACAAATGGAGAATGGGAGGCGTTAGACTCCGACACAACCTCTACAGAACATGGTGTGCTACATATATCCATGCAAGGTGGGGATGTAGAAGATGTTGCTGTGAATGACTGGTCCCTTGCCAACTTACGTGACTACTTAGTTCTTCGATTCTCACTGAGTGGTGATTTTGCTTTGATAATCAATGGAAGAGTAGTGCGCAAAAGGCAGGAACGATCTTTTCTTTGTAGAGAAATTACTTTCCCTGGCTGTGTAGCTATCAAACAACCACTGGATATGTAATCTTGGATTGAAGTAAATATAATTTCAAATTTTTTGCCTCACTGTCTTATTAAGGTTTTTCAATTGTCTTGTGCAAGTTTTATTTTTTTGTGATAGTGTAAGGTTGGTCACACAAGCATCTGTGGCTTGAGCCACTAGTAAATTAGAAATGACCTTGTGATATGGAAGGATACGTTCTTGCTTTCGCATACCATTTTTTTAAAATTTTTTTGTACTTAAAAATTTTAAAAGTTTTTAAAAATTTTATAACAAGGTCGCCCATTTATAAACAATACTTTACTCATTTTCATCAATTGACAATTACCGTTCTCTCCTAACACTTGCTCTCAATTTCGCACACCTTTCTGTATCACACACTCTCTCTTTCGTGCAATCACTCATAGTCATGGCACCTCTACTTGACGCACTTATTGCACAGCTAGGAAAGCTTGAGCTACTTCATAGGGTTGACGAGATCGTCCCTATGTTTGAGGGAGCAATTGATGTACGTGCAACAATGCATCTACACGCGGATGCTTTTACAGATGTCATTGAGTATATGGATCAACACATGAGCACGTACTCCATCATGTTTGAGGGTGATGAGGGCCTATGGGTTCCGGTTGACCTCATCAAGTACATATTCAGGGAAGACAAGAATTTTAGATTCCGCCTATCAAGGTTTTTAAAATCCCTCACAGAAAAGGACTACAGGAATGAGGAGGAAGACTTGCTCTTGGATCTACAATTGGGAAACATCGGCACTTCTTTCGTGAGCTGGGACATGGTTTTGGTCCTTCTGTTACAAGAGGGTGTGGCGAAAGAAAGTGGCAAGGAAAAAGAAAAGGGCAAAGCAAAGCTAAGCTAATGGAGCAAGTCCAAGAGGCCCATGCTGAGGAAGAGAATGTTACAGAACAATGGGAGGCCTCAATGGCATTGGTGGCTCTACAAGAGAATGTCCCCGAGGAGGTTCCGGACCTACTTCTAGAGGGCGATGAAGTACTTGAGGAGGTCCCAGACCTTGTTGTCATGTCTTTGCATCCAATCATTATTGATGGGAAAGAATTTTTGTTTCTGGATGACACTACCAAGACACTCGGGTTTCGCGAGGATGAGGCACTGTCTATTATTGGGGGTCAAGACAAAGGGAAAGTGAAAATCTCTTTTGAAGATGACAACCTTACAAAAGCGCTTACATACGATATTGGTAGCAGTTCCTTGGAAGATGTAGTGGCCAAAGCGCTCGTTGAAATAAAGCAAGATGTGCAATTCTATGAGAGCGTAGTTGCCTTTGAACCACACATGCCCTTGATTGCTGGCGATGCTTAAGACCAAGGAAGCATAAACTTGACAAATGAGCAACTAGTTGCAAGTGACGATGCAACTGAGGTATGTCCTAACTTCTTAGTTGTAAAGCAAATTATTTTTAGTTGTATCATTTCACGCTTCCTGACTTCTATATTGACATGTTGATAGACTGCTTTTGAAGTGGACAAGTTTGCTATGCGCGTAGGAGGAACGCGGCCAAAGTCAAAGGGTCGAGATGCATCTCTTTGGCACTACATACCTGCCCTCAGAGCCAACATAGTACGGGTTTTTCATTTAGACTCTTCAGAGATCGCCTATGCCGAGCTCCTAAAATGTAAAGCGCTTAGTGCAGTCTTGTCGGAGGACCCCTTAGCCTCAAACATAAATAAATGTATTTTGGTAGCTAGAGAAGTTGCCTTGTATTGCTTTACGGGCAAGCATCCCGGCTCAGTTTTAGGCTATTGTGCCCTTTCTCAGGCTCAAGGAATCAACGAGCCGAGTGATATATTCCAAAGCTTAGGCCAGAAACCAGCCTCTAGAACTCTCTCTCTTGAGCTCTTCCAAGAGCTTATTAAAAAGATGTAATGCAAACTTCTCTTCTAAGTTTAATATTTTTTTTTTTATTGTGCATTGTAAGTTGTGATTTTTCCTGGCGTACTTGTGATATACCATTTCAAGCCTCACAATTTCAAGCTTTTGTTCATGTGTTAATAGAAAATATTGTTTAGGATTCATTTTAAATGTGATCGTGATTAAAAAAAGTATTTCGGGATTGGATTAGAGCGGTACAAAAAAATGTTGTATTTATAGATGTATACACACTCACATATATATATATGTACATATATGTATATATATATACATATATATATATGTGTGTGTGTGTGTGTGTGTGTGTGTGTGTGTGTGTACCTATATATATATATATAAGATTTTGGGACTATTAATATATATATATATATATATAAGATATATATATATATATATAAGATATATATATATATATATATATATATATAAAAGATATATAAGATATATATATATATAAAAGACATAAGATATTATAAGATTTTGGGACTATTATAAGATATATATATATATATATATATATATATATATAATATCTTATATAAATATATAAGATTTTGGGGCTATTAGGGCACCTAAAGGGCCCTATAGGCATCCCAAGACCAAAAAAAATATCAAAAAATATTAAAAAATGGCCATGTGCTCTACGGCAGGAAATCTGCATTTTGACCTGGTCAGGCGATTAACGCGCCGTAGCGCACATGGCATTATTTATTTAATTTTTGATTTTTTTGGTCTTGTCAGGCTCATAAGGCCCTCAATAAGGGTCTCTAGGTGACTTTATAGACTCTACCTTTTTTGTATATATATATATGTGTGTGTGTGTGTGTGTATATATATATGTGTGTGTGTGTGTGTGTGTGTGTACATATATATATGTGTGTGTGTGTATATATATGTGTGTGTGTGTGTGTGTGTGTGTTTGTGTGTGTTTTTTCCTGTGTGTATAGTGCTTTTATATTTTTTTTAATGAAATGTTCATTGGCACTGAGCATACAAAAAAAATTGGACTCAACAAAGAATTTAACACAACTCAAAAAGCTTCCATTAATGTTTGAAAATGCTATGGAAGGTAAAAATGTTGGAACTTCTCTTCTATTCAAATCGGAGAATTTATGGAGGAATTTGGGTTTCGAATTCCCAAAAACCACACGATTATATGGCCAAAGAGGATAGGCTGCGCCTAAAATCATCCCAAGTGCCGCCGATGTGGCCTACAAAGGATTTTGGAAGTTTGTAGGGAGAATTACAAAGTGGGTTAGCCTATTGAGGTAGAAGGCTATGCTCTAAACGTAGGTGTAGGGCTAGGACCATATCTACAGGCTTCAAAGTGACTCTCTTGGCATGTACCATACACAGCACTGAGTCTTCAAAAACGGAAACTACAATGTCTTCAGCAGCTTCTTGAAGAGCTTCAAGAGCTGTGCTCTGTATGCGGTCAACCCTGTCAGTAAATTTTTCCATTGTTTCTCTCACCAGTCGAGAGAATGGTGCCTTGGGGATGAGAAGATCTATGCTTTTCTGATATTTCCTAATCTCTCATAGCGCGACTGTCCTTGGCCTCCATTTTCTCTTCTTCTTTGTAAACCGGTGGAGGCGGTGGTGGTCTTTGATTTTCCCACGGTGGTTGTTCAGACCTGAACTTCTTTTTCTTTTGTGCACGCTCTTCCTCTTCTAGCTGGTCTCGAAACTTGCCCTCCATTCTTTTGCCACACGTCTTGACTGGACGTCTGGATGTTGTGGCTGCTTGTGTGGCTGTGCTTGGCTTGCCCTCCTTGCGTCCTCTTTGAGCTGCTGTCTCTTTTGCATTTCTTTCTCCCAATCCGCCCTCACAAGAGCAAACTCTTTGTCAATGGTATCTTTCGTGATGCCATAGGACAAGAGCTCGACCTCCTTGTTCTGTAAGATAACCTCTAGCTGCTCTAGGTGTCGGCCTCAATAACAATCTCGGGTGGTTGCCCTTGACCTTCCTCGGCTTCTTTTCGACGCCGCTCTTCTTCCGCTTCTCTACTAGGCTCTGCTTCTTCAGCTTCCTTCCTGCGCTGCGCTTCTTCGGCCTCCTTCCTGCGCTCTTCTTCTCTCATCTCCTTTGCCTCTTGCTCTGTTACTATAGGTAGATTTGTCCTTTTTGCTGTAGCAGGTAGTGGGCCGAGTTGATCGAAAAACCGCTCGTCTTGCTCCTGTTCTTCTGGCATGGCCTAGGTATGTACGTGTGCGAGAGATAGTGGGAGGGCAAGAGAGAGTAGAGCACAAAGAAAAAATTGAAATGTGGTGGTTATAAATGAAAAATGACTTAAATATGTCTATAAATATATTTTTTCAAAACTTTTAAAAAATTTAAAAACACAAAAAGATTATAATCAGAGAGTTTAAGCCCATGAGGAACCACACCGACACTTGCTTGCTACCCACTGTCGTAGTCTCTCCCTAGCATTTGATCGGTTGTATCCTTCAGTTCTTCTTGCATTAACAGTTTTCATTATTTGACGCCTAAGAGACAAATTACCGCGAGATTTCTGCCTTTTTTTGCCAACCAGAACGCGATAGAACCAGTTGAACATTTCATGGAGCGCAGTACTCTTGACTTTGCCACCACCATGGTTGGCGAGTGCCCGTAAAATACACGGCCTTTGCTTGGTAATGTGATTTCTCCATGCCTTGATTGCTCCAAAGTGCTAAAGAGCCATATCTATCGAGAAAGTATGGCCCATGTGCATACAATATATGCTGCATAGAAAATTACAAAAAGTCAACAAACAGTATGAAGAACATACTACAAGGACACAAGAAATATAACATTACCATGTAGTGAGTAATGTGTGTTTCTCCCCATGCCTCGACCATTTCTTCTGTAAATCTACAAGTGGCTTGTTTAAGTGCCTCAATACCATGGTCATCCAGGTGAGGTCGCTCTAGAAGATCGACCATTTTATCACACACCTCCCATACACGTGCACGTTTTAGGCCAAGCCTGGCATCATTTCCTTGATATGTTGTAACATCACATATCTTCTTCCAAATTTCAAAGTTAGTGTGGCTATGAGAACCCAAGTGGTTTGATAGCAAGTGTCTTGCCTTTGATCCACCCATGCAAATTTTATTAGGGTTGTCTTGTGTAGGGTTTGATTTTCTGTCCTTTGTCAAGACCACTGCTCAAGCATGTAGTCCAATAGAGGAAAGTACACCCTCTAGTGCACGTATTGACTCTTCTCGTCGCGTCGATCTTCGGGCTTCATGTTCCAGACATAGTTTATGTGGAGCATCAATAGCTTATCCAAAATCCTGAGTCTTGCATGTAATGTGCACACATGCACTTGACATAGTGGAATGTCCAAGATTGGGTTCCAAGCATTGTCCTCCTGGTCATGACTAGGTGGCTTGCTCTGGTCACAACTTAATATGCCATTATGACATACCTTTGATCCTTTCCTCTGTTTAGCATTAAAAACGATTGCTTTTTTTGCACCCACCTGTTTTCTACTTTTGCCTTTGCTAGGTTGTTTCCCTTTTACTCTTGAGTCTACTGCTGTCTTGGAATGACAACAGTAAACACATGAGAATATAGTATTTGCACCTGTTTTACAACCCAACATACACTTTAAGGCTTTTAGATCGCCACCCAAGTGCCATTCAATGTTAAAGCAGCCTATCCCGGGAACATCAAGCTTTTGACCATTGACCTGACAAGAGACGACATGTTGAATGCCAGACCGTTCAAAATACCACCTCAAGGTATCATGGTTCTCTTTTGGGAGGACCCATGCTGCTTGCCACCAGATGTTCTTCTCTGATTGAATGCCGTAATAGTCTTGCTTATGCCCTTGACCCCTATTATTGCTGTTTTGACTTGCATCCAACTCTTGGGTCTCTAAAGGATTTCCTATAAGTGCTCGGCTCATCAAGGTTAAACTAACACGCTCCAGTCTTTGACCTTTAACCACTTGACATTCATCCAGCTTCAAGACAAACACGACATTTCCACCTGTCTCTTCAAGTGTGAGGCCATAGTACTGAATCATTGCTTTTTGTAGCACTTCCATGTCAATATAGACATTGTTATATGCATTGTATTCAAAGGGTTTGTTTGTTGGCATTGGCATAATATCCTCCACCCACTTGTACCCATTAAACATGGATGTAATATCACCATTAGCACACTTCTTTGCCATCTGTAAGCTATAAAGTGCTGGAAGCAAGGATTGCGTAACTCCCTTTGCTCGCAACCCTAAAGTGATTGACTTGTACATTGCTCTGTAACCTTTCTGGCTAATACCTGCTGAGTCACATATATCAAGCGTCTCTTTGGGTGTGACAATTTCTTTGATTTCCTTCAAGAAATGTCAACGAAGGGTCTCCCGCAGCTTATCATTACCAGAACCTGTTATCATTTCCATGATATCCTTCTCCTAAAGGACATGCTGAAGAAGGGAGACATTAACATTGTCCTCAGCATTGTTACATCCTAGTATAGCTGTTGCACATGCCCTACAATCGCAAGAGTCACCCATGAGAGATGCTTTATTCATTAATTGCTTCTCAAAGTTGCTATAATTCCTACAAAAAATTTTACCTGGTTGTTTGAATATGCCTCTTGCATGCGCCTGCTGTCTTAGAAAGTAACCCAACAGCTTTACGTTTTCTTTGCCTTGCATGATATCCAATGGGAAGGTGAGTGAAATGGTGAACACGACACCAAAGATTACGAGTGGAGTGTTGAAGACGAACATAATTATCGGTAAATTGATTTATTGTGCGCACACGATCCGCTAAATTATTCTTCTGCACCTTAAGCTCCTTTGAGAGCTCTTTAATCCTCTGCATCAAACTATTGATCTGCTTAGTCGACGCTGCTTGAAGCTGGTCGAAGGCAAATTGTGTTTGCCTCTTTCCAGCTGCCTCATCTAGCCACAACATGTGTAATCTCCTACAATAGCCAAGAAGCCCATTGAAACCATCACCAACAAACTTCAAAAAACTTGTAATGCTTTTGAATGGTGGAGGGACACCAGATATTGGATCTGGTGGATAAAGATTTCCATCAATCCAAAGATCAATGGCCTTTGCTCCTTGCATTCGAAGCTAATCGTATGAAATATTGGGTGCAACATGCCTACTGCGTAGGGTTGCGTATTCTGTCTCCAAATCAACCTGAATGCGGATCTTAGAAGGCTTATTGGTTTTTGGTGATGTCTTGTAGTGCCATCTACAAGAAAGTAGGCTTGTAAGCTTGGGTTGAATAAGAGTGGAAAGAGCAGGATATGGAATCAAAAAATAATGGGAAGAATGGAGATGAGGGTTGCTTCTCTAGAGCTGCATTGTGGATAGAGAAAGAAGCTGCAAAGGGAGCCAAAGAAACATAGAGAGGGTTGGCAATGGTGAGAAGGAAATGCAAAGGAGACAATGCATCATGGGAAGCTTCTTTAGTGCAAGCTATGGCTGCTAAGCAATATAGAGAGAGAATACATCATGAAAAGGTTCTTCTGTAGTCATGGCTACTACTGTGGGTTTGGAGAGAGGACCAAGTATTGTAGAGAGAATGCTCCTGGTAAGCTTCTTCCTTGCAAGCCATGGCTACTACTGTGGGTTTGGAGAGAGAAGGCTCATTTAGGAGTACAAATCTGCTAGCTATGGAGAGAGGACCAAGTATTGTAGAGAGAATGCTCATGGTAAGCTTCTTCCTTGCAAGCCATGGCTACTACTGTGGGTTTGGAGAGAGAAGGCTCATTTAGGAGTACAGATCTGCTAGCTATGGCTTTTGGAGTAGAGAAAGATGCTTTTTTCCATGGAGAAGGAGTGCAGGGCATTTTAGAGAGAGGATGTAGAGAGAGAAAGAGATCTGGTGCACACATAAAAAAGGGGGAAAGAAAGTGACGAATTTTTGGAATGATTGGAGTTCGAAAAGGTAGAGAGGCTATGATAACTGACTGACAGCCCAAAAGTAAGCATTAAAGTCACCTAGGTGGCCAGATCAAAGAATATCTCCTTTTTTTTATTTTTCTTATTTTTTTGTGAAAAATCAAATATATGCTTTTAGGACTAGGCCTCTAGGCTTGGTCAAAGATGGATTAGCATTTTAAGCATTTCACTAAACGTCCAAATTAAAGGGCCCAAGAAGACTCCATTGAGTTCCTAATGCAACGGCCCCAAATCTGACATCTCAAACGATGTCTGTCTGCAAATCAGTCTTAAAGGTTGAAATCTTATCTATATCGGGTCCTATGAGCAACATGTTATCAGCGCATAAACCTGCATACTCTAGACTCTTCTCCTTTCACAACAACAAAACAGGGAGGCTGTGACACCTCCTCATGTAAATCACCATTCAAGAATGCAGTCTTAATGTCCAATTGATGTACATTCCACCCATGATGTGCTGCTTTGCCAAAGCAAAATGAGATACCTAATGGTCATCATACGAGATGTGGGTGCAAAGGTCTCATCATAATCAATGCCCTTTTGCTGGGCATATCCCTTTGCAAAACAAGTCTGGCCCTGTAGCGATCAATGCTACCATCTGCTTTGTATTTTAACTTGTAAACCCACTTAGTACCAATGGCCTTCTTGCCATGAGGTAGATTTGTCAAATACCATGTGTCATTCTTGAGTATAGAGTTATACTCATCCTGCATAGCATGCATCCAATGATCATCATCCTATGCTTCCTCAAAGGAAACAGGTTCCTCCTCATTACATAAAGTAGAAATGAGAACATGATCCACATGAGAATAATTTGCATGATGAGAACCTACACCGAGTTCTGCTAGGTAAAGGAGCGGCCAACTTTCTATCCTTCAATGTCTACACAAGCCATTTTGGCATACACCTAGATTCTTCTATGGCTGCTCTCTCCTCATCCACTACATCCTCAATAATTGCCTCATGATTTTGCACCTGCAAAGGCTGAATTTAAGCACTTGGTTGAGCATTCAATTGCTTTACATATGGCTGCCCTCCATTAAACAAAGGTAGGAGCGAATCAAATATGTCCTGTGAGCATACATTCTTCTATTTTTTGCATGAAAGCATGGGTTGAGAGCTGAGGTTTCGACACATCTCTACTTACCAAAATCCGCTTTGAGGCTGGATGGTAGAGTCTATATCCCTTGCTTTCTAAACTGTATCCCACAAATATGCATTTAACTGCCTTATCATCAAGCTTACTGCGTTGTTGCTCAGGCACAATAGTATAAGCAAGATAACCAAAAACATGCAAATGAGCCATAGAAGGCTTCGTGCCATGCCAAGCTTCATAAGGAGTTTTAGATTGCAAGGCCTTGGTAGGGCATTTGTTCAACACATAGTTTGCGCACATAGTTACCTTTAACCAAAAACCATAAGGTAAATCTTGGGCTTTCACCATACATCGTGCCATCTCCATGAGAGATTTGTTCTTCCTCTCAGCCACACCATTTTGTTGAGGTGTGTATGGCACTGTACATTGATGCCTTATGCCTTTTCCAGCTATATATGCATGAAATTCCTTGGACATATACTTCCCCCCCTCGATCTGAATAAAGGGTGCCAACTTTCCAGCCATATATGCATGAAATTCCTTGGACATATACTTCCCCCCCTCAATCTGAATGAAGGGTGCCAACTTTACATTCACATGCATTTTCTACAAAGTGTCTAAAGCACATAAAAACCTCTGACTTCTACTTTAATGGATACATCTGGCTATATCTAGAGTAATCATCAATAAAAGTGATGAAGTAGAGATATCCCCCAATAGATGGTGTCCTCATAGGACCACATACATCACTATGTATAAGCTGTAATTTCTTAACAGCTCTCATAGATCCATCCTTTAGAAATGATGCCCGATGCATTTTACTAAGAATACACCCCTCACATACATGTTTAGCAGGGGTCTCTCCAAAGGATGCCCGATGCATTTTACTAAGAATACACCCCTCACATACATGTTTAGCAGGGGTCTCTCCAAAGGATGCCCGATGCATTTTACTAAGAATACACCCCTCACATACATGTCTAGTAGGGGTCTCACGACTTGGCAACTCAGACACCATATCATGCCTTTGAAGGCGTAACAAACTACCATAATTCAGATGGCCAAATTGTGCATGCCATAATTCTGCATCACTCATAGCACGAGTTGTAGAGACTGAGCAAGCATCATGCTGCAACTTCTCAATACACCCATCTTGTATAGGCCATGAAAAAGGTACCTGAGGCAATGATAGAATAACCATCATTTCTATCTTGAACTGTACATCTGTCATTCACAAATTTCACCGTCAAGCCTGGCAAGGCTAAGACTGAAACTGACAACAAGTTCTTCTTAATGCCTAGCACATATAAACTTTAGAAAGAGTAAATGCGCCCCCATTTGCAGCAGTGAGCACAACTCTACCAACTCCTTTGATAGGATATAAGGAACCATCTGCACATTTGAGTTCCTGCACTTGGGACAGATTCCAGAGATGAGAATAAATTTTTTTGTGAAGTAATGTGCTTACTACCACCACTGTCAAAGTACCAAGCATCCGATTCTACCACTGACATGTATACATCATGAACAGAAGGGTCATAACTGCAATGTACTTTCCATACCCAATCATCTTAACCAAATCTTGCAGATTTCGTCTTCTCTACACTTGGTGCACATGCATCAGCTACAGCCATGCCCGATTCTTTCTTTTTCTCCTTCTCTAGCCTTTTCTTGTACTCATTTATGTAGTGCCCTGGTTTCCTGCAATAGTGACACTTGCCCTTCTTTTTAGGCTTATCACCTTCTTTCTCTGCATCCTTACCTGAGGATTCTGATTTTAGCTTTACCTTTGCCTTTCTGATTGGTAATAAAAGCTTGGTCACCAACTCGCATAACAGATTTGTTTTGCCTAGACTGCTCTTCTTACAAGAGTACTAAAACCAACTCATCAAATGTAAGGGCATTTAGATTTCCCTTCATCATCATGAGTCTAAGGGTCGAGGCAAAACTCCGATAAGAATCTGACAATGCATTGAGAACTGTGGGCACCAATGTACTATCAGGATATATCTCATCCATACTAGCAAGTTGCTCCTTAAAATTTTTGATCTTGGTCAAGAAGCTGTCCATTGAGTCTCCCTCATTCATATGCTCATACTCCAACTGTTTACGCAAATATGCAACACGTGCTTCATTGCGCACCTGGTATAATGTAGCAAGTGCATCCCATGCCTGTTTTGAAGTCTTACATGACTCAATATGAGGAATAATGCTTCGCTTCACAGAAAGTGCAAGCAATGCATGTGCCTGTGCATCTCTTCCATCCCATCTCGTTTGAGCAGTAGTGGGAGGTACTGGTGGTGCATGTGGAGGAGCCACATCTGTATCAAATTCTACTTCAGATGCACTTGCAGCACCTAGTTGCATTGGTAGTTGTGAAACAGGATAAGTTTCACTACCACTGACCACATTCCAAAGGCCTTTAGCAACCAGTACATGCCTCATCATATAGGACCACAATGGGTAGTTAGTCCCATCAAGTTTGTCCTCAATAGACATGTTGAATACATCACTACTACCAGCCACCATGACTTTCTACCAAATGTAAAATCTTTCAATACACTGCAAGTACTCAATATTCACTGAATACAACCCTGGATGGCTACCAACTGACTCAATCACTTGCAAAGTGTATGAAAAATAACACAGAGTAGAGAATATAGTATTATTGGCGAAAGTATGATGGTCGATATTGTTGAAGACACTGTAGATGCTGCTGCACACCAAATCTTTACCGCTACAAAACCTAAACACCCAAAATTGAGCAGAATCAATCCGAAATGACGCCCCTCTAGAACGTCTACAGAAACCTTGTGGTGTCCAAAACACGTCGTGAATCCAAATTTTTTTGTATACTTCGTATACAACACACTACAATATACACCTTCTTCTCCTAATAGGGTATCTTAATCAGAGATAGAAAAACAAGGTTATGAGGAAGGAGGCAGACTACTAGATCAAGTGTCAAGGAACTTAGCTCTGATACCAATTGTTGAAATTAGGGTTAGGGTTGTAACAATGCACACACACAAGATAGAGAAGCTTGAGAGCACACAAACTCACTAGATTAGAATGAACAAATGTGTGCCAGATACAAAAGATAAGTACACACCCCAAAATGAGTAGATAAGAGGGTGTACATACGCACGGGGAAAAAAATCTCCTATTGAGGAAAAAAGTGCCCCGACGGTCTTAAGTGTGTTCACACACATCACTACCATATAATGCTACATAGACCCATCTTTCTTTTTTACGAAACGAATGGGTGATGCCCATGGTGAAGAACTCGGGCATATAAACCCTTTCTTTATAGAATCGGCTAATGTGGCAGATCTTTACACGAAAGCCTTATTTTGTGAAAAATTTGAGGCCTTCCATAAAGCTTTGGGTCTCTTCCCTTTCAATGATGATTGACCTGCAATCTTTGTAAACCTCACATTTGTACTACAAGGGGATTCGTAAGATATTTGGTAGTACTACACTGTGAGGCCATGTACTTACGCCATGGGCACTTGTATCCCACTAGGTTTTTCCCGATGGCCATCTAAGTGTAAATGGGCATCTTGGGATTAGCTAGAATATAAGCAATCTTATTCATAGTTTAGGGTTGCTTCTCATTTGTAATTTCTCATTTTGTACATAGAGAGCTTCATCTCTCTCCTTTAAGCTTGCCAATCTCTCTCTCACTCTTCACCTTTGTGTTCTTGTCTCTTTGACCATTGTGTGTGTGTGTGAGTTCACCTCCATTCTATGTGTGCTAAATACCATGTAGAAAGGGAAATAGCTTGTGTATAATAAGAGTATCAATGGCTCCTTTTGCTCCCCAAATAGGCACCCCATGTTTTTTTTGAGCAACACAACATTAGTAAATGTGGAATATGCTTTTTTAATGTTTTTTGGTAAGGCTTGAACTTGAAGTATGTCTTTGAGAATCTCCAACTAGACCTTAGTCCTCTCAAAGTCTCTCAAGCCATTTGTGTCACTCTCTCTCTCTCTCTCTCTCTCTCTCTCTCTCTCTCTCTCTCATGAAGAGGTTATTTGGAGTTGCACACATGAACTATATGTCATAGCATGGTGCAGGGGTGAGAGGAGATAGGTGTGTCCTGGCTCAGTGCAGGTGCAGTGGTGAGGAGAGCAAGAAGCTCAGGGCAGGGAAAAGGCTGCCACATGTAAACTGAACTGCGTAGCAGCTTTGAGCCATTTACATTCGCCTAACCACACGTAGGTCATGATGAACAACTTTTATCCTCAAAATGTTGTCATGTAGGACAAACGTGTAGTGATTATACAAAGCCACCCCATAAAGACCCATGTAAAACCACATCTAAATGAGAAACCCGAGGTCAACCCCTTGAGGTACAATAATTATAGGTTTATTCACCTTACATCTTCCATGGTGCATGCACTGTCATCACATCATCAAATCTATCTGTGGAACTATACCAAAGGCTCACACTCCCTCCTCACATCTTCCATGGTGCATGCACTCCCATCATTGCCAAATCTATCTGGATCTATACCAAAGACTCACACTCCCCCCTCTTGATCTCAACAACCACCAATGATAATGTCTAACCATTTCAGATCACCATGATTCGTCATGCCATGACCTTGAGAAACACTTCCCTCACTGTTGAAGAAAATAATGAGCAATCCAAGTTCCTATATATGAAGTTTGCACACTCCCATTTCTCACAATCTATAACTTCTATTAAACTCATAATTATCTACACACCACCAACTCCAATGATTGCCAAGAGATGCATATGTACATCCCATGCTACACATTGGACGTAAGAAGAACATCTCATGCTACACACCACACCAACTCCAATAATCACCTACTAAGAGATGCATATACACATCCCACGCTACACTTTGGGTGTACAAACTACATCTCCGAGCTCCAATTCTCATCCATAGCTATCAACATTCTCCTCATGATCGCTAATGGTAGACATGCAGCTCACCTAGCACCTCTCGACCAAGCACAAGAGGCTCCCAAGTGGAGCATCCAATTATCCAAAGAAAGCTCGCATGAAAAATCTCTAAGTATGAATGTTCGAGTGTTCGCACTAGCCTTTCATCACCTCTCGGCCACCCATAAGGTGAAACTAATCCCAGCTAGTGTAAAAGTTACATGCCTCAACTCATTTAACTCCAATTTACTTTGGGCATAATGCGTATGAACAACCCTTATTCGTAGCATATGTAGCCTCATCAATTTGTTCGACAATCTCTTCTTGTCTCTCCTTGGTTGCAAAAGTCTCTTGAAGCTCTTCATTAACTTTATCTTTATTCTCACTAACCTCAACATTAACTTGCAAATCAAGAATGTCCTTAGTCTCTTTAGTCCTATCACTTGAAGGCCTTGAAGATTTTTGCAAAGCTGAATCATCGATGTGATCTACCGCCACCATGTTGTCTTCATTATTTCTAGCATTTGAATCATGAGAGTTGATCTTTCATGATGATGTTCTAGTTGAGCAATGTTATCTTCGTCTTTCCCTTCTTTGTATATATCTGTAAGATTAAAATAAAATGCTATTACTTTTAGGATTTAAATAATACACCAAGGATAATACTAGTCATTTTTATATCTACACATATACTTTGTATCCAAACTTAGATTACTCAACATTGAGTGATGTACCATAATGAATTAGGAACCATATTACATGCCCTTTCACATAAGGGTCAAACTTGAGTTTGAGCCTCCCTTACAAGGGCAAAGTAAAGATCGCTTAACTTGAGATTGTGCCTTATGTTAGAAGACATCTCCCCCAAGGTTGGACATAAGTGGAGGCACGGCTCAAACTTAAGCTTGAGCCTCACCGCCGCTACACTAGGATATGGAGTAAGTGTAATTTCTTAATAGTAAGTGTGCGTCATCATTTGTATTAGGCTTAA
The DNA here is from genome assembly GCF_041138505.1 of Cibotium barometz. Lineage (NCBI taxonomy): Eukaryota > Viridiplantae > Streptophyta > Polypodiopsida > Cyatheales > Cibotiaceae > Cibotium > Cibotium barometz. Next base: position 27,805,973 of record NC_141050.1, read on the forward strand.
ACTTAATTTTGAGCCTCACTGCTACACTAGAATATGGAGTAATTTCTTAATAGTAAGTGTGCATCATCATTTGTACCAGAGTTGGCATGAAATAAAAGATAATTAGAATAGAAATATTCACTTTAATAGAAGAATGTTAAAGTGAATCCAAAAAAGCCAATGTATTAATCAAAAGACTAATAATTATTTCAACAAATCCACACTTTGAACAAGACCTATGTTAATATTAGTTGTTGATAAGCTCCTTTCAATGATCACCTTTCGTTGTACATTCATAAGCACTATCAATGCACTTTTCTACCTTTCTTTGGTTGAGAGCTTGATGGGCTATGTCAGGACTATGGTCCTACGGAAGTCGAACCCTAGCATAAGTTAATAGCTTTCGGAGTCTCGAGAGTATTATTAGTGCTAGCGGGGTTCAGGGGTTAATGGGCGTTAGGGTTTGGTCGATGTGTGTACACATCTAAGTTAGCACGGCTCTTAAGTAAGATGGGCGGCCGGGCTAGGAGGTGTGGACACAGGCTAGGGTTTTGGTATAAAACCCAACGAGAAACCCTAACTCGTCATTATATTGTTGTACACATCTAAGTTAGCACGGCTCTTAAGTAAGATGGGCGGCCGGGCTAGGAGGTGTGGACACAGGCCAGGGTTTTGGTATAAAACCCAACGAGAAACCCTAACTCGTCATTAACCCCTGAACCCCGCTAGCACTAATAATACTCTCGAGACTCCGAAAGCTATTAACTTATGCTAGGGTTTGACTTCCGTAGGACCATAGTCCTAACAGGCTATGAGCATGGAAAGTCTTGTTGACATCTGTATCCCCAATCTTCTCAACGGCCATAGCAACCCCAACATTTGAAGCTTCCATGGCTTTTGCCGTATCCAATATATCATCACCATTCCCACCTTCATCATCATTTTCATGCCTTCCAATATCTTCAAAATTGTCTTCGGCATCCTCATTAAATAGAGCATCATTCCCTTGGTCCTCTTCATTCCTTTGCCGTGCATCTTTAAAGTATATAGCATCCCCAACTTCTTTATCATCATCTGTGTCATTTTTGTTGTCAGTATCATCACCTTCGTCTTCCTCCTCTGTACTTGGCGAGTCGTCAATGTGAAGATTTTGAAGGTTCTCTTTTTTTGCATCATCTAGTGTTTGCTTTTTTGTGCTGCCACTTGCACCACACCACTCTTGCAAGGACGGGTGACCGTCTAAAAGAGCAGAGCACTTTGATTCTAATGCCATCGCTTCCAAATCATCTTTGCATAAAGCAATACATTGTCTCTTCTTTAGCAAGCCCTCCTCTAGCACAACTCCACCACAATATATCTCTACAACATAGCTGTGTTCAGGACAAAACCCTGTGATGAGACCGTCAATAAAGCCTTTGTCGATGAATTCTCTATTTTGGCCATTAGAGCCTGAGATGAATACATTTTTTGTGAGAACCTTATCAATGGCCTCAAACTTGTCAACCTTGCTGATGAAAAGAATAACAGTTGCAATCTTCTCAACTGTTCCAGATGTCCAGGCATCATCTTTTTGTGTGTGGATCACGCCAAATTCATAGTGCACCTTTGTTGACTGGCTAGAAATCCCTTCGATAAGCATTCCAATGGTGATAAAATCAACAAAACACACAAGAATATATTCATATTGTGAGTTTAGTGTGTTCAAAGTAAGTGCCAACTTGGAGAAAAATTCTGACGAGAGCTGCTCCTTTGTACCATGTAGGTCCATGATTGCCAGTTGAAATGGTACATGCTCTTCACTCTACAGAAGGCTATAATCTTTGTCATATCAAAACCCACCCTTCTAATTGTCCAAGGAATAGACTCTTGTTGAGATGCAATATCCATAGATACTCTATATAGGTGATTCAGTAAAGTTACTACACTTTTTGAAAGTGAAGGATTAGACTCTTGTTGAGATACAATACCCATAGATGCTCTATATAGGTGATTCAGTAAAGTTACTACACTTTTTGGAAGTGAAGGATTTTTTTTTGAACGATTAAGAGCATCCCTAACAAAGGACTGGCTGTAGCTCCTCAATTGATTATACTCATACTAGCTTATATGTCTCACACACCTGTTCCCAAGTCATCTTTTTCCTTGTAAGATCAAAATAGAAAGCCGTTATTGCATCTTTGAGCACTCGATCTGTTTTTAGCTTCCAAGCAATCTCCTCCATATCCATTCTTTGATGGGTTTGCTTTCCCTTCTTAAGCAATATTCTCTTGTCAAGAAGTGCTGTTTGAATGTCCAAAACTTCACTCTTTTGAAGGCCTAAAATGCACCTAAACAACGTTAGGCCTAGCGTGACTGTTCCTGGTGCCTGCTGAATTTGCTCACTCTTCAAAGTTGAAAGTTTGAGATTTTGATCCAGACCTTTAGTTTGAGTTTCACCCTTTGTATTTGGTAGCAAGCCTTTTGCATATAGCCTCATGATCTTAACCCAATTCTGCCATACATCATCATCGCATAGAAGCAAGTATAAATTATTTTTGACAAAATTCTTATGTAGTGTGTGCTCCGTGGTCTCCACAAAGGCCTGCAAAGTAAGAAGTAAGAAGTTAGCCCCCTTACTATAGATATCACAAAATATTAGGAGGAATCATGCATCTATGGGTTTTCAATCATTTGGAGCTTATGCTCAAACTTAAGTTTGAGCCTCACTTGCCAGTGCTAAACTAGTATATAATGGTGATGCTCGATCTTAGGTTTGAGCATCACCTCCGTATGCAAATCTAGCACTTGCAAGTGAGGCTCCAACTTAAGTTCAAACTTAAGTTCGAGCCACAATTAGATATGCAAGTGCTACACCATCACAAAGAGGTGAGGCTTGAAGTTTAATTTCAAACCAAACTATTTAGTTTATGCAGTTTGAGAAGAAGCCTCACATGCATCTTTCTTATACTGCTGCTACACTTGAAACTATAGATCCGTAAAAGATATTATGAAAAGTAAAGAAAAAGTAATGTATGTCTATGATTTACCAAGATATAGCAAAGAATCAAAAGAGTACCTTCCACCAAGACTCGTCCATCTTGGGTTGATTAACACCAGGCAAAGGTTTACTAGAACGACCGTTTGCATGCCATTGTGCTCGAGCTTGTAGAAGTTGATCGAGGAATGGCTCCTTTTGCATTGACTTTGCAACAGATAAATTTGCATCCTTTGAAAATGTCACGAGAAATCTTGGACGGGCAATTTACAATTATCTTTGATCTCCTAAACCTAAATTGCTGACGTAGTTGAGGGGTCACTTTAGCCATATTTAGAGCCTGCAAGCTTTTTGCAGCACTAAAATGGAGTGTTGACCAGAGATAATCCAATATTCAACTTTATGAATATCTTCTTTTGCGAGTTTATCAAGGGGTTGTTTCGTAGTACGATTACAGGACATCAAAATTGCAAGTATCTCCTCTTGCTTTGGGTCCTCAATAAAGTCTTGGGTCAAAATACAAACCCAATCCTTATTTAACCTTCTATACATATAGTTTGAAGGAACAGGATAACATTTCATCATATCAATGCTGAAGACCTCATTTAGACCAAAGGGGTAATATCCCTTCTTTATTTCTAATGAGATCATTGCTTTGCTGTCCTATTTGGAGTCTCAACCTCCATTAGCTCGTCATCGGATGCATCTATCTCCTTTGAACCACTTGCTGGTTTTGTCCTTTGCCTCTTTGAAGAGATTTCTTGAACCTTTGTAGAGTGCTTTGCCTTTCTCTTCTTTGCAAGTGCTTGCTCCTCTTCTTGCACCTGAGAGCCTGCCATGTCTTCAGCTGCTATTGTGCTTACATCAAGGACTTTTGTTTTGTCACCCTCCTTTTTATGTTTTGAAGAAGTTACACCAGCATTTCGAGATGCTTCAAGTGCACTTTTCACTATGGCCCTGTCTTTTTTCTCCATAATTTTTCTAACTTGAGTGGTTGTTGTCTCCTTTTCAGGTATGGACTTTTTTCATAAATCTAAAGCCTTCTTTGCATGTCTCGCCGCTTTCACCAGGTCCTTCACATTATCCACCCCTGAGTCTTCTTGATTGTAAAAGTCAATGATCTTCAATCCTAGCTTTACAATAGAATTGTCCTTTTCTAGTTTACTGCCAGTCATGTCTACTACTGGGTGAAAAGTGTCCAATGATAAGCAAAACTTATTTGCTTTTGTAGTTTCTCCTTCTGGCAATACATTGCATGTGAAGCATGGGTTTTGCATCCACATCATCCTTAGCGCCTACCACAATCCCCATATCTCCATATGATGTATCACCTTGAGACAGAAACAAATGGACTCCTTTGAAGTTTGCACTAGCATCATAGCTATCCACAAACCATTTTACTCCTTCTTTGTTACTCAATTCGAAGGTTTTATCCACCTTAATTCTAAGAGTGACACTTTTAGCTTGAGTTGTTGTTTCGAGAGCATCCAAAGTAAAGATTGGTGTGTTTGCGAGGTAGCGCTAGCTTCCATTCCTGTGAAGCACAAAAAAAGTTTCAAAACCTTAGAAAAAAATGGATTTAAATGCTACATATCAAATCAAAACCTATCAAACTTAAGAAACTTAATGCATGCTACAATTATTGATGCTTCACTTAGTTTTCTTGAATAGCGGGGGCCTCACTTGCATTTACTTAATCCATATAGAAGCTTGACTTAAGCTGGAGCCTAGATCCAAGTTGTGCACTCATATGCTAGGGGTACGCTAGCATAGATAAGCAAGACTCAAACTCAAGTTTGAGCCTTAAGGCGAAGTTCCATGTATGGGAGGCTTGAACTTAAGCTGGAGTCTAGATCCAAGTTGTGCACTCATATGCTAGGGGTACACTAGTATATTGGAGCCTTAAGGCCAAGTTCCATATAGGGAAAACCCGAACTTAAGCTAGAGCCTAGATCCAAGTAGATCCAAGTTATGCACTCATATGATAGGGGTACATGACAGGGGTACACCAGCATATAGAGACAAGGCTCAAGCTCAAGTTTGAGCCTTAAGGCCAAGTTTTATGTAGGAGAGGATCGAACTTAAGCTAGAGCCTAGATCCAAGTTGTGCACTCATATGCTAGGGATACGCTAGCATAGATAGGCAAGGCTCGAACTCAAGTTGGAGCCTTAAGGCCAAGTTCCATGTAAAGTTAAGCATGGAGAATGAGCCTTAGCACATAAGGTCCATGTAGGGAAGGTTCGATCTTAAGGTGGGGTCTATATCCAAGTTGTGCACTCACATGCTAGGGGTGCACTAGCATGGAGAGCAAAGGCTCAAACTCAAGATCGAGCCCCTTGAGGGCCAAAGTACACTAGCATGGAGAACAAAGGCTCAATCTGAAGTTCAAGCCTTAAGGCCAGTGTACACTAGCATCGAGAGCAAAGGCTCCAACTCAAGTTCGAGCCTTAAGGCCGGTGTACACTAGCATGGAGAACAAAGGCTCAATCTAAAGGTCGAGCCTTAACACCGGAGTGTACTAGCATGGCTCAAACTCAAGTTCGAGCCTTAAGGCCGGGGTACACTAGCATGGAGAACGAAGGCTCAATCTAAAGATCGAGCCTTAAGATCCGGGTACACTAACATGGAGAGCAAAGGCTCGATCTGAAGTTCGAGCCTTAAGGTCGGGGTACACTAGCATGTTCGAGCCTTAAGGCCGGGCTGGTGCACTAGCATGGAGAGCAAAGGCTCAAACTCAAGTTCGAGCCTTAAGACCGGGGTGCACTAGCATGGAGAGCAAGGGCTCAAACTCAAGTTCGAGCCTTAAGGCGGCCGGGGTGCACTAGCATGGAGAACGAAGGCTCAATCTGAAGTTCGAGCGTTAAGGCCGAGGTGCACTAGCATGGAGAGCAAAGGCTCAAACTCAAGTTCGAGCCTTAAGGCCGAGGTGCACTAGCATGGAGAGCAAAGGAGCAAACTCAAGTTCGAGCCTTAAGGCCGGGGTGCACTAGCATGGAGAGCAAAGGCTCAAACTCAAGTTCGAGCCTTAAGGCCGGGGTACACTAACATGGAGAACAAAGACTCAATCTAGGTCGAGCGTCAACACATAAGTTCTATGTTGGGGAGGCTCGAACTTAAGGTGGAGTCTATATCCAAGTTGTGCACTCAGATATGTGACACATATACCATGTTTATATAGGGAACGCTTGTCATTTAGATTATATAATGTGCACAAAGATCAATTTTACAGGTTCTCGACATAAGTGAAGATACAAAAGAGAGCAGCAAGAAGTGCAAACAATCTACGATGAGCAACGATTGACAAATGGCACACTTAGCATGCAATCAAGTAAGCGTTTATATTGATTATTGTAATCAATTAAAGAAGGACTTACTTGTTGCGTAAAGTATTTAAGATACATATGAAGGCCACAATCGATAGCTAGGGAACCAGAGGATCTGCATGGGTTACAACTGATGAGGATTGCATGCTTAGAAGAGTGGGAAAGCATTGTGGCATTATCTCATTATATTGTGGTGGAGGATGATTATCACCAAGGAGTAAATGAGACAATAGAAACAATTAAATGTAGATGGTGTACTGCTATTACAAAGCACGGAATACCTACCTCTTTTATTAGGGAGTTCATCAATGCATGTGGTTGTAAGAGATCAAACCATGGAGGAGAATTAGAATGCCAAGCCAAAAAAAGAGTACAAGCAACAATACTAACTGTAAATAAAGTAAATGTGGAAAACCACTTGAAAGAGATAATGATCGAGCACAAGGTTAGACTAGTAATGGTTCGATCAACCAAAAAAAATGGTATATTCAAGTCTGTGGTTGATTACACATGCCATAGAGGTGGTACAGTTAGCCGAAAGGGAACCATTAGGAGATTAAGATCAACCAAGTAATGTGGTTGTCCATTCAAGGTTCAAGTGGAGTATCCAAGTGACAATTCAGATGCTTTAATTCATATACACTCTACTCATCATGAAGGACATGTGCCGAGAAGTCGTAGTGATGTATATCACTTACCCATTCATCCAAAGGTCATTGAATGTTGCATGGAGGATCTATTTGATGTCGGGACATCTTGACATGTGGCAAAGATGTCACTGTCAAAGGAGAGAATTCATTTGAAACAAGCCTCTTTACTTGACCGCACTAAATTACATGCTCTGCTTGGAAAGTAAACCCGGACTGTGAAAGTAATCTCGAACTGGTCTGAGATTACTTTCATAGTCTAGCTTTACTTTCCAGGTGTAAAAGTCCAAGTTTGGTTTATTAGTTGCTTTGACAATGCATTCAGCATTCTGTGGTACATTGTTATTTAGATACAAATGGAGAAAGAGGATGATGTAGAAGAGGTCTAAGGTTGGGAAAAAGGCTCAACCGTTTTGCAAAAGTCACGAGAGCTTTCAAATGAAAGCAAGTTTCTTCGAAAGTGCCGCTTCTCACAAACACCAGGAGAAGAAACGTTTGGTGCCTAATGATGAGGAAGATTGAATCCCATCAAGTACATGAATACAAAAAAAGTAGTCAAAGAGGAAAAGGGGAATTGAAGGATCTTGTCATAATATGGCTATCAGAATTGATTGCTTACAAGAGGCTGTTAGCGTGGAAGAGACTTATGGGAATTCATCGTAAAGTTATGCTCAAAAGGGAAAATATAGTTGTTGAACTATATTCAAGAACAAGAGATTTTGCTCTAGTTTCCCAATATAAGGACACACGTAATGTATGTTGGAGCCTAATGAGGCCATTGTAAATGTCGTTCTATATATATTGGCTTCTTAAAGATCACAACAAATTAATTTGTATATCTCGTGTTCTTTTTTATTTCATGTAAATATAAAATAGATGACATGTTCCATAGCGTTGAGACATGTTCATTACTGTTTAAAAAGTTAAAGACGGAGAGAGAGAGAGAGAGAGAGAGAGAGAGAGAGAGAGAGATTGCAGGGAAGAATAAGAAGGGTGGGAATGGAGTTGAAGGGACAAAGAGAGAAAGGGCATGGACAAAGAGAGGGAGATGGATAGACAACAAAGGGAGAGTATGGTGGCAATGAGGGAGAGAGAGGAGAGAGAGAGTATACGTAGAGAGAGAGGGAGAGAGTGTGTGTGTAAAGAGAGAGGGATACGGAAGATAGAGACATGAGAGTGGGCAAGAGAGGGATAGGGAAGATAGAGACGTGAGAGTGGGCAAGAGAGGCATTGCAAAGGAGAAGAGACATGAGAGTAGGACAACAGAGAAATGAGCATAAGACAGGTGGAGAAAGGTGGAGAAAGAGAGAGAGGGAGAAGGATAGATAGAGGTGGAGAGCATCCATGAGGGTGTGGATTGAGAGAGAGAGAGAGTACAGGGAGGAGGGAAGAGAGATTGTAGATGGAGAGGTACCAATTTGATTTCAACTATTAAAAACAAGGAACAAAATAACAATTAGGTTAAGCATGAATCCCAAGCCAAAATACATTCAAAACATAAACACAACCTACCCAATGTTCCTTCCACCTACCAATTATAGCTCCGTCAATCAAAGACCACATTGTGGCCATTACATAGAAGCCACAATCCGCATCATTAGGCTGACGGGGTACCTACAACGTAGAAGAAATTACATATTATGATTATCTATGCAACAATACATGTCCCTAAATCCTAAGTCCATATACCTCCACCTCTTGCGTGACATAGTGGTCGTGCGGGTTCTCCAACTCATGCTTCATTGCCGGGCTAGAGCAATGTCTACTAAGATGCCGTAACACTCTGCCATAAAACATGTCATTATATGTATATTGTTATAAAATATTACGACACAAGGGAAGAAAAGTTATAGTTTAGAAACTTGCTGGTACAGATCGTCTAAATAATCCAACAAAGTTCACATGGACAAAGAGTCGAAGAACAATATTGATGTTTTCCCTCTTGGCAAACCTGGGATACGGACCTTGTGGCCATTGAAAATTGCCACAAGAACCCAATGATTTCTGCAAAAGAAACTTGTTTAATACACAAAAACACTTGCAAGATAAAGTATTTACATAAAGGGCTTCCGTCACAGTATTACCTGTGCAAGATAGGAAAGAAAGCAAGTGTATGCTGTGCCAGGTCCAAGGTACCAAAAAAGTTATCCATCATCGTATGACTCTGAAGCCTGGATGACACATATGCATACCACAAGCTATCCACAAACCAAATTTCCTTGAAAATGTCATGTGGTAGCTTGTTTTCCATCAAACTACAAGAACTTGAGGTTAGCAAGACACTTCCGTCACATTCATTTGCATTGTACAAAGTGGTTTTAAGGTGTACTTACATCGCAAACATGTTCATTTGTTTTGTGGGTGGAGGCTTCCGTTTGAAAGTCATTATCAATTAGTCTACCCTCCATTTCAACACTCAATCCTAGCGTGTGCATGTGAAATGGAGGGTGACACCCTCTCTCAACCTATATCAACAAGATTATGTGATGTCATCTTATAGCACAATATTACATGATACCAAAAAAAAATCATAATTACAAATATTACCTTTCTAAGTGGGTTTTTTCATCGCCCAAATTAGAGCTCATGCACTCAATCACGCCATAAGAAACTCTAAAGAGTACCTCATTCTTGGCCATGATAGATGTAGGAGATTGAAGAACCTCCAAGTCATCCTCATCTAGGTACTCCTCAAATGCCTTCACTGGGGAGAAGGTATCGTAGTCTCTTCTTTGAGCAGCTTTCTTCGGTGCCATGCCCGTGTGCTCAACCTTTATTCATGACAATATTAGTATTCTCTCAAAATGTTAGACATGTGGACAATGCGTGCCCGGATTCATAGACTTACCGGACTCCCCAGGACATCCATATCCTCATCCTCCTGCTCACACGCTGGCCTCGGCCCGTCGGCCCCGGCCTCTTCTCCATTTCTACAACACATTTACTCAAAAAGTACAAGTCTAATTCTCATTTTATAATAATATAATTTAATTTATTGTAATTACATCACTTACAAATTTCTCGTAGCCACTCTTGATACGCCTCTCGATGTGCGAGATGCGACTCTCCTTAGTCTCCATGTATGAGAGCTCGGCATCTTTAAGTTTGCCTATTATAAATGCCTCTCTCGTAGTGGTTCTCTTAAGCCTCCCACTCCCCCTTCACTATTTGTCGTTAACGCTTGGTATGCTTTTGTAGATTCCTTTCAAACTTCTTTGCCACATTCTCAAACCTAGACTTCGCTTGTCGCTCGTAACGAGGACAAGGCAAGACCTCTAGACGCTCACCAACCCTAGGTCGCCCCACCTTAAGCTTGGGGACGTCCACCACTACTTGGTGTTCATTCTTCAAGTGGCGCATCATGTGGACTCTCTTCACATATGTAGTGTCCCTCTTGGAGCACGTTAGAGATGCTCGACACTAACGACCAATCCTCCCATCATGGAGTGTAATCTCCTCATAATATGGATCCATCTACGGTAGGAGATTATTATAGCATGTCTCTCTCTCTCTCTCTCTCTCTCTCTCTCTCTCTCTCTCTCTCACACACACACACACACACACACACACACGTACGTACACGTGTGCAAAGGACAACAATACTATTTCATGATTCAATACACATAATCAAGACGTGTGAGAAAACATGCATAAAATTTAGGTGTGAGATCAATTGATAAAATTTAGGAATGAGATACATCCATTCATGTTATTTTATACAAAGAAAATGGAGCCTACCTGCACAAAACCCAAGCGCTGGGGCAGGATGTGATGGCCACCACGGGCATCGAGCAGTGGGTGTCAACCAGCAGAGGACGTCAAGCAATGGTCGTGTCTGTAAATACCCTACAATGACAATCATGCACAATAAAATTACAACCTTTGTTCAATATCGCACTCCTGCTCTAAATGTTTAATGTGTACCAAAAATCACCTCCTTGTTCAATATAGCATTGTATGCTTCTATGAGTAAACTCGGACCACAAGGATACTTGGCTTCATGACTAAATCAGTCAAACACTAAAGTAATCTCGGACCGATATAGTAAACTCGAACCAATGGTAAACTCGTACCAATAGTAACCTTGAATTAGTGGGATGAAATTCAATTAGCAGGCAATCAGATTCTATGTTCATATCCATCGAGATGACTCATCACATGTATATACAGATGCTGCTTCTTCACAGTCTGTGTCTTCTACAGGCTCTGGATTGCTGGTACGGCATGTCCACAAACATCTCACCCCTAAATACATAAAAGCAACAAAAACAAAAACTGAACCAAGACGTATCCCTAGACATGCATCCAGCACCATCCACAGCAAGCAGGGGAAAGTATGTGAATCCTAAAACGAAAAAGACCCGAATTTTAAATTGGTCAGCATGGGAATCACAGCACATTTGCGTCGTGAAATCCTAAAACGCTGAAGTAAGATAAGATACAGCTTTTTTATCAATATCTTTGAGAACCGACAGGATGTCTAAGCCATGCTTAAGGAAAAGTTGAAGCTTTTTTATGTGTCCCTTTGTGAACCAACAGGCAGACATCCAGCCAAATGCCTAAGTGTCAGGCTTCGAGCCGGAAGCTTCTGAACCTACTCTTGTACACATTTCCGTGCACATAAGACAGACCAATCCATCGCAAGGTTGCTTTTCCACGGCATGTCCACAAACATCTCACCCATAAATACATAAAAGCAACAAAAACAAAAACTGAACCAAGTTTCCAGTAACACCCATAAATACATAAAAGCAACAAAAACAAAAACTGAACCAAGACGGATCCCTAGACATGCATCCAACACCATCCACAGCAAGGATGTGAATCCTAAAATGAAAAAGACCTGAATTTTGAATTGGACAGCATGGGAATTACAGCATATCTGCCTGAAATTTCATAATGCAGAAATAGTTTTCCCTCATCAAAGATTTTGCACAAATTGGCATATGTACATGCTACCGTCAAATCTGTCAAGTCAACCATGGCAACGTCATGCCATGCTAGTCTCCATACATACAGTAAGTGCTAGCAGCATAAGAAGAGCTTTCCACATGAACCAACATCGGCTTGAATTTCCACCATCATGCCCAACCAGTTCTTGTTACCACAATGCCCAACCACAGCTCTGGTCACATGTCCAACCATAGCTATGGTGCCATAGAAGCATCAAAGTGATCAATGCCTATGACGCAGACCTGGATAACAAATGCATAAACTCGACACACCATGACATGAAGGAGCTGCTTTTCTCAGATGGATTCCCAAGGGAGGCATTACAATCATCCCATAACTCCTCTTCCACATCGCAAGTAAGCATCTCCCATAGACTATTCCACAATTCTTCTTCTGTATTCAATAAAAACCATGACTTTCAAGGAGGGAGGCCAGTTGACAAATACTCGCCATGCAGCTTTCTCAAATCATACATTGATAAAACACCATCGTTTTGAGCAATGCAGAGCCCATTCCCTCTACTTTTCAAGGTTGTGAAGGGGGATCTGTTATTGGCTGTTATGTTCCAGTCCAAACAGGGCATATATATATAGGAGATTTTTTATCCCAGAAACCCACAACATTGCCATTTCCGGCTATGGTGACCCCTTTCTCAAAGTTCATAGCCATTAAATATAGCCCATACCTTGTTTAGCCATTAAATATAGCCATGAATAAACTAGGCAAAAAAAGTTTAGAGCATACCGTCGGACTTTCGACCAGCAGGGCGTTGAGCAGGGCGTCAGGCTTTTGAACAACAGGGCGTCGGGCACTCGAACAAGGTGTCGGGCACTCGAACAGCAGGCGGGCACTCGAACAGCAGTCACCGTGATTGCTGGAGGATGTGGGAACCTCTCGGAGCGCTCTGCGTGTGCATACAGAGGAACGCAGGGGGTTGGAAACTCGCACGAGCGGAGGCAAAGTGCAAGCGATGCGTTGGTGAACAGTAGGATAAAAAAGGAATATTGGGAAATCAAACAAAATCACATTAAATTCCACCTTATTAACATTAAAATCCTCATCAATATCAAATTTATTCCCCTCACACTCGTAAATAGAACTTCCAACAACGGCGTTCCCACCGACCCCCCTGGGCCAAGTTTACTGTTGGGCCGCAATTACTTTATCTAATCTAATGGCTCATGATGCCCGTATTCGAACAGCCTCACAGCCATTGATCCCAACACTCTCTCCCCGTGCAACTTAGTGACGTCCGTGGTTGGGAGGGGGATTTGGACATGGGCTCCTCTCTCTTTCTCCCTCTCTCACTCTCCCTCTACACACTCTCTCCCCCTCTCCCTCTACACACACTCTCTGTCTCTCTACCTCTCTCTTTATTTCTCTTCGTCCTTCAACACGCACCCTCATGTTGTCTCTACCTCTGTCCATCCCTCTTCCTCTCTCTCTCTCGCTCCATACCCTCTCCCTCTCTCCCTCTCTATGCCCTCCCTCTCTACACTCTCTCTCTCTCCCTCTCCCTCTACACACACTCTCTCTCTCTACCTCTCTCACATATTTATCTTCATCCTTCAACACGCACCCTCATGATATCTCCACCTCTGTCTATCCCTCTCCGTCTCTCTCTCATTCCCTCTCCCTCTCTCTCTATGCCCTCCTTCTCTCACTTTCATGTTACACTCTCTCTCTCTCTCTCTCTCAAGGCCTCCTTAGGGTAATATAGCATTGGAGCCTTACTAGGTATGCAATAATTTATGAGTATGTGCCATAGCCAGCACATACTTTTAGGGTAATTGAATGTGAGCTGGTCTAGGGTAATGGAACATGAGCATATTACTTTCTTCTTTTTAATGCAAGTTCAAGTGTTTCCTTCTGGAAAAACCCTAAACCCCATATTCTAAGCTCGCTTACATGTTATCGCATTCTAGGGTGATTGGTAACACATGAGGCATGTGAGCCTAGGGTAAATACGCGTGTGGGCGTATTTCTAGGTTTTATAATGTGACATGTGATTACATCAGGAAAGTCCTAAACTTAACCCTCAACACAAGGCAAGTACGCATGAGCATAGATTATACGCATTTTTATGAAGTGATATGTGTGATTACATTAGAAAATCCCTGCACCACAACTGTTAAAATTACAACAATGTGATGAGCTATGGTGGATCAAATGCTAGAATCAACATCATTAACAAAGAGATTAGATGATAATTAAGACGTGATTAGTGAGCAATTAACTAATAGCTTAATGTAGGCATGGATAATCAAAAACCAGCAAGTGTACATCCAAGCATCTAATCCCACTGATTTCTCCTTGATTCACTCCATCTCTTTTGCTTGATTCTCTCCACCTCTTCACTTTTCCCAGAATATCTCCACACTTCCTAAATCTTCTCATGCTACCCTTTATTCTCTCTCCCAGTAGATACCTCTCACCTTTTCACAGGTTCTCTCACATTTACAGATTCTCTTTTACAGCCTCTAGCTAAGGGCTTGTTCCCGCACACACCCTATTCACTTGTATATTTCAACACCTCCCCTCAAGTGAATACTCCTAGCACACCTGGACCCTATACCAAGTTTCCTTCTTACTTTTGATAGTCCGCAACCAGTGCCTCAAGTCCCTAAACTCATAGTCCTTGACACTCTCTCTCTCTATGTGTCCAAGGCTACTATAAGTGCCCGTGACCTTGACTAAAGTGCTCACACATACATATACCACATGGCCTACATCATCGGTGGCTTAGAGGTGTGGGGTTTCTCTCTCTCTCTCTCTCTCTCTCTCTCTCTCTCTCTCTCTCTAAAAAGATGATCCGACTCCACTTCCTTAGGAGCCTCCATGAAGTTTGCCGATATCGTTCCTTCTCCACTGGGTTTGTTGTAGCAGTCTCTTGCCATGTGTCCTGGCTTTCCATAGTTGTGGCAAGTAAAGGTCCTTCCTCCTACTCTGCCTCTTCCTCGTCCTCGTCCTCGAGAGAATCCTCCTCGGGTGAAAACCTCGGGTGAAGAATGCTTTTTCTTCTCCTGCTGTTGAGTCGAGCCATTTCTTCTCTTTGCCTCTGCTCTCTTGCTCTAGTAGAGCTCCTTCTATCTCGTGTAGCTTCAATTCAGGTACATTCTTTAGTGTTGCTACAATGTTTTCATATTCAGGTACATTCTTTAGTGTTGCTACAATGTTTTCATATTCACCTTTGTCCACACTCTTCAGAAGCACTGCTAGTGCCTCATCATCTTCTACCTTTTTGCCAATAGCTGCCAGTTGTTGCTTAATGCTTTTATATCTATTCAAATGTGTGATTAAAGGTTCACTTTCCTTTATATCCAATTTGTAGAATTGCATTAACAGATTTATCTTTGAATTTTTAGCTTGTGTGCCAAATAATTTATTGAGTTCATCCCATGCATCTTTTGCCCATTGTATCCTTGTGATGTGATGAATGATTTCATCATTTAAACTGAGTGCAATAAGTCCCAATGCTTTTTCATTCCTGCTCTTCCACTCATTTTCCCCTCTCACCTCTAGGCATTATAGATTGATCAAATCAAATTCTGACTTCACCAGCTTGTAGAGCATGCTTAAAAACCCCCAGGGCTAAGAGGAAATAGACCCACTGCAACTGGAGAAGACAAGATGTCAATTTTCCTCAGAAAAAAACGACGCCTACAAATCTGCGAAAATCGGGAGCTGTGGTCGGCGGTTTGCTGCGCTGATTCACTTGGTTGGAGCACCACTGAGTTAGCTATGTTGGGCTAGAAGCATTTGAGCTAATGTTGAGCCTACAAGGAGAGGGAGCTCCTCCACTGGCTGGGGGTGCAGAGGTTAATTGAAAAAGAGGTAAAAATATTAATTTTCTACTAATCCTAATTAGCCAAGTGATTAGCAAGATAATGGGCTCACAAATTGATGGATTCTAGGCTAGGCTCTGATACCATATTAAAATTATAGCAATGTGATGAGCTATGGTGGATCAAATGCTAGAATCAACATCATTAACAAAGAGATTAGATGATAATTAAGACGTGATTAGTGAGCAATTAACTAATAGCTTAATGTAGGCATGGATAATAAAAAACCAGCAAGTACTCATTAGGCCAATGCCTCAATTTATAGAGTTTACATCCAAGCATCTAATCTCACTGATTTCTCCTTGATTCACTCCACCTCTTTTGCTTGATTCTCTCCACCTCTTCACTTTTCCCAGAGTATCTCCACACTTCCTAAATCTTCTCATGCTACCCTTTATTCTCTCCCAGTAGATTCTTCTCACCTTTTCACAGGTTCTCTCACATTTATAGATTCTCTTTTACAGCCTCTAGCTAAGGGCTTGTTCCCGCACACACCCTATTCACTTGTATATTTCAACACCAACTTCGTATTTGGAGAGCTCTCTCTCTCTCTCTCTCTCTCTCTCTAGGTACATGCGGATTTGCACACCACATATTATATATATTAATTCATTTTATGTTGTTTAAGGCTAAGGTTAAGGCTACACACATGCTAAACAAAAAGCAATGTTACTAAGGGCTACATTTCAAAGCTTTATACCACCTTCTGGAAGGGGGGGACATATGGTCCAGCTATTTGAGGGCCAAGGTTTTTTCTCTTAGATTCTTCCTTATTGGGCACAAGAAATGGCTTAATCTACTCTCCTCCTATTGGTTGTTGTAGTTGAGAAGGCACCTCCGGGTGGTTGTGGTGGTGGAAGGCACCTACAACATCACAAGCAAGTTTGCATGTACGTGGTTGTGGCTTTGAAGAGGCACTTGCAACATCATGTGCAAGTTTCTTCCCCTATGCTATTGAGCTTGTTGCTGGAGGAGGTGTTTTGTTTTCAAAGAGACTTATGCCTAATAGTAGAGCCAATGCCTTGACAACTGGTCCAATCTCAAATTTCCCTCAATTTTTATTTAAGCTTTTAGCCCTTGCAATGAGGATGTTTTGAGTAATTTTTGCCCAATTCTTTTCTCCCTCTTCGACCATTCTCAACAACTTATACTCACTCTAGGCTAGTTGCTCCATTCCTATCCATCATTCAATAAAAATTTGAATAAGTCGTTAATTTTCCATAGATTTCGTAAATGATGGAAAAAAAATCAATTTCTAATTTTTGGTTTGTTTTTTTTATGTTTAGCAAAAAGTATGGTTTTTTCAAGAGGAGATCACGTGAATCTTGTCCACAACAATGTACATGTTGATTCTGGTATCGTATTGTAGAAAGAAGCTGGACGACATAGAGTTCATGGTGTTCTTTTGCCTAAAAATCACGTAGGCACTTCTATTGATGCTTGTGAAGAGAAAAACGTACCTCTACCATTCCCAATAGAGAATGGTGAAATTGCATATCTTCATAAGACAATCAAATCCATCATAATTTGACCTACAAAACATTTGGTAAGAGAAGTATTTTCTTCTTATGATTTTTTTTGTCTATCTAGAGAGGGTGAGGGAGAGAGAGGGATAGAGACAAATAGGGAGAGGGAGAAGGAGTTGGTTGTAGTGGGTTGTAAATGGGGAGAAGGGGGAAGGAGGTGGTGAGAAATTGAGAAATGAGCATAAGACAGGTGGAGAGAGTGAGAAAGAGAGAGAGGGGAAGAGGGAGGAAGGGCACAGAGAGAGAGAGAGAGAGAGAGAGAGAGAGAGAGAGAGAGAGAGCAGAGGGAGAGCGTATCCATGGTGGAATGAGTGAGAAAGGAATAGACACAGAGAGGGAAATAGAGAGAGGGAGATCAAGTTGACTGCAGTGGGAGGAGGGGAGAGGAGGTGGGTTGGGTTGGGTTGAGCTAGGACTAGGGAGGAGGGGAGAAGAGAGAGAAGACAAGGGTATTGAGAGATTGGTTGTGAAAAAAACTCGCTTGGAGAAACTTGCTTCATGCTCACATTCATCACATTATGCTTAATGCACCATATTTACAATGGGTATATTACAGTTTCATTTTCAACCATAGCAACAAAATGCTAAAAATGAGAAAATTCCATTGATTTCTCCTTCATAAGGTAAGACCGGTCGTACATGTTGTAGTCATCAATGAACGTAACAAAGTATAAGTTTCCTTCCCAAGGAGTAGTTCTCATTAAACCACACATATCACTATGTATATGAGCTGTAATTTGTGATCAGCTCTATCTATTACATTCTTTGGAAAAGTTTGGCGAGAAACTTTGCTAAGGATGCATCCTTCATAAACATATCTTATGATGGATGAAGTTGAGGAAGATCCTCTAACATCCCATGTTTTGCAAAAGTAAAGTGTGGCCAAACCTAACATGCTATAATTGGGCATCTTTTGTTGTATTAAAAGTGTTAGACAAGCAACATCACACTTGTCATACATGTCTAATTTGTACAAACCAACTATGATTAAAGATCCAGTAAGGATAATCTGCTTATTGTGTTCACTAGATAACGCATCTATCATCATATGCAAATTCAACATTAAGACTCCTCTTGCTAGAGTGGGCACAAAAAGATGATTCTTTTGAATTCCTGAAACAAAAAGTACATTATGAAGATAAAGATCCTCACCCCACTAACAGTGAGAACTTTCTCACCAATACCTTTGATGAGGTAAGAGTCATTGTTGGCACACGTAATAGTGTGACCTCCACTTTGCGCAGTCTCCATATGTTTGACCAAACTTCTTTGAGAAGTTATGTTCTTAGAAGCACCACTATCAGAGATAGTTGCACTGATACATGCATCTTATTCAAGATTATAACTGCTGCAAACAACCATTAGTGAGAAGCCTTCGTAGATAACGACATTAGCAGAGTCCTCTTTCTTTGAACTTTTTCACAGTAGTGGGGATAAAATCGATGGAACCCTTGTTGGATTCGATTTTCTTCTTTTCCTTATTTTGAAGTTTAAAGCAGTTTTCAATTACACGGTTGGACTTCTTTACACTCCCAATAAGTCACCTTCTTTAGCTTTTTAGAATCACCCTTAGCTTATAAGTTTTGTTTGAATTGGTCTTCTGCTGAAATTTATTACCCTTTCCCTTGGCTACTAAAGCTTGATCACTACTAGAACTTTCGAATGTATTCTGTCTAGACTATTCCTCCTACAATAGTAAGCTAACAAGCTCCCGATAGATAAAAGGGGTTGCATTGCCTCTTAAAGATAGCCAAAGGGAAGTATCGAAACCCATATATAATTCATGCAAAGAGTTCAAGGTGATGTTAGCCATTTCCTTGTAAAAAAATGATCTCATCAACGTTGAGTGTTCTCTTAAGTCCTACAACTTGGTTAAGTGTTCATTCATGGTGGACATCTTCTCCTACATTTTCTCATTATCAAGTTGCCTTTTGAGGAAAGCAACTCGAGTATCATTCCTAATGTGATACAAAGTTTCTAGAGTGTCCCAAGTAAGCTTGAATGTTTTATAAGAGAAAATATATAGAACAATAGACCTTTTAATTGACAAGGCAATCAATGCCAAAGCTTGAGCATCATGTAAATTCCATCTTCTTTAATCAGCAGGAGTTTAAGGAGCTTGATGTTGGTATGTTGGCCCTAACCCGTTTGAGGAGTAGTAGGTGCAATTGTGTCAACAAAGTGGGGCTCATCACACCACTGATAAAACCCTATAAGCCCTTTGCCAATAAGGAAATTTCTGACCATGAATCTCCATAGGGAGTCATTTAACCCATCTAATTTATCATCTTTGGAAAGAATAACAAACAAATCATTTGCAGAGTTATTGGCCATACCTCAGTGCTATTTAATTTGAGATAAAAAGATGCAAAAAAAAAAGCTTAAACTGAAGTTAGCTGATGTTGATAAAATAAATAATCTACAAACTACTAGTATTTAGTAGTTGAATCAGATGATCCTTGAAAGTGGAATCAGACAATCACAAAAAGTAGAATCTTGAATGTAGAATCGAACAATTCAAGAAAGTAGAATAGATCGATCCCTAAAAGTAGAATCAGTCGATCCTAGAGTGTAGAATCAGTGGATCACAAAAAGTGGAATTAGCCGAAGTAGAATCACTGAAGTTGTGGTCCGAAAAGTTAAATCACCAAAGTAGGATTGGCAGAGGTGGATCGGTCCAAAAAGTGGAATCTCCAAAGTAGGATCAATGAAGTTAGATCACTGTGATGATCTGACTTTTGGAATTACAAGAAAAGTGGAATCAAGTAATCACACAAAGTTGATCAACTAGTTGGATCATTGACCAATTGGATCATTGCTTGGAGAAACCCATAATCTGATAGTTGAATCGACCAATTGTAAACCTAAAAATGATCGTATATGAAAATGATTGCAAAGGCGTTCTATCTGCCATACTTCGCTACTATTAGTGAAGCGGTGGAGAAGTTGGATCGCTTAAAATGTGCAGTTGAATGATCCAACTATAGTAAACTAAGCCAACTAGAATCGTTTCAAGAATCAACTACCTCTACTACAGTTAGGCTGAACCAACTGTGAGGATCTCATTGTAGTAAACTGAGCCGACTAGAATCGTTTGAAGAATCAACTATAGCTACTATAGTTAGGTTGAATCAACTATAGCTACTATAGTTAGGTTGAATCAACTATAGCTACTATAGTTAGGTTGAATGGACTCTCACTATTAATTAAAAAAGAAGAAGGCAACAACACTATTGATTTAAGTAGAAGAAGCATCCTTTAATGTTGGGAGCGAAAGCTTCTATGGAAGCTTGAACATGAAAGCTTGAAGAATGACCACAATGAAGAGCTGCAATGACCTACAACCACCTGTAAGCTATGGAAAGCTGAAACACATCAGTGAAGATAAAACTAGAAAAACAAGCTATGGAAAGCTATGCTATGATACCACTATTGGCTCACCCAAAATGGAGCTGAACGCACACACCCACAATGCTCAAAGATAAGAACACAAAGGTGTAGAGTTTGAGAGAGATTGGCGAGCTCAAAAGAGACATATGAAACTCTCTACAAATACAAAATGAGAAAGTACAAATGAGCATCAACCCTAAACTATAAATAAGGTTGCTTGTAACCCTTAGGTGCCCGTTCACACTTGGATGCCCATGGGAAAAAAACCCGTACATGGCCTCACAGTGTAGTACTACTAAATATCTAATAGTGGCCAAAGGGGAGGAGGGAGAGGACCAAGGCAGAAAGGGAAGTGATTCACATTATCCCTTTCTTAAATTTGAATTTTCTCATCACATCTCAACTTTCTCAACGAGAGCTAACCCTTTTTACCTAATTATTTCCTTTAGAGAAAAAACTAATAGAACCCTTGTTGGATTTGATTTTCATCTTTTCCTTATTTTGAAGTTTAGAGCAAATTTTCAATTGCATGGCAGACTTCTTACAATCCTGATAAGTCACCTTCTTTGGCTTTTCAAAATCACCCTTAGCTTCATAACTTTTATTTGAATTGGTCTTTCGTTGAAATTTCTTGCCCTTATCCTTGGCTACTAGAGCTTACTAGAACTTTCGGAGGCATTTTGTCTAGACTGTTCCTCGTGCATCAGTAAGCTAACAAGCTCTTGATAGGTAAGAAGGGTTACATTATCTCTCAAAGAAAGCTAGAGGGAAGTATTAAAACCCATTTACGATTCATGCAAAGAGTTCAAGATGATGTTAACCATTTCCTTGTTAAAAATGATCTCATCAATGTTGAGAAGTTGTTCTCTTAAGTCTTGCAACTTGGTTAATTATTCATTCATGGACATCTTCTCCTACATTTTCTCATTATCAAGTTGCCTTTTGAGAAAAGCAACTTGAGTATCATTATTAGTCTCATGCAAAGTTTCTAGAGTGTCCCAAGTAAGTTTGAATGTTTTACAAGAGCGAATGTTTGAATGTTTTACAAGAGCGAATGTACGAAACATTAGACCTTTTAACTAGTAAGACAATCAATGCCAAAGCTTGAGCATCATGTAAATTCCATCTTCTTTAATTAGCAAGAGTTTGAGGAGCTTGATGCTGGATCTATTGGGACTAACCCCTTTGAGGAATAGTAGGTGTGATTTTTGCCAATAGGGTGGGGCTCGTCACACCGTTGACAAGACCCCATAAGCCCTTTGCAATAAGGATATTTCTGACCATAAAACTCTATAGGGAGTAATTTAACCCATCTAATTTATCATCTTTGGAAAGAATAAAAAACAAATAATTTGTAGAGTTGTTGGCCATACCTAACTGCTGTTGCATTTGAGGTTAAATTTGAGAGAAAAAGATGTAAAAAGTTAGTAGATGCTAATAATAAGCAATCTACAAACTGCTAGAAATTAGGAGTTGAATTGGATGATCCTTGAAAGTGGAATAGATCGATCTCACAAAAAAGTAGAATCTTGAAAGTAGAATAGATCGATCCCTAAAAGTAGAATTTGTCTATCCTAGAGAGTAGAATCAATCGATCCAGAAAGAGGGATTGGCCAAAGTAGGATCCGTGGAGTTGGATCGGTCTGAAAAGTGAAATCACCGAAGTAGAATCAGTGCAAAAAGTGGAGTTGCCAAAGTAAGATCGGCAAAGTTGGATTGCTCGGTGACAATCTAACTTTTGGAATCACGAGAAAAGTGGAATCGTGCAATCAAACAAAGTCAATTGACCAGTTGGATCATCAATTAGAGAAACCCACGATTCGATAGTTGAATCGATTGATTATAAACCTGAAAATGATCGCAGATGAAAATGATTGTAGAGAGGGTGTTTATATCTGCCATGCGTCACTTGCTAGTGAAGCGGTGGAGAAGTCAGAGTTGCTTAAATTGTGCAGTTGAACAATCCAACTGTAGTAAACTGAGATGAGTAGAATCATTTGAAGAATCGACTATAGCTGCTATACAATTAGGTTGAACTCACTATGAGGAGCTCACTATATTAAACTGAGCCAACTGGAATCGTTTGAAGAATCGACTATAGCTACTATAACTAGGGTAAACCGACTCTCACTATTAATTAAAAAACTAAGAACACTATTGATTTAAGTAGAAGAAGCCTCCTTTACTGGTGGGAGAGAAAGCTTCAATGGAAGCTTGAACATGAAAGCTTGAAGCAGTACCACATGCAACCACCTGTAAGCTATAGAAAGCTTGAACACAATGAAGATAAAACTAGAAAAACAAACTATGGAAAGCTTCGCTCTGATACCACTATTGGCTCACCTAGAATGGAGCTAAAGTCACACACACACAATGCTCAAAGATAAGAACACAGAGATGTAGAGTGTTAGAATATTGTGCATCTCAATGTATTGGGGCTGTGCCTATTTATTGGTGTTTTATATATCTTTTCTCCTTATTTCTGGGTCCTAGAGCTCCTTGCATCACTATATGAAAAGGGCCTTCTCATTATCACTTGTTGTATCCACTCCTTGCACATTGTACTGCTCTCTTGCTAGCTATTGCCATTGTAAAATCCTCATGCAATAATAAAGGTGATCTTGTCAACAAGTGCTATCTCTCCTTTGCTCTCTCTCTCTCTCTCTCTCTCTCTCTCTCTCTCTCTCTCTCTCTCTCTCTCTCTCTCTCTCTCTCTCTCTCTCTCTCTCTCTCTCTCTCTCCCCTTGTCTATGCTTCTACCTATGCATACTTCAACATGGTACTAGATGACTAGGTCTCGGTTGCCCTCATCTGTGTTTTGATTCCCTCTCTTGCATTTTCGGTTTCAAAAGGTGGTCTCGTTTTTGGCTTTAGAACGCGGTTGCATTTTCTTATTTGCTAGCTACGTTTTCTGCCTCTTCACATCACCATTTTCTCTTCTAAAGGTGCTCCTGCCCCATGCAACCCCTGCAAGGTGCCAAGGTGCAAGTCCAAGTGGCTACTAATTTTTACAGTCAGGACATCTTTTAGAGGTGTTTATTCACATGTGGTGCAACTTGACAAGTGGCCCCGATAATGCTACTTCTTCCCCAACTTCCCCTCCCTCTCATTGGGTGTTTTGGGTGTGTTTTGTGGACTATTTTGCTACTCTCTAGCCTCTTTCTCTCTCAGATTTTAGGGAGGCTGATTGATCCTCGTGCTTCGCTCTGTTGGAAATTACTCGAGAGGAGTCTTGGAGTGCTGAGATTTGTGTTTATCGTACTTTGTTGATGTGGATATGGCTCCCTCCTGTACGAACAAGGAGGACAAGTTGGAAGGAACCAACTATGCCCACTGGAAGCTAAATATGTGGATCTAGTTCATTCATAAGGGTTTGTGGGAGATTGTTCAGGGCAGTGAGAAGAAGCCCGAGCATCTCAGAACTCAAGGCGTTGGACCTAGGTTCAGGAGGATGAATTCCTTGTAGAATTACAAGACTGGGAGGATCGTGATTCGAAGGAACACTTAGTGCTTGTGCTTACCATTATGAAGGAGGTCTCACCAACCATGCAAACTCTTACCAGTACACATCAAGTTTGGTCCAAATTGGAGGATCTCTATGCTTGAGATTCATTGATGCAGTAATTACTTTGCAAGGATAACTCTACAATCTATTATTTCTTACTGGTGGTTCTATGCAGTTGTTCCTTATGAAGGCCAAGGTTATCCATGACCACTCGCAAACAATGGGTGCTGCTTTGTCCTCTACTCAGTTGGCTACACTTATCCTCACCAATATTCCCCCACCAGAGTATGATGTGGTTTCTCGCGCTTTGAGGTGCAAGGTCATAACGAGTCAACTGGATTTTGATTACCTAAGCTCCCTTCTCTTGGAATAAGAGTTCGTCCTCATTTCTTAGGATAAGATCAAGGTGTCTCTTAATAGTTCAGATCAGGCACTTGCTTTCGTAGAGAAGAAAGCTCGTTTCTTAGGGTAAGATTAATGTTAATTCCATTTTGGATTAACAAATATGCTCCTCCATTTGAGGACATTAATAAGTGTCATGCAAAGGCACTATAAAAGTTGTACATTATGAGATGTTTCCACCCAAGGCCTTAGTTAAGTTTTAGACACCCAAGTGTGAATAAGGGCTAATTGTATATAAGGCATTTTCTCATAATGAATGGACACAATCCCCCTTTGTGCTATTGAGAGCTCTTGCTTTTGCCTCTTCTATACTTGTATGTTGCATGCTTGTGTTGAGGAGTGAGAGAGAGTGATTGCCTTATATGGTGGTACGAGCGACTCTACAGTGACAGCGTGGAGGTGGAGCTTGGAGGATTGGAGCTTCTCAAGTGAGCTTGGAGACCTCAAGGGACACAAGTTCAGAGGATTGGTAAGTGCCCTACGACAATTGTGTTCTATTGCTCTTCCTCCCTAAGGTGAATGCATTAAGTTCCCTCTTAGAGGGGTGGAAGCCCATAACATTTTTGGCACCGCAGCCGGGGAAACAGCTTTGTTTCTTCCATCCTCTTTGAGTTTCAGCTCCCATTACATAAGATTCATCATTGCCTTTGCATTCTGGTAGTGTATTGTGTGTAGGAAATAAATGGATAAGATTTGAGTGGAAGTGAAAAATTGTGAGAAATTGGTTGTTTTTATTATGTATTTGTGTGGTGGAGTGGTCTTGGAAGAGGGCTCCACTGTTTTTTCTAGTCCATTTTGATGTTCGCATCACCGGAATCGTTAACGTGAATGAGCAGGGTGGTGTTCTGTTTTTCTTTCTTTTCAAAATTTACAAAAATCATAAAAATAAGGAGCCATCTATTGTGCCTTGAACTTGTATTACATTCCTTAGGCGTGGCACAATCATCGTGGAAGCACTTGGATAAGGATTTTGCACCCAAATTCACCTCAGTCGATGTGAGAATTTTCCACGTGAAACTGCAGGAAAATCGTTCACAACATGAACCATTTTCTGCAACTTCATGCCATGAAATGCTCCTGGCATCAATGCCGCAATTAGCATCACAATTCACAGGATTACCTTGCCAAAAATAGGTAGCCTTATCCTGACATCTCTGACACCACGAGGTCTGACAAAATTAAGAATCATGATAGTGTAGAAAATTGTTTACGACGTGAACTATTTCAGAGCATTTCACGACGTGACCTGATTGCATTTCACGACGTGAACCATTTTCAGTTCACGACGTGAACCATTTGTTTTTTACCACGTGAAACCTTTTTCTTTCAGGGTGTGAATATTTCTGCAATTTCACACCTTAATCAAATCCAACTCATATACCGGTATTGTCAGATCAAGGCTAAGAAAGTTCTTGAGACTATTGAAAATCGTAATAAGGTAACATGGAATTCTGAGTCCAAAGCAAAAAATTTAAACACATGAAAGTACATAAAAACGTTCATAACATGAACAGTTTTTTGACATTTCACGTCGTGAACTGTTCTCTACAATCTCACGGCCTCAAAAGCAAGTCGATTGTATCTGACCAAAATTTAATTAGGGCAGCAAAATAGCTTATCAAATCATATTCACATGCACTTGAGGTCTGGAAAGCTCATCGGAGACGACCTCACTCCTGACGATAGTGCATCAAATCACCCAGGATCTTCCTATCAAAAGAGTGTGGGTTCATACCACTCAGTAAGCACTCAATTGAGTGTCTTAAGGAATCTAACCACCATCAAAACTAGTAGTGAAGAATCCATGGAAGAAGGACTATGATACTCTGGGTTTGGGGAAGAGGAGAAACTACCCTCCCCTACCAAATCCAACGGTATCATTGATATAGCCCGAGGATTTTTTGGTCTCCAAACCAGCAATGATGAAGAGGCACAATTTGAGGGCATGGGCCCGTCAACCAACGCTGGACTTGGTCCAAGGCAAGAAGTACCTATCCAAACACTAGCACCCCCCCGAATGAGAAGAGACATGGAAAGCGCAGCCAAGACTGGTCAAGTATTCTTCCCAACCTCAGAGGAAGCAGAATTAGATCTGAAAAGGATTAAGGTAGAAATACGAGAATTAAGCTTAAGGAAACAAGAGCTCGATACTCGAAGGGCTAGAGCCGAACAAAAGGTGATGGGAAGTGTAAACTTACTTCAATCACAAGGTAAAGAGCAGGAAATAGTCATGGGCAAAAGTGAGGGAGAAAATCTAAACTTAGAACCCATTAATGAAGAGCCTAGAGTGGAGGAAGGGTTTGTAACCCTAGATGAAGGAGATAATCTACCAAGAGAAGCGGGTGAAGTGGAAGACCGCCTGTACACCAAAAAGGACATCAAGAAGATGATCAATCATCCCACGTTCCTACAAGACATGGAACTCTTAATTCTGCAAAGGCGTACATAGGCAACTAATGATGAGCCATTCCATAATGAAGTGGTTAGACCATCCCATAGACCGAAAATGCGTAGAAGAGCCAACATAAGAAGAGAACGGTCTAGTAGGGGGGGAGCAGTTCCTCAAAAATCAAGGGCAGACCCAACCATAGATCCTAATGGGCCCACAAGGACGGATTTGTTGAATATGGCTGTGAAAATGGGTCGAGGAATGGTCAGGTAACTAGGCATTGCTCTAGAATCCCGACCCTCTCAAATGAAGCCACACATCATTTCAAAGCTCGTTCACAAAAATTCTCTAGGGATGGGGATCCTATTCTTCAATATGTAGAGATCTTTGAGTCCACATGCGAAACCTGTAGGCCAGTCAGTGATGTAACAATGATTCATGCTTTCTCACTAACCCTAGAAGGAAAAGCGCATCAATAGTTCCGAACCCTCAAACCCAAAGATAAGGTTAATTTCACATGACTTGAGAATGTGTTTGTGCCCAGCTTTGCCAGAAGTGGCAATAGATGGAGTCCTGCGACACAGTTGCACAACATCAAACAAAAGGAAATGGAGTGGATGCGAGACTATATGTCTTGGCTAAAGCACTTAAATTCAAGGTGCAAACTACGGGAAAGGCTAACTAAAGATCAATTATTACCTTGCTTCCGGAGAGAAGTTAGAGACCACAAGATGCATGATTATCTGGTATTAGCCCGACCACAAGATGTATGATTATCTGGTATTAGCCCGACCGGCAACTCTGGATGCATGTTGTAAATAGGCAATTGAATATGAAGATAATATATTGGAATTTCCACAACCGAAAGATGTCAAAATATCTTCGGCAGCAATGACTTTGCATGTTTCGAGTCACCAAGAGATTGGAACTCGGAGCAAGCAAGTCGGAAGCATGACTATGGATGAACTCAGTAATGCAATACTAGAAAAATTGAAATTAAAGGATGGAAGAGAAACATCTGGGCATGGGCATACCCATCTTTACCCCCGTAGAGAATTGGTGTGGTGCTCTATGTGCAGATTGAATCACACTACACTGAATGCCCACAGTTAAGGGCAAGGCCACTACTCTATTATGCACACTGTGTAAAATTAGGGAACCATGACACCTCCATGTGCAGATATCCAAGGTTCCAGACACTAGCACAACTATTGGCACCTAGAGCTCCATTGGCCTTACCAACACCACCTGTGCAAATCACTGCAGCAGCTGCAGGATAGCCAAACTCTTCCTATTTACCTAGGGGGATGTTTCGGGTACATGACACTTCACCTCTGCTGCCACATGTTCTACAACCACCACAAGCTAAAATCAACCAAGTATTGATTGAAGAGCCATCAGAAGATATGGATATGGTGCGTGGAGTAGAACTCAGTGAAGAGTACTATGAGGAAGCTGCGGAGATTGCACCAGAATTCTATGTCCTACAGAATAACATGCCAGTACCTGTGTTTCAAACCACGGTACAGTGGAAGAGTAAGGACATAAACTCAAACATGAGGAGAGGACCACTTTTGGTTGCGGTGAACTGTATCGAATCGATGAATGTCCAAACAAGAATATGGTTCATATGCACCAACCCCAACAATTGACTGCTCCACCCAATGACATGCCAGCACTTGTACTAAATGTGGGATTGGTCATTTGATCAAAGATTGTCCATACTGTGCAAGTGTTTTGACTTCCACTTCTAACCAGTCCGCCGGACCATTAATGTGCAACCTGGAAATATCACGCCACTCAATGTCGACACGAGCCCAAGCCCAATTGGGGAACAAAGGGAAGAACCCAGCAGATGCAACCACTTCCAGAACTGGCCAGAGAAGGAGGGTGAAGAAAGTGGGTAAGGGTGACACCAGGGTCACAATCCAAGATGGATCTGAAGAAGATAAGATCAACATTCGGATCCACCCAATCAAGAGAAGAAAGGGATCAAGCGGTCAAACAAAAAGAGCCTGACCTATAGATGCAAGGGGAAAGACCATTAACCCCTAAAGCAGGTGGTGAATACCCAAATGTTGAAATATACAAGTGAATAAGATGTGTACGGGAACAAGCCCTTAGCAAGAAGAGAATCTGTAAATGAGTGAGAAGCTGTGAAAAGGTGAGAGGTATCTACTAGGAGAGAATAAAGGGTAGCACGAGAAGATTTAGGATGCATGGAGATATTATGGGAAAAGTGAAGAGGTGGAGAGAATCAAGCAAAAGAGGTGGAGTGAATCAAGGAGAGATCAATGGGATTAGATGCTTGGATGTAAACTCTATAAATTGAGGCATTGGTCTAATGAGAATTTGCTGGTTTTTTTATTATCCATGCCTACATTAAGCTATCAATTAATTGCTCACTAATCTCATCTTAATCATCATCTAATCTCTTTGTTAATGATAGCTCATCACATTGCTACAAATTTAACATGGTATCAGAGCCTAGCTTAGAATCCATCAAATTTATGAGCCCATTATCTTGTTAATTACCTAGTTAATCAAGATTAGTAGATAATCAAATTTTTAGTCATTTTTCAACAAGCCTATACCCACAGCTGGTGGAGGGGCTTGATCTCCCTCCAAGCTTAACAATAGGCTTCAAGCCTCTAGCCCCACCTAGCCAAGCCTCCCACACACCAGCCTATCAAAACGATTTCTTTATTAATGATGTTGATTCTAGCATTTGATCCACCATATCTCATCACATTGCTGCAAATTTAACACCAAATGCCAAAGAGGAGATAAGGAAGCTCGAAGAAGCCAGGACCCTAGTTGAAGAGTGTCAATGACTTCACCGGGTCAAGGATACAATGTATCCAAGAAATGAACCAACAAGGGAAAGGGAATTAGACGTACCTACTCCAATTCCAGAAGAGATGGAAGAGGGATCTCAAGGAAACACGATGTCAAGAATGTTTGAGGAAGATGTGCAGGATGGGTCCATCCATTCATTCCCTAGGGATGGATACAAGACGCACACATGGAAGGAACCCTCAATTACCAGAGAACCCAGAGACATATGCACCATACTGTATACTTTTGTGCAAATGCCATGAGACAACTACTACGCACTTCACCAACATTATGGGCAGACATAAAGAAATAGGTAAAAGGTGGACTAAGGCCAGCCGACACTACAGAGGATGTTCTGTCACCTTTGGCAGAAAGAACCTTAAAACACACAAGGGAAAGAGCAACCAGACTCATCAAGATACCGGTTAATCAATTGGGGTGTTATTACAAAAGTGACAACACTAATGCTACAATCCCAATTCATCATAACGGGTACCAGGCAGCACTGGCTATCCTGGATGGTGGAGCGGGGACTAGCATCATCACAAAACGGTGTTGGGAAAACTAAGGAAAACCCGATCTAAGAAAAGTAGATCTTATTGTTAAAATGGCAGACGGAACATCTTCAAGGCCAATTGGGCTTTTAGAGAATGTGAGACTCAAACTCTTTATGTTTCACTACCATCATACATTTGTAGTAATGGACTTTCTATGCCAACTAGACTCATATGACATAATATTGGGGAGACCCTTCATGAGAGAATCCAAATTGGTGCCCAATTGGACATTAGATCATGTGTATGTGTGTAGGGATTCACAAATTCTAAAGATAGATATGAGAACATGGAGAGCACACCCCATGGAAGGACAACTGTTCGGTAATGATTCGGTCACAAACTAAGCGGACCACATCCATACAAATATGCCAGCCCACGGTGGAAAATTCCAAAGAGGAAGAGGAAACGAAAATGTATGCATCACTTCCTCCTCCGGATTTCAGTGAAAACTGGATGCATGTGCTAGCTACCATAGATGTGATGCAACCTGGAGGAACCCAATATATGGAATCTGGAACTATTCCCACTACCTCTGTCTGTATGGTCAATTGGCAAACCATTGATGAGGAATCAGAAGAGGAGGTCTCTAGCATAGAAGGAACTGGATCACAAGGTCGTACCAGCGCGTCCACGCCTTAGAAGATGGCGAAAGTAGAAACGATATATTGCTTGACGAAATGCCCTACTATGAAGAAAATCCACGGATGCCCAGTGGTTGAGATACCTCAAAGCCACTAAGGTACACAGTTTTCTAAGGATTGGGGTGAGGAATTGAGTAAGATGTTGAAGGCATAGTTCTCTTAGGTTGAATGTTGCTAAGTCAGATATAATATGTAGTAAGTCGGATATATGCTAATTCGGATACGTGCTTAGTCGGATATTTAGTAAGTCAGATATGTGCTAAGTCGGAACTATAAGGTGGTAGGAATGTCTGATGAGGTTCTTGGGATCTTGGAAGTTAAGATATGTAATGGTTATTCAAGAATAACATTTTTGGGGAAAGAGTAACGTTTTTGGGCATTTAAGCCATTCCAGAAATCAGAGTTCCACCTCTGAACCTGCTGCAGACTGCTTTGAACCTGTTGCAAAAAACTGCTCTGATTCTGCAGACTGCTCTGATCTTGTAGCAGCAGCAGGCAGCAGACTACTCAGAACTTGCAGGTGGAGCAGAATCAGAATATGCAAGTGCAGCAGAATCAGAACCTGCAGGTGGAGCAAAATTAGAATCTGCAAGTGCAGCAGAATTAGAATCTGTAGGTGCAGCAGAATCAGAATCTGCATATCCTTGGATGACTCATCTAGGGCTCCCAGGGTGCTTCCAGCTCGGGAGGACCGCGATGGTGTTCTTCTCTAGTATACAGGTAGTTTCCCCCATGTGCTTGTAGCCACACAGGAGGCTTGTGGGCAGGAGAGAGGGCTGTTACAGCTCCATTTTTATGGTGCATGGGAATCGTGAGTCGAAGTTCGAAGCATTAAAAAACTGGCAAGACAAGGTCAACGTTGTGTAGCAGAGACTATGGACAAGATCTGTTCCAAGTTCATTGTGCGAGGGTTTGGGATATGATGTGTTCACAGTTCACTGTTGGGGGAGAATGGACACGGTGTGTCCGGCAGCTCATCATTCTATTCTTGAAGTTCATTGCACACTGGTGCGGGATTTCGGAGCCAAGCAAATTTCTTTACTGTTCGTGGTGGCATTATGTTTTGAGGAAATAGGTTAGCAGGTTCTCTATCCAAGGTGATTCCGGTATTTGTAGTACTGGAGGGTCCATGGTTGCATCTTCATCAGCTTATCTTCTTTAGACTCTTGCATACTATGAGCTATAGAGGGGGTGTTAGAATATTGTGCATCTTTGTGTATTAGGGCTATGCCTATTAGGGCTATGCCTATTTATTGGTCTTTTATATATGTTTCTCCTTATTTTTGGGTCGTGGAGTAGTCAGTCAAGTCCATAGGGGTAGTCGGCCAGCTCCTTGTATCACTATCTATATAAAGAGCCTTCTCATTATTATCACTTGTATCCATTCCTTGCACATTGTACTACTCCCTTGTTGGCCATTGCCATTCTAAAAGCCTCATGCTATAATAAAGGTGATCTTGTCAACAAGTGCTCTCTCTCTCTCTCTCTCTCTCTCTCTCTCTCTCTCTCCTTGTCTATGCTTCCGTCTGTCCATACTCCAACATAGAGTGTGAGAGAGATTGGCAAGCTGAAAAGAGAGAGATGAAGCTCTTTACAAGTACAAATGAGCAGTAACCTTAAAGTGTGAAGAAGGTTACTTATATACGAGCTAACCCTCATGTGCTTGTTCATACTTGGATGTACGTGTGTGTGAGAAAGGATGCATGTGAGACAAATATGCGTCATGCACACATGTACACATGCATACACACACGTGCACACAAATACACTGGCATATACAAACACACTCTCACTCATACATGCTTGTCCACACATACACATGCATAGATGCATACACATGCCACTTGCATACACACATACATATGCATACAAGCAAAAATTTCATGCCACAGTTTTAATTTTATTTTGCAAAAGGTGAGGCGAGGAGTGGCGTTCTCTCTGCCTGTTTTTCTGAAATGGCGATGGGGAGGGCTGAAACACACACCCTCACTCATACACGCATACACATGCATAGATGTATACACACATGCCACTTGCATACACACCCATACAAGCAAAAATTTCATGCCACAATTTATTTTGTAAAAGGTGGGTGGCGTTCTCTCTGCCTGTTTTTCTGAAATGGCTATGGCGAGGGCTGCGCTAGGGTTCAGGCGCAAGTCACAGCCATGGTTGCACAGCATGTTACGCTCTGCTACCGCTGGCCTATCCAGCCAGTCTGTGGCCGTTGCGGTCGATCTCTTCACGCGCCACAACTCTGCCGTACCGGCCTTGTACGACCACACCGCTGTACTGTCGACCCCCGCCACCAAGGTCACTGTCCTCCCCACTGGCCTCCGCGTGGCTACCGAATCGCACCTCGGCCTCGAGACGGCCTCCCTTGGCGTCTGGATTGACGCCGGCAGCCGCTTCGAGACTGCCATCACCAACGGCACCGCACACTTCCTCGAGCACATGATCTTTAAGGGCACTAAGAAGCGCACCATGCGGCAGTTGGAAGAGGAGATCGAGAACATTGGTGGCCATCTGAATGCCTACACTTCCCGTGAACAGACGACATACTATGCCAAGGTCATGAAGGCTGATGTCCCCTTCGCAATGGATGTGCTTGCTGACATTCTACAGAATTCAGCCTTCTCGAAAGACCGGATCGAGCGCGAGCGCAACGTCATTCTCCGTGAAATGCAGGAGGTATGGAAAAACTGCATTATTGCTGGATTTCAGCACGCCTTTTCATGTGCTGTTGTCTGCATTTGCTTGGGGGGTCTTTGCATGCCTTTTTCATGTATGGAAGAGTTGGGATAGTGGAAATCTTAGTGACATTATGGCTGGATGACTGAAGTGTGCAGGTGGAAGGCCAAGTGGAGGAGGTGATTTTTGATCATTTGCATGCAACTGCATTTCAACACACTGCTCTTGGACGTACAATTCTGGGACCTCCTGAAAACATCAAGTCTATAACAAAGGAAAACTTGGCTGATTACATATCTACCCATTACACAGCCCCTCGTATGGTAAGGTGCTTTTTCTTTTTGAATTCTTATATTGACGCTTGCCCTGCTGAATGCTACTGCTAATCCCACCTTTGTTGATGATGTGGATACATCAATTGTTGCCTGTATATATGTGTATGTATGCATGTATCTATGTATACATGTGCGTGCATAGTTCTTATGGTAATGAATACCAATGACCACCACAGGTTATTGCGGGTGCCGGTGCAATAGAGCACAAAGAGGTGGTGGAACTTGCTGGAAAGTTGTTCACTAATTTGTCCACAGATGCTACCACAGCAGCACAACTGATAGAAAAAGACCCTGCAGTTTTTACTGGTTCAGAGGTTTGCACCCAACATTTTGACCTAAAAAAGGGATTTCAAACAAGTTTTGCACTATATTTTTGTTG
This sequence comes from Cibotium barometz, assembly GCF_041138505.1. NCBI lineage: Eukaryota > Viridiplantae > Streptophyta > Polypodiopsida > Cyatheales > Cibotiaceae > Cibotium > Cibotium barometz. The sequence continues at coordinate 27,840,348 of NC_141050.1, forward strand.
GATTATGAATTATTCTGACAACAGTGTCCTTCAGGTTCGTATCAGAGACGATGACCTGCCCTTGGTGCATGTTGCCCTAGCTGTCATGGGGGCGCCTTGGACAGACCCGGACTCGATTGCTCTCATGGTCATGCAGACTATGCTTGGGGGTTGGAATAAGGCTGCAGGGGCAGGAAAGCATATGGGGTAAGCAGACAGATGATGCTAGTATTCTTTTGCAGTTTGCTCCTTTTGCTAAGGAAAGGGAAAGCATTACTTTCTTGTTTTTTTTTCCCTTTGTAAGTGGCTGTTCTGCCGAGTTTTGTAGGTCAGAACTTGCACAAAAGATTGCAACAAATGAGTTGGCAGAGAGTTTCATGGCTTTCAACACAAACTATAGTGATGCAGGACTCTTCGGTGTCTATGCTGTCGCCAAAGTGAATTTTCAGTACTTTTTCATTTGCCTTGTATTGTCTTGGTTTTAAATACTTGTTATCCCCATCTTCATTATTTTAAATTATGGATTGCTTTAAATTCTCCAGCCAGACAAATTGGATGATCTTTCTTGGGCAATTATGCATGAGTTTGGGAGACTGATTTACAGAGTAGCTGAAGATGACGTGATTCGAGCGAGAAACCAGGTAAGATTTCTTAGGATAAATTGTTCTCATTTTCTCACGGATAGTTACATGCATGTGTAGCTGTAAAGATGAGAATCCAGGTCGAATTTGTAGCTTCTTAGGGAGAGGAGAAACATTGTTGTGATCATGGTAGGGAGATTCTATCAACGGATTAGTTTATCACCCAACAATATCTAGAGGTGAAGGTGGAGTCATGATATATTCGACAAGATGAAAACTATTTAAATGGCTGCTTTAAATGCCATGTTAAAACATTCAGGCTTTAGGGTACGTGTTTCCTACACGTGTAGCACTTAACTTTTAAGTCTCTTTATGAGGTGGTTTGTATGGTCACTAATGCTTTTGCTTCAAAGTTGAGTATGCTCGCTTCAGCTTGATGGGACGGTTTCTAATTTTAGTTAGTCACTAGTTCTCACTTGCCGTAAGGTTTTGATGCCCTCCTTGACTTTTGGACTTCACGATCATTATGCATCAAATGAGATGCCACTCTCTTTGGCATGATGGGGATAGAGGATTGATAATGTTGAAGATTCATGATATGGATTCGCATTAGCATGTGAGGCTAGGTGTGAGCAAGACTTGGAGTAGTATTGGTCATCAATGGATTTAGTAGTTGTAAAAATAGTGACATGCTTGCAGAGCTTGAGAGGTTGGCAAGATTTGCAGCTGTGTGAGACCCGTTGTATGAAGACCTTGAGGGTTGAGTGAGTCATTAGGTTGCATGTATCCTTCTAAAGGCTAGGTGTTTTAAAACCAAACATTCTCTGTGTTGGGATCTTTTTTGGTTTTTATCGCAAAGTACAATGTATGCAAAACAAGACCTTAAAAACGAGCTCATATTTCAAGCCATTTAAGGCGATGTAGGAGCACATCAACAAACTCCAGGCGCTTCAGGAGGAGGTTCTTCAGGTTGGGAAAGAGATATCTTCAGAGGATATAGCCATCACTTTGCTGTCTCATCTCACCCCTCAATATTCAGCCTTCTATTCTTCTTTGATCACTAGTGGGAGACTCAGCTCCATCACACGGTGTCAAGACCATAGATCTCTCTAAGATGCAAACTTGCAAAACAGCCATGAAACACAAAAAAACATAGCAAACCCTAATCCTAGAGAGCAAAGAAGAAACAAGGCTCAGGTGCAGGCACACTTACCACCCAACCATGCTCGGTCAGCCCCACCAAGCCCAAGCTAGAGAACCTCGTGCAAACTACCAGCTGCCTTGCAAGCCAAGTGTCACCAATTGGTCGACCATTTGGTCCATCTCCAGTTTTTGCGTCTCGTTCACTTGAGGCCAGGCCGGTGTCTCATGTGAAGAGGCCAGTATTTTGCTGACATGGACGGGAGCCAGACTGGTGCCTCCCGTGTGTTAGCAGGATGGTGTCGTATGGACGGGAGCCAGACTGGTGCCTCCCGTGTGTTAGCAGGATGGTGTCGTATGGAAGGGAGCCAGACTGGTGCCACCCGTGTATGACTTGGACTGTGTTCGACCCTCACGCCATGGAAGAACCAGTACTCGTGCCGTGTCTCACCTATGGGACTGTCACTCCATAGGGAGGCTTGCGCCTGGAACTGTGTCTTACCTATGGGATTGTCACTCCATAGGAAGACCAGGTTTTATATTTTACATCGTGCCATTTTTGTGGCGACAGATATTTTGTACTTGTTCCATGAACAGGAGATATGTCCATGATACTATTTGCACATGCACTCATGTTTTGCATGTTTGAAACTGTTTTCGCATGACTTGTATTTTTGTGTTTGCCTGCTTGACGTGTCACTTACTGAGGAGGGACGCCTGCCAATGAGTCGTGAAGTTTGCTCTGTCTTCTGACGAGTTCTGGTGCATGTGAACAGGTGGTAAGTGTATTGCCCATGTTGGTTTAATATTTTATATTTCTAACCCTTTGGTTTATAAGGTTTTATGTTTTCACTCACTTAAAAGTGGGCACCCCCTTTGGGCACCCACTTAGGAGCCAAGGTGGGGAGCCCCACTTAAGTGTGTGTGTGGGGGTGGGTGCATGGTCACCTACTCACACTGGCCACCCACATGCAAGCGTGGGGAGCCAGCCAACACCATAGTTTAAACTCACTCTAATTTTTATTAAAAAGGAGCCATCACCCTTCGTGGAGATCAACAGCCGGCAACCACCCTTGAAACGTACGATTTGGTGCGCCTCCATCACTCTCCGTTTTGCTGCGCTCCATCGCTTGCTGACGGCTGAGCCATTTCAAAGGCGGCTGTGCTACTGCATACAGCCGGCGCATGCTCTCAAGTGGGGCCATCTCCTCCATCGCTGCAGGCGACTGTACTCTCTGCACTACAAGCAAGCGCAGGCTGCATGCGACTCCTACAATCAGGCTACGCTTTTGTTTTGAGTTGGCTGCTCCTCCACGTTACCTCCTCTCCTTTCAGTAGCCAGGCGGCTGTGGCTGTGCGCCTCCAGACAGGCAGCCAAAACAGGCTGCGCTGCCCACCAAAGCAGGCGCCTGTGTGTGTATGCGGGCAGCCAAATAGGCTGCGTTGCCCACCACAGCAGGCGGCTGTATGCTCATCTCCAGCGGTGGTGCTCTTACAGCTAGGCGGCCGGCGGCCAAACTCTACAAACTGGCGGCTGCTTCTCCATATACAGTGGACTGTTCAATCTATCCAAAGGCGGCTACTACACCTTTTCTCTTCTCCATACAGGTGGCTGTACCGTCTTCAAGGTGGTTGCACTTGCTTGGCGGCCAGGTGGTTGTACCTCCTTTCCATAGGCGGTGTTTTCTTTCTTCAAGTGGCTACATCTTGGTATTCCACTCAAGTAGCTACACACACAAATACCTCGGGTATTGGTCTACAATCTGCAACCTACAAGTAAGTGAATTTTCGGATTTAAGTAAAGTATTTTGTGATAAATCTGATAAGGGACTCTCTCTCCACGGCAACACCTGTTCGGTGTTGGGTAGTCCAAGCTATTGGAGAACCTCGGTCCAAAGGTGCTGAGATCGGGAGAGCCAGGCGTTAGTACGGGAGCGCCTGTTTGTGCGTGGTCCTGGAACACCAGTTGAGCGCTCTCCGCGGAGTCCAGTGAAAGCACAGGACCGTAGAGACTGGACCACTCAGTGGTCGTTCTGCTTTGAACATCTACATCGAATTTCGACTTCGAGCCTATTTGTTTGGTACTGTATTCATATGTACATGGACATCATCTGGTTCTTGGAACCCATGGAGCATTGTATTCGTTAAATACTCCCAATAAATATATCATATATTGAGGGGGGGGTCGGCCCGTTCCGGCCCCAGTGCTGGTGTCCATCTATCCATTTCAATTTCAAGTTGTATTAAGTTGTCCATTTCAAATTGTGGTTTTAAAGTTGTGCTATTATGCGTGTGGGTGTGCAACGGAGTCTTTCTCACTTGACGGGATCGATTTCATTGTTATCAGAGCACGGGCACACTTAACACAAATGGACAGCCAAGACAACCCTTTGGAAGTGCCAAATTCGAGAGGTCCATCTAGTGCCTCTCGTGGGTCTGATGCTCTGCGAGGAAGACACAAGCCCCTTGAAAGGGTAAATGATAGTGAATCAAAGGGTCAACTGTCTCCAGGAAAGACAGTCATGCTTGAACAAGAGCCTGATGCAATGAGGGCTGAAATGGAACATATGAGAAAACTTTTGTAGGCACAAGAGCAAGAGTTAAAATTTTTGCATGAAGATCCCCATGTGCATAGTGTCATTGAAGCTAGGAAAGCTGATGCAATGGTAGATGTAACTTTTGAATCCATGGCACGGGAAGTGGGCAAGAAGCCAAGGGAGTTGGCACTCGCCTACCTCCTCCGCAAAGGTGATATCAAAGAGGGGGACGACGGAGAGGTGAAATTCAGAAATCCACCTCGTTTGAAGCATGAAGATCCCGCATCTCAAAGGCTGAAGTCTTTTATGCAAAAGGAAGAGGTGACAGTCACCTCTCGACATGCATCTTCTCCACAAGGCACAAAGCCTGACAGATATATGTATGCTAGTGCTCATGGAGAGCATAAAAGCCACATGCATTCAAGACATGTATCCCATGGTAGGGGTGACAGGTCTGCTAGGAAAATTTTGCCTTCTGAGTTGTCTCATGGAGAGACATTGCCATATGCAGAAAAGTCACATGCATATGAGTTTCAAGTTTGTGGAGCACATGCCACCGTGCCTCATGAAACTTCTATGATCGCCCATGGAGCCCATGCAGATAGGGCTGCCCCGTTGGATAAGGGGAAAAGAAAAAGAGAAGACCATGAGCCTCATGCCAGGAAGCTCAAGGAATTTAAAGCAGGTGATAAATTTGTCAAGTTTGATGTCTTTCATGGAGAACATGATGTTTCTAAAGTGTTAGCATTTGTGGCACAGTTCGACATTGCTTTTCGCGATGAGGACTTTACTGAAAAGTCTAAAGTACGCCATGCTAGCATGTTTTTGAAAGAAACCGTTGCTCATTGGTGGATCACTGAAAAGATCACCAAGGATCCCATTTGCACTTGGAAGGAATTTAAGGACCGATTCTATGCTCAGTTTTTGCCACCAAATGCGGAGCAAACTCTCACTCAAAAGTGGGACAGGTTGGAGCAAAGAGATAATGAAAGCGTGCAACAGTATGTTAACAAGTTCTGGAAAGTGTTGCTGGAAGTAACTCCCTTTATGCAAATCATTGAGGATGAAAGAAAGAGGAAGTTTCGCTCTGGACTGCAACCAGCATATCGTTCGGGCATTGAATTGCATTCGAAACATACTTTGCAACAACTCACAGCTTCTGCTCTTGCTACGGAGCAATTGGTGCTTAAGATTAAACAGGATCAAGGAGGTTCAAAGGGGAAAGACAAGGCTGTCCCAAATCTGCAAAAGGGTGGACAGCCACCTAAAAAGAACTTCCGGGAGACCTACAAGGGTGGTAAAGCTGAAAATAACACATCTAAAGATCAAGGCCCAAGGAAGAACAAATTCGGCTTAACCCCGGAGCAAAGAGAGCAATATGCCAAGGATGGAAAATGCTTTTCTTGTGGTAGCAAAGAGCACATGTTTCGACAGTGCCCTGATCGCAAACCTAAGCATGAGGACAAGCAGACCAAGGCTAATGTACATGTAGTTCCTGATGTGCAAGGAAATACAAGTCATGATGCAAAAGAGCGAATGGTTTGGCAAATCAAGGATCAGCCCGCCTTATTCATGTTTGATGACTGTGCAACCGATAACTTCATCTCTATGCAAACGGCAGCTGCATTGGGTATTGAGGTTGAGAACATGGGACCTCAGATTGAAGCCGAAGCTGCATTTATTGGTAAAGAGGTGCAGGTTACCCCATTGATAGGGAAGTTGCGCATCCATATCCAAGGCTACCTTGATAATGAACATTTCCTAGTTGCTCCACTAAATGGATGTGATGTATTGTTGGGCAAGCCGTGGCACCATAGGCTTGAGCCCCGCAAAGACTACAAGTCTAATATGATTTCTTTTATGCATAAAGGCCGCATGCATTTTATTGATGCTGGCAAAGAAGGGGATTCCATCCCACTTGTATCACACATCCAAATTAATAAAGCAATCAAAAAGAGTCTTTCTGCGTACTTGGTTTTTGTGCGTGATAGCCTTGTGCCAAATCATCAAAATGTGGATGCTATGTCTAATGATAGGTTGAATTTTCTTCATGCATTCAACGACTGTTTTGTTGACTCATTGCCAGGTGAATTACCTCCCCAAAGGCCCGAAGATCACCGCATAGATCTTGTGCCAGGTAGTTCTCCACCCAACAAACCCGCATACCGAGTGAGTGCTGCACAACAAGAAGAGATCATGAAGCAGGTAAACGAGCTTTTAGAGAAAGGTTTGGTTCAGCCCAGTTCCTCACCTTACTGCTCTCCTGTGCTTCTTGTTCAAAAGAAGGACAGATCATTTCGTATGTGTGTGTACTATAGAGCTTTAAACAAGCTTACCATCAAGAACAGATTCCCAATTCCGCGTATTGATGACATCTTGGATAAGCTTGATGGTTCGGCTTGCTTTAGCCGACTTGATTTGAAGAGTGGTTATCACCAGATACGAGTGGTGCCACAAGATGTCCATAAAACTGCATTCAGGACAGCCTTCGGATTATATGAATTTTTGGTAATGCCTTTTGGTCTCACTAATGCTCCTGCTACTGTTAATTGTATGATGGATAGGATATTCCGACCCCATCGCAAATTTACAGGAGTATTCTTTGATGATATCTTGGTTTTCTCCAAGAATGAGCAGGAACACAGAACTCATTTGGTCACAGTGTTCGAAGAGTTGCGGCGGCATAAACTTTTCATTAATGCCAAGAAAAGTGAGTTTTTCCTTTCAGAGATTCATTATTTGGGACACATTGTATCCAAGGATGGAGTTACAATGGATCCTGCAAAGATAGAGACCATTCGGAATTGGCCCGAATTGCAAAACGTACATCAAGTACGTAGTTTTCTGGGATTATGTTCGTATTACAGGCGTTTCATAAGGCATTTTGCTATGATAGCCACTCCTCTACATGATCTCACAAAGAAGAAAACTACTTTCAAATGGACTTCAAAGGAACAGGATGCTTTCTTGCAGCTCAAGCATGCTATCATATGTTGTCCAGTTTTGATTGTTCCCGACTTACACAAGTCATTTGTAGTTGAATGTGATGCTTGTGGTGATTGTATAGGAGCTGTTCTAAATCAAGAAGGGCATGCAGTTGCAAACGAGAGCCGTCGTTTGTATGATGCTGAGCTTCATATGGATATCTATGAGAAAGAGCTCTTGGTTGTAATTCACGCCTTAAAGATATGGAAACATTATCTTCTTGGGGCTGAATTTGTAGTCAAGACAGATCATCAAAGCTTGAGATACTTTCTATCTCAGACAAAGCTTTCAGAGAAGCAGATGAGAATGGCAAACTTTCTTTCCATGTTTCATTTTCAGATTGTGCATACTCCAGGAAAGAAAAATGTAGTGGCCGATGCACTATCCAGGAGGCCTTATGTAGCTGCAGTCTCAGTGGCCTCTCATGGTGACTTATCTGCTATGCGAGAATTGTATCATTTGGATGCTGATTTTTGCCATATATGGACTGATTTGATGGCTGGTCATTCACATGCCTCTTTTGTTATCAACGAGGGTTATCTTATGAAGGATAATTGCCTATGTGTGGTGAAGGATTTGCGTCCAAAGGTTATGGACGAATGTCACGCTCCACCTTATGCTGGTCATAGAGGTATCATGCCTACTACTCGCATGATTCAGAGATATTTCTTTTGACCAAACATGCGTAAAGACATTGAGGCTTATGTACGTGCATGTATTACTTGCCAAAAGGTGAAATTTGATAGGCAAAAACCTCCAGGTTTGCTTCAGCCATTGCCTATTCCCTCGCAACCTTGGGAAAGTATTACTATGGATTTTATTATGGACTTGCCTAGATCCTAGCATGGGAATGATGCTATTTGGACCGTTGTGGACAGGTTTAGCAAGCAAGCTCATTTCTTGCCCATCAAGAAAACCATTAAAGCTGATCATATGGTAAAGCTTTTTCTTGCTAATATTTTCAAGCATCATGGTATGCCTAAATCCATTGTTGGGGATAGAGATCCCAGGACTACAAGCCTCTTTTGGAGGGCTTTATTTGATAATATGGGTACTAAACTTGAGTTTTCATCAGCTTATCATCCCCAAACGGATGGCCAAAGTGAAGCTGCAAATTCAGCCGTGTTGGATTTGTTGAAATGTTATGTGGTAGATCAAAAGACTGCATGGGAGAAGTATCTTCCACTTGTTGAGTTTGCCTACAACAATACGATCCATGCTTCCACAGGAAAGGCTCCGTTTGAGAATATTTATGGCAGAGTGGTATTGCCACCCATCCTTCGTACAAAGGATGAGATTTTTGCAGCTGATGAATATGTTCGTGACTTGGATGTAGCCTTTGGTCAGGTGCGGACAGCCATTGCAAGATCTTAGGATAAGCATAAAATGGCTGCTGACAAGCATAGAAGGGACATGGAAGTCAAAGAAGGTGATTGGGTTTTGCTGAAATTTGAGAAAGCTAGGCTTCGGAAGAGGCCAGGACGAGAAGGATCATATCCTAAGCTTTCTCCCCGCTATTATGGACCCTTCAAGGTGATTCAGAAGATCAATGAAGTGTTCTACAAGCTTGCTTTACCTAGTCATTGGAAGATTCACAATGCTTTTCATGTGAGTCTATTTCGGAAATATGTGGGGCCAGATCCTGATGAGCCTGTCATAGAAGATCCGCCAGAGATTGATGAGCTTGAGGAGATCCTCCAGCTAGAACAGATTATTTTTCACAAGGAGCGAAAGCTACCTGCAGGGAAGCTTTCCAGGAGATACCTTGTGAAGTTTAAAAAATATTTGCCTATTGATGCCAAGTGGGTAAATGAGGACTATTTAGTTGATTACCCACAGTTGTTGTAGGCATATCTTGAGGCTCTTCAGTTGAGGACAACTCTTTAGAAGCCCGGGGGGATGTCACCAATTGGTCGACCATTTGGTCCATCTCCAGTTTCTGCGTCTCATTCACTTGAGGCTAGGCCGGTGTCTCATGTGATGAGGCCAGTATTTTGCTGACATGGATGGGAGCCAGACTGGTGCCTCCCGTGTGTTAGCAGGATAGTGTCGTATGGACGGGAGCCAGACTGGTGCCACCCGTGTATGACCTGGGCTGTGTTCGACCCATGGGATTGTCACGCCATGGAAGAACCAGTATTCGTGCCGTGTCTTACCTATGGGACTGTCACTCCATAGGGAGGCTTGCGCTTGGAACTGTGTCTTACCTATGGGACTGTCACTCCATAGGAAGACCAGGTTTTATATTTTACGTCGTGCCATTTTTGTGGCGACAGATATTTTGTACTTGTTCCATGAACAGGAGATATGTCCATGATACTATTTGCACATGCACTCATGTTTTGCATGTTTGAAACTGTTTTTGCATGACTTGTATTTTTGTGTTTGCCTGCTTGACGTCACTTACTGAGCAGGGACGCCTGCCAGTGAGTCGTGAAGTTTGCTCTGTCTTCTGACGAGTTTTGGTGCATGTGAACAGGTGGTAAGTGTATTGCCCATGTTGGTTTAATATTTTATATTTCTAACCCTTTGGTTTATAAGGTTTTATGTTCACACTCACTTAAAAGTGGGCACCCCCTTTGGGCACCCACTTAGGGGCCAAGGTGGGGAGCCCCACTTAAGTGTGTGTGTGGGGGTGGGTGCATGGTCACCTACCCACACTGGCCACCCACATGCAAGCGTGGGGAGCCAGCCAACACCATAGTTTAAACTCCACTCTAATTTTTATTAAAAAGGAGCCATCACCCTTCGTGGAGATCAACAGCCGGCGGCCACCCTTGAAACATACGATTTGGTGCGCCTCCATCACTCTCCGTTTTGCTGCGCTCCATCGCTTGCTGACGGCTTAGCCATTTCAAAGGCGGCTGTGCTACTGCATACAGCCGGCGCATGCTCTCAAGTGGGGCCATCTCCTCCATCGCTGCAGGCGACTGTACTCTCTGCACTACAAGCAAGTGCAGGCTGCATGCGACACCTACAATCAGGCTACGCTTCTGTTCTGAGTCGGCTGCTCCTCCACGTTACCTCCTCTCCTTTCAGCAGCCAGGCGGCTGTGGCTGTGCGCCTCCAGACAGGCAGCCAAAACAGGCTGCGCTGCCCACCATAGCAGGCGCCTGTGTGTGTATGCAGGCAGCCAAATAGGCTGCGCTGCCCACCACAGCAGGCGGCTGTATGCTCATCTCCAGCGGTGGTGCTCTTACAGCTAGGCGGCCGGCGGCCAAACTCTGCAAACTGGCGGCTGCTTCTCCATATACAGTGGACTGTTCAATCTATCCAAAGGCGGCTACTACACCTTTTCTCTTCTCCATACAGGTGGCTGTACCGTCTTCAAGGTGGTTGCACTTGCTTGGCGGCCAGGTGGTTGTACCTCCTTTCCATAGGCGGTGTTTTCTTTCTTCAAGTGGCTACATCTTGGTATTCCACTCAAGTAGCTACACACACGAATACCTCGGGTATTGGTCTACAATCTGCAACCTACAAGTAAGTGAATTTTCAGATTTAAGTAAAGTATTTTGTGATAAATCTGATAAGGGACTCTCTCCCCACGGCAACACCCGTTCGGTGCCGGGTAGTCCAAGCTATTGGAGAACCTCGGTCCAAAGGTGCTGAGATCGGGAGAGCCAGGTGTTAGTACGGGAGTGCCTGTTTGTGCGTGGTTCTGGAACACCAGTTGAGCGCTCTCCGCGGAGTCCAGTGAAAGCACAGGACCGTAGAGACTGGACCACTCAGTGGTCGTTCTGCTTCGAACATCTACATCGAATTTCGACTTCGAGCCTATTTGTTTGGTACTGTATTCTTATGTACATGGACATCATCTGGTTCTTGGAACCCATGGAGCATTGTATTCGTTAAATACTCCCAATAAATATATCATATATTGAGGGGGGGGGTCGGCCCGTTCCGGCCCCAGTGCTGGTGTCCATCTATCCATTTCATTTCATTTCAATTTCAAGTTGTATTAAGTTGTCCATTTCAAATTGTGGTTTTAAAGTTGTGCTATTACGCGTGTGGGTGTCCAATGGAGTCTTTCCCACTTGACGGGATCGGTTTCACCAAGCCACACCCCTTGGCGTCCCATACCATTGGGCGTTCACCTACGCTGCTAGCTCCATGCTCTACATCTCCACTGGCTGGTGTGTGACTCTATGGCCTTGGCCCTCCTTATATAGGCTCAGGGAAAAGTGCCCACCAATAAAAGCACACAAGGAAAAAGTGATGCTGTTGACCCATGTTCCCACGGATAGCATTCTAGCTCGTTATCTGAGTGCCTATCCCTAGTGTGCACATGACATACTCCCCTTCCTGAAAGAGCTCACTCCTGAGCTCAAAAAAACTCAAAAGTAGTCAACTCGCAACACTAGAAATGACCCACTATCGGTTGAAACCCATATTTTGGAGGACAATCCTTCAAGAGATCAACTTGCTCAAAAAGTATCGTATGAGCATGAAATCCTAGGCAAAAAAGCAACATCTTTGTTCGTGTGTTCAAAAATGAAAAGATAGTTGTGTGTTCGTAGGCATAGAGTCCGAAGGAGATTTGGACACTTAAGCATAGCCCCGCCCCGGCAACATGTGATGGGTCATGGCGTCCCATACCACTATAATACACAATACACCACACACCCCATGCTATGAATACTACACACTAGTCTGTGGATCTGGCTAATGAAATACCACAAACTGAAACAACCACTCGAAAAGTATAACTCTAATCGGGACTAGGGACCATAACTCGGTCCAAGGAATAGACAACATTTGCACGCATACACAGATAAATAAGAACTTCCATGACTAGTGTCCTAGTCAAAGCATCTGTCTAAACCCATCAAATTGTGGAAACTAAACGTGTTTCCGAATCTTGTACTCTTACGAGTTAGTCTATGAACAACCATAGGTCTAAATCTTTAATCGTTGGTGAAAAAGTAGGCCTGAACACTCGGAATAGGTTGGATCCATGTACACGTTCCTGCTCAGCTGAGCTAATGCGACGCCCAACCAGATTGTGACCTACTGGTGTCCCATACCGCTAGTATGTTCCTGTGAGGGACTTCAGCTAGCCTCAGCTGTGGAGGGTGCATCCGTACTAGATCCAGGCTCGTGACTATCGAAGGTAAAATTAGAGGAACATCATAGCTTTAACTACAATAAAGCTAAAAAGAATTACATACCGTAAGGAGTCACATGACGATCCTGTCATGCAAACTGACGTCCCACCATGTAATCATGTGTCCAAACAGAAATCCCTGTAGCCATCGTATGAGAGTGGTCAACTATTCCTTAATCCTACGCATGCTCGATAGGTATGGCCCATCAAACCAAACTAATGATGGTCATTCGAATTAACTGCCAGGTTTCAAGGCTGAGCTGTCATGGTGTCATATCATAATATACTCGTGTGTGTGTGTGTGTGTGTGTGTGTCCGTCAAGTTCTTGGAGTAACAACTCTTGGGTGTACCCTAGAACAGACATGAGCTCTTGGGTGTACCCTGGAACAGATGTGTACTTTCATAACACCACATACCACTGTGCTTTTACTGTTAATCCCTATCTAGCATGTTTGTTGAACCCGGACACATACCTCATAACACGCTGGTCCAAAACTGAGATATAACAAAGCACGTGCATCCGAAGCTCGCAAGTACAACACAGAGTCCCGTACACGTCCCGGACATCTTGGAGAGAAGAATTTGAGGAGAGATCTCGGGAAGACCTGTCACCGTCTCTTGTTGCTGTAGAGAAGCCCACTAACGGTTGTCTGTCCCTCGTCTGATGACCCACGCATGGCTGTTCAGAACCTCTGTCTGCGTGTGGTAGACGTCGAACGTTCAACGCAGATGGCTGTTACACGTGCTACTCTGCTAGACTGCCCTGCATCTGCATGAACGGGTGCACGCACGTCATGCGTGGCTGTGTGGGAAACAACCCAAAAGCTTGGCTGCCACACCCCAAAAGGGTCCCCCACCAGCCAAGGCAGTTCAAATGTGGTTGTTACAGGCCCATAATCAGCCAAGGCAGTCCACATGTGGACTAGTACAAGCTCACCTCTGGCCTGGCCCATCGCACGTCAGCACCCGAAGGGTCCAGTCAAAATCGACAACCCTCACACGCCAACATCCCTCACGTGCCGATGCCCCATCACCTTGTTATGGGGATTGAAATTGCCCCAAAACTGTGGAAAAACTGGCCCATAGACTGACTAGAACAGGCTGAAAAGTCATGGACAATCCACAAAAGAAGAGAAAAGAGAGTTTCTTGTGGGCGTGAGAGAGCTTTTTTGCCCCGAAAAAACTGATGTTTTTTTTGCACGAATTTCAAAAAAACTTTAGTTTTTTTGCAAAAACCCTAGCTCGTAACCCAAAAAATAGCAAAAACCACGGGTCTTCATGCAATAGAGCTGGTATAGCAAGTACAACTCTCCATTCAGCCGGTACGGCAAGTACAGTGGTTGGTATAGCAAGTACAGTGGCTGGTATAGTAGGTACAGTGGCTGGTACAGTCGGTGCGGTGATTGGTACAGCAGGTACAGTAAGTACAAATGTTGGTACAACATGTACAGTGACTAGTATAGCATGTACAGTGGTTGGTACAGCAAGTACAGAAGCTGGTACAGACGGTACAATGGATGGTACAACAAGTACAGAAGCTGGTACAGCCGGTACAAGGGCTTCAGTATTTCTTGGCGATGGAAGCCTCCAAAACAGTCTCCAACAGCCGGTATTCTTCATGGGCAGCCTGAGAGAGAGAGAGAGAGAGAGAGAGAGCGAGAGAGAGAGAGTAGCCATCCTTAGGGCAGCCTGTAACGGTGGTAGAGGCTAGTGTGCTGTTGGGGTAAAGGCATTATGCCCACCCTTGTAGTGTGTACTAGCCCATAAGTTTTATAGTATAGTACATAGTACACTTAGTACTTTTAATGTACTAAGTGCACTATGTGTACTAGAGCAAATATACATGTGTGATAGGGGAGTCACACACTCATACATTGAGTTGACTTATCCCCACAACTCTCTCTCTCTCTCTCTCTCTCCCTTCTTCTCTGTGTATGTCTCCCACATGAAACCCTAACTCTCTCCCTTCAACTGGTGACAGAGGTGAAATGGGGTTTAGACTTTGGGATCCAGTGAATAGAAAGATTATACGCAGCAATGATGTCATTTTTGATGAAAAATGCATGTATAAGGAGCCTGCAAGGCAAGAGGAGCCTGGCAGAGTCATCTTTGAGGATGATGGACATCATGGACAACAACCAAGGGCTGTAAATCAGCCATTACAGCAGCAAAACCAGCCCTTAAATGGTGCTGAAAATGGTCCAAATGGACAGCCAGAGATGGCAGAAGATATCCCTATGGATATCCCCACAGTTAGAGGAGATACCGGGCATGATCTTTCAATCTTATGGCATGGAACAGGAGCCACCAATAGGTGATATGCAGGCTGGACAGTAACCTGCAAATGATGGTCATTGGGTACAGAGGTCCACAAGACCCTCCAGAATCCCTGACAGGTTTGTTCCAGGGGTTGACTACTTGATGCTCACTGACTGTGGGGAGCCCTCATGTTATAAGGAGGCTTTACAGAGGGCAGACAAGGCTCTTTGGGAGCGTGCTATGAAGTCAGAGATGGATTCTCTGCACAAAAATGGAACATGGAAGTTGGTGCATTTGTTTACAGGCAAGAAGGTTTTGCCATGCAAGTGGGTTTACAGGCTCAAAGTTGCACCTGATGCAAAGCCAAGATACAAAGCCAGGTTAGTGGCTAAGGGCTTCAAGCAGGAATATGGTGTGGACTTTGATGAGATCTTCTCTCCAGTGGTCAAAATGACCACACTTAGAGCTGTATTAGCTTTGGTTGCTCATGATGATCTGGATTTGATTCAGATGGATGTGAAGACTGCTTTTCTTCACGGTGATCTCCATGAGGACATATATATGCAACAGCCAGAGGGTTATGCAGTGAATGGAAAGGAGAAGCTTGTATGCAAGCTGAAAAAGAGTCTTTATGGGCTCAAACAGGCACCAAGGGAATGGTATCATAAATTTGATACATTCATGAAATCCCAGGATTTCAGGAGGAGTGACATAGATCACTGCTTATACACCAAGAAAGCTTTGGATGGCAGTCTATCGATCCTCATCTTGTATGTTGATGATATGTTGATTGCCGGGAAATCTCGTAAAGAGATGGATGCCTTGAAGAAGAGGCTGCATCAGACCTTTGATATGAAGGATTTGGGTGATGCAAATCACATTTTGGGTATGCGGATACTTCGGGACAGAAATCAGCATGTGTTGTATTTGTCTCAGAAGGAATACATTGGCAAAGTTTTGCAGAGGTTCAATATGGACGGGGGGAAGAAGACTAGTACTCCTTTGCCTCCATATGTGAAACTCAGTGCTATGGACAGCCCATAGTCAGATAGTGGCAGGGCTGTGTCAGAATACGCAGCGGAGATGATGACCAAATCTGGGAACACAAGAGCAAAAACGCAGGTAGAAAAACAGCACAAGAGAGAGAGATGTAGGCGCGTAACTCTGCTTTATATACACAAGAAGATCTCGAGAAATGATACAAATAAGGTATGGGGGCTGGGGTCCTATATATACATCCCATAGAGGGCAGTCGGCCAGCAGAAAGAGTGCCCATGACTGATGAAAAAGACCCACGACTGCATAAATGCAGTCGGCCAGCATCCAGATGCCCACGACTGATGAAAACCAGTCGGCCAGCAGCCCTGAAGCCCACGACTGATGAACATCCAGTCGGCCAGCACTGGGTGCTCCTGGCATCATCTGGCAGCCCTCCCAAGCCTCAGAAAAATGGGAAAAAATAGGGGAAAAATACGGGGAGTGAGGAAAAATGATAAAACACCTGATAAGGGCGGGCACACCCACAACAAAGGCCCTGGTGTATAAATCTAGACAGGAGATGACTTCTAACATCCCCTCTCAGCTCCTGGCTGTGTAACCAACCACTGGGAGTTGGGGTGCCGCCTAAGCAAATCCTGAGAGAGCGACTTCGTGAAGAGGTCCACCGTATTGTCCTCCGTCGAACAGAACTCTAGCAAGATGTCATCAGCAACGATCTGTTCACGAACAAAGTGCCTCTGGATGACCATGGGTTCCTCCAATGGAAGCCCAAACCTGCAATGTAACCTCCTGCTGCTCCGTAAAACTGCTCCTGGGCCACAAGTAGATCTCCTCGTGTCCGGATCTCCTCCCCAAACCGAGTCACTCCAACCGTGGAGTCGGACTCCCTCCAACAATCCCCCTCCTGTGTACAAGAGTCCATGATCCTTCGCATGCCGCAGAAACCACAGTAAACGCAATCCTGCCTCCCAAAGAGACATCTGCAACCATGAGCTCAACCGCCTCATCAGGAAGCTCCCGTCCAATCTGGTGTCCATCAACCAGATCAATGAACCATACAGCTTCTGAGTCAAAGAGACATCACACTGCTCACAAGGATCAACACCTGTTACGGTGCACAAGCAAGTCCTGGAAACTTGATGAAACCTGTCAACCACGAATCCGGAACCACAAAGCCGGGAGAAACCACCTCCTTCTGCAAGTAAGCACCTGCCACGTGCTTGGCTTTCCGAAAGGTCCCCGTGGAAAGAACATCCTCATCTACTGGAGGTTCTATGTCCCGAACACTACGAGACATCAGAGCATAAGTGACTTGTTCAGCTTCCTCTGACTCACGAACACAAGAACTACCAACATCAGTACTGGAAAGTTCCTGCCAACTGCTGCCATCTACTGGCAAGCTATCCACCACCTGGTCTCGGAAAGCCCGCACCTGCAGCGTATCCACACTTGAGTGGCCATTACCAGACTGCCACTCATCACAAACCTGAGGACCTGGGAGAGAGTGCTGAAAGCCTGTAAACTCCATTCTCCACTCCACCTTCCCAAACCACTTGGCCTGTTGCTTTGTCCCGGAGAGCAACAAAATGCTCATCAAACTCCACCCGTACGCCAGTCTTGCAAACCTGATGCACTGACAACAGATGAAAACCAAGTGCCGGAACATACAACACCTGGAAGGAATGTTCCCCCCTCTGCCCCATCGGGAACTATCTCCATCCTGCCCTCACTGTGAACTGGGATAGTGGACGTATCCCCAGTAAGAATATGACCAGAAAGCCTGTAGAGATCCTGTAAACCGGAACGGGAAGGAGTCATGTGCCTGGAAGCACCACTATCGAGAATCCACTCCCGAGTATCCGTTGCGGAGAGTCCTCCAATCTCCTCCCTGCCTGAAGAAAATGAAACATCGGTGTCCATCACCTCCAGCTGCACAAAAACCGGAGTCTTCATGATTGCTGCTGAGGAGTCTTCACCCTTCTCGGTCTTCCGCTTGGGACACTGCCTCCAGTAGTGGCCTTTCTCGCCACAATCATTACAGGTCCTCTCTGCCTTTAGCTTCTCGCGGTCAGCGTCGGACTTCTTCTCAGAAGACTTCTCCGATGAAGCCTTCCCTTTGCCCGAGTTACGGCCTTTCGACCGTTGGCCAGTTAAGGCCTCCGAACCTCCACCCTGAGGAGGGTTCGTGAATCGTTCCTCCTGGTCCAGGACCATAGGCACAAGCTCCTCCCACGTGATGGTGCTGAGCCTGCCACTGGTAATCAAAGACGAGTAAAATGCTGAGTACGAAGAGGGCAAATGTGACAGCAACGTGATGGCCATGTCCTCTGACGATATCTCCTTCCCAGCCTGAAGAACCTCCTGCTGAAGAGCCTGCAGCTTGTTAATATGCTCCCGCATCGTCGACGTCGTTGCAGGGCTCATAACCCGCATCTGTACTTCCAAGGAAATCCTCTTCATGGGCGATACCCTGTTGTAAAGTGAGGCCAAATGCTGCCATATACCTCTGGCCAGCATCATGTGCTTTATATGATTGATTACTTGTGGTGTGCAGTTGAGGAAAATAAACGAACGGACCCTGGCGTTGACACGATCCCACATCTGTGTCTGGGCCTCCCGGTCCTTTCGGGTTGACGGTAACTCCCCTTCCTCTACTTCCGGCCGTGGAACACCAACAATGACGAAATCGGCGAGGTCGTAAGACTCCAGAACAGATTCCATCATCACCTTCCATATGCCGTAGTTGCTCCTGTCCAACTGACGGTCCACTGGGAACGTGGGGAGTGTCGGGATCTTCACATGTCTCTCGGCCATCTCAAACAGATCTGCCATAGCGGGGATGTACTCTGAAAAGGGTGGGTGGGTGGGAACAAAGAAGAACTGATACTTGCAAGTGGCTGTCCAGCAAATCAGCCCGCCTTCCTCTTGCTTCTCCTCTTCCCGATCAGCCCAAAACAGTCCACCAATCAGCCACAAAACAGTCCCCCTCTTGCTCACACAATTCCCAAGACCTATCTAGAGCCTAGGGCTGTGATACCATGTCAGAATACGCAGCGGAGATAATGACCGAATCTGGGAACACGAGCAAAAATGCAGGCAGAAAAACAGCACAAGAGAGAGAGAGATGTAGGCGTGTAACTCTGCTCTATATACACAAGAAGATCCCGAGAAATGATACAAATAAGGTATGGGGGCTGGGGTCCTATATATACATCCCATAGAGGGGAGTCGGCCAGTAGAAAGAGTGCCCACGACTGATGAAAAAGACCCACGACTGCATAAATGCAGTCGGCCAACATCCAGATGCCCACGACTGATGAAAACCAATCGGCCAGCAGCCCTGAAGCCCACGACGACTGATGAACATCCAGTCGGCCAGCACTGGGGTGCTCCTGGCATCATCTGGCTGTTGGGTTAAAGGCTAAATGCCTCCCTTGTATTTGTATATAGCCTTTTATAAGGCTCAATGTATACTTTTAAAGTCTTGGCCAAGTTCACATTGAACTTGGCCTAGGACTATTTTTAAAGGCCCAAAGGCCACAACAATAAAAAAGGGTAAGTGGGCTTCTAAAGCACACAAGCATTACCCCAACTCCAAGAATCGTACGTTCTCTCTCTCTCTCTCTGATTTTCGAATCTCCACGCTCACCCTCGTAGAGGCTCACGCTCCATTTCTCTTGCTCAAGGCTTCAAGCCATTGCATCCGGCCTTCATCTCGTGCACTCTTTCACCCCTACAACTGGTATCAGAGCATATTAGGGTTACAAAACAGAAAGTGCAGGTGGCTGGACAGCAGCAAAACAGGTGTTTTTTAGCAAGATTTGGCGCTTCTATCGCGAAGCCCCTTGCTTCCGGAGTACTTTAGGGTACCTACAGTGCCAAAACAGCCCTAAACAGGCTGAAATTAGGGCAAAAACAGGTTATGACAGCAAAAACACAGGTTTTTATTTGATGTTTTAACTTGAGGGAACGATTCCTCTTGCTTCCCACAACCCGAAAACACCGAAATTGCCGCAAACAGGTCGCCAAAACAGAGTTTTACAGCAAATTTCAGATTTGCGCAGGTTTTTATAAGCGTGCGGGGGATGCATTTACATTGAGAGAAATGCAAATTGACATAATTTATGCACAATTGACCAAATTTGCTCATGTATGACCATTTGTGGCTCAATTCCATGCAAACTTGATGCTACAAATTGGGGCTTTTCATGCTACATGCTTCTACAGGCTGTGAATTAGCCTTATGTATGTCTTTTGAGGGTAAAAACAACAAAATTTGTTGTTTTTAGGCACAAATCAACTTGCTGTAATTTTCTGCGCAGAAAATTCAGAATTGATTTTTTGTGCCCAAACGGACCCGTTTTGCCTTAAATTGCTCCTGTGACCATTTAGAGCTGCAATGCACACTTCTGTGAGGCTATACTCCGATTTTGGTGCATTTTTGCCCAAAATTTCAGATTGTTAGCCCTTTTGTGCATCTATGGCGTCATCCTCCGACGTGAAGAATCTCTTTGAGATCCGGCGGTTTGAGGGTACAGGTTTTGACCTATGGAAGGAAAGGATTCAAGGAATCCTCTTCCTCAAGGATTGTGACAGGGCATTAGAGGCAGAGAAGCCAGGGGACATGTCTGAGGATGCATGGGCTACTTTGAACAAGAAGGCTATTACGTACATAAAGATGGCCGTTTCTGACGAGATCTTGGTTGATCTCAAAGGTCTTGTCACTGCTTTTGAGCTATGGGCAAAGTTAAAGGCAACGTATGAAAATACAACGCCGGTCAACCAAGTGCATTTGATGCGAAAACTTGTTGGCATGCAGCTGGATGAGTCCAAGAGCGCTGCAGAGCACTTGTCGTTGTTTACAGGTACTTTATCACAGTTACAGGATTCTGGCATGCCTCCCTTTGAGGATAAGCTGAAAGCTATCTTCTTGCTTATGACGTTACCTGATTCTTGGGAAACATTGGTGGTTTCGTTGTCTAACAACCCCAATCTGACCTTTGATGGTGTTAGGGGTTCAATCTTGAATGAGGAAATCAGGAGGAAAGCAAGTGGAGAGGGAGGCAGTGCAGCCAACATGGTTAGAGGCAGGACAGAGAAGAAAACTGCCTATGCACAGAGAGGTAAGAGTAAGAGTAAGGAAAGGGGAAATGCCAGCAAGGGCAAAAGTGATGTGACTTGCTATCAGTGTGGCAGGAAAGGTCACAAGAAACCTGATTGCAAGTTCTACAAAGCAGAATTGGAAAGAAGAAAGAATGGCGGAGACAAAAAGAAAGAGAAGAAGGAAGTCAAGGTAGATGCACAGGACAGCTCTAAGGACAAAGAGAAGGCCAATGTGGCCTCAAGTGTTGTTATTGAGGAACTGTCAGATGTAGAGGACATTCTATGTGCTACTTTGTCAGCTGATGATGTCCATGAGTTTGATGCCTCTCTCTATGTTCATACACAGGATATGCAGATCACTAAAAGTGATCTCATTGATGCTTTGTTGACTGTGAACGATGCATTGTCTCAGACTTGGATTGTTGATTCCGGTGCCTCGTTTCATGTGACTCCTATTAAGGAGTGTTTTTCCACGTTTACTGCAGGCAGCCATGGCCATGTATACCTTGGAAACAATCATGCATGTTCCATTGAGGGTATTGGCACGGTGCATCTTTCTACGGATGGCACGAATGAGCTTGTGCTGCATGATGTTAGATATGTGCCGGGAATCAAGAAGAGTCTGCTTTCTGTTGGGCAGATGGATATGCATGGTTACAGCATCTTGTTTGAGAGAGGATCATGGAAAATGACTAAAGGCTCAAGGCTGATTGTGAAAGGCACAAAGAAAGGGACACTTTACTGCTTGCATGGCAAGGCCTTGTTGGGCAAGTTTATTGCCTTGGCTGAAATTAATTCCCATATGGAATTGTGGCATAAGAGGCTTGGCCATATGAGCCAAAAGGGCCTCACGAAGCTTTGTAACTTGAATAAGCTTGATGCTAAAGGCACAAAGCTCGAATTTTGTAATGAATGTCAATATGGCAAGCAAGTGAAGCGTTCTTATTACTCCGGTGTCTCTCGTAAGCCATGTGTGCTTGATCTTGTCCATTCTGATGTGTGTAGCATGCCCGCCAAGTCTATGGGAGGTGCAAATTATTTTGTCTCTTTTGTGGATGACCATTCTAGAAAAATTTGGGTTTCTTTGATTAAATCTAAGGATGAAGCCTTTGCTGCGTTTAAGCGCTTTCATGCATTTGTGACCACCCAAACAGGTAGAAAGCTGAAATGCTTGCGTACAGACAATGGGGGGGAGTTCACAAGTGCTGAATTTACGAGATTTTGTGAAAATTTAGGCATTAAGAGGGAGCTTACTGTTCCATACAGCCCCTCTTCTAATGGTGTGGCTGAAAGATACAATAGGACACTTTGTGAGAGGGTGAGATGCATGCTGTCCACAGCTAATCTCCCACATGGTTTTTGGGGAGAGGCTTTGAAAATTGCAGTACACATATGCAATCGATCCCCTCACATGTCTATCAAAGGTGACATCCCTGAAGAGGTTTGGTCTGGCAAACCTGCTTCATATGATCACTTACGCGTCTTTGGCTGTGAAGCTTTTGTACATATTAGACCTGAGTTGAGAAGTAAACTCGATGCCAAGTCCATTAAAGGCCTCTTCATGGGATATGGTGAAGAAGGCGAAATGGGTTACAGGATTTGGTTACCTTCACTCAGAAAGGTTGTACGCAGCCGGGATGTTGTGTTTAATGAGGCAAAGCTGCTTAAACACAATTGTGCCTCTCATGGTGACCATAAAAAGGTCAAATTTCAGCATGTACAGCCACCTATTAGGCCTCTTTTAGACCCTCAGGATGCACCACATATGACTGAAAATGTTGATGAGCCAGTGGTGTTTGAGCCAGATGATGTTGGACAGCAAACTGGGGCTCCTGAAGGGCTTGGACAGCAGCCTACCAATGCTGAAAATGGTGCTGAAATTGATGGACAGCAGCCCATACTTGATGATGGTGTTATCCCACTTGATGTAAACCCATTTCCGGATAATGTGGATCATTGGGTGAGGCGTTCTACTCGTCCAAGACGGAATGTGAGTAGATACGATCCCTCTTTGCATTACATTACGTTGACAGATGAGGGGGAGCCTCTTACTTACAAGGAGGCAAAGACATGTGAGCACAGCAGCAAGTGGGAGCTTGCTATGCAGGAAGAGGTTAAAGCTTTGCATGCTAATGATACTTGGGACTTGGTTGAATTGCCCAAAGGTAGGAAGGCCATTCCTAACAAATGGGTGTATAAAATCAAGACAGTTGATGCAAAACCCAAGTATAAAGCAAGGCTGGTTGCAAAGGGATATGCGCAAACAAAAGGCATAGACTTTCAGGAAGTGTTCTCTCCTGTTGTGAAGATGACCACTTTGCGTGTCTTGTTTGCCATAGCGGCTGTTCTTGATTTGGAATTAGACCAAATGGATGTACATACAGCTTTTTTGCATGGTGATGTTGAGGAAGAGCTTTATATGAAACAGCCCGAGGGTTTTGTGATTCCCGGAAAGGAACACATGGTATGTAAGCTCAATAGAAGCTTATACGGGCTGAAGCAAGCTTCTAGACAGTGGTACAAAAAGTTTGATGCGTTTATGCTCAAACATGGTTACAAAAGAAGCCATGCAGATCACTGTTTGTATACAAAACTTGATGAGGATGGCAGCCCTATCATTCTTGTGCTCTATGTCGATGATATGCTGATTGCTGGTAAGAAAAGAGGCACTGTTGATGCTCTTAAGCAACAGCTGAAATCTGCGTTTTCTATGAAAGACCTTGGGGCAGCAGAGCATGTTCTTGGAGTGAGAATTAGAAGGCAAAGAGACCAGCGCATATTGTATTTGTCGCAAGAAAAATACATTGAAAAGGTGCTGGACAGGTTTAACATGGCTGATGCAAAGCCACTTAGTGTGCCATTACAGCCACATGTGAAATTCTCCAAGGAAGATTGTCCCAAGTCTGACACGGCAACCAATGAGATGCAAAGTGTTCCTTATGCATCAGCTTGTGGTTCACTTATGTATGCTATGGTTGCTACTAGGCCTGACATAGCCCATGCAGTGGGAGTTGTGAGCCGTTTTATGGTTAATCCAGGCAAATTGCATTGGGATGCAATAAAGTCCATTATGAGGTACTTGAAAGGGACTAAAAACAAATGCCTCTGTTATGGTAAGGGTCCTTTGGAGTTGAAGGGATTTTGTGACTCTGACATGGCAGGTGATGTGGATACACGCAAATCCACAAGTGGTTATGTGTTTACTCTTGCAGGAGGTGCCGTCTCATGGTGCTCTAGACTACAAAAAATAGTTGCACTGTCTACTACAGAGGCTGAATATATTTCAGCCACTGAGGCTTCCAAGGAAGCCATATGGTTGGCACGTTTATGCAGGGAGTTTGGTTTGCCTGACAAGGCACCTATGCTTGGTTGTGATAGCCAGAGTGCCATATGTCTGGCAAAGAATGCCATGTTTCATGCGCGCACAAAGCATATTGATGTGCGTTATCACTTCATTCGAGAGGTGCTTGAGGATGGACTTCTCACTATGGTTAAAGTCCATACGTCACAAAACCCTGCAGATGCTCTCACTAAGTGCTTACCCAAAGCACAACATCAGCTATGCATACAGATGGTGGGAGTTACATAGCTGAAAGGCGCCATTTATGCCTTTAAGTGGGAGGTTGTTGGGTTAAAGGCTAAATGCCTCCCTTGTATTTGTATATAGCCTTTTATAAGGCTCAATGTATACTTTTAAAGTCTTGGCCAAGTTCACATTGAACTTGGCCTAGGACTATTTTTAAAGGCCCAAAGGCCACAACAATAAAAAAGGGTAAGTGGGCTTCTAAAGCACACAAGCATTACCCCAACTCCAAGAATCGTACGTTCTCTCTCTCTCTCTCTGATGTTCGAATCTCCACGCTCACCCTCATAGAGGCTCACGCTCCATTTCTCTTGCTCAAGGCTTCAAGCCATTGCATCCGGCCTTCATCTCGTGCACTCTTTCACCCCTACACTGGCAGCCCTCCCAAGCCTCAGAAAAATGGGAAAAAATAGGGGAAAAATACGGGGAGTGAGGAAAAATGATAAAACACCTGATAAGGGCGGGCACACCCACAACAAAGGCCCTGGTGTATAAATCTAGACAGGAGATGACTTCTAACAGGCTGATATGGCCAAGATTCCGTATGCTTCAGCTTGTGGCAGTCTCATGTATGCCATGGTTGCTACCAGGCCAGACATTGCATTTGCAGTGGGAGTAGTTTCTAGATATATGGCCAACCCTGGCAAGAAGCATTGGGAAGCAGTGAAAGGTGTCATGAGATACCTGAAGGGCACACAGGATATATGCATTTGCTTTGGCAAACAGGATGCATTAGTGCATGGTTACACGGATTCGGATTATGCCGGTCATCCAGATAACCGGAAGTCTACTACCGGTTATGTGTTTACATTCACAGGAGGTGCTGTGTCATGGATATCCAGGATGCAGAAGTGCATTGCCTTATCTACTACAGAGGCCGAGTATATTGCAGCCACAGAGGCTTGCAAGGAGGCATTATGGCTATCTCGGTTAGTGGTTGATTTGGGTTATACAAGGGATATTCCATTGTTGCATTGTGACAGTCAGAGTGCCATCCAGTTGGCAAAGAATCCTGTCTTTCATGCAAAGACGAAGCATGTGGATGTGAAGTATCACTTCATCAGAGAGGTGATAGAGAACAAGCTGATTCAGCTTGTCAAGATTCATACGGATGACAACCCGGCTGATCTGTTGACAAAGAGTTTGCCTCCAGAGCGATTTGCTCATTGCAGACACTTGATGGGCATTGGATGAGGCCAGTTTCAGCCTTGATATGGCCTTGTATATTATCATGTACATGCTGATTTTTCTTTTCCTTCATGTAAGGGCACTTTGCCTTTAAGTGGGAGGTTGTTGGGGTAAAGGCATTATGCCCACCCTTGTAGTGTGTACTAGCCCATAAGTTTTATAGTACATAGTACACTTAGTACTTTTAATGCACTAAGTGCACTATGTGTACTAGAGCAAATATACATGTGTGATAGGGGAGTCACACACTCATACATTGAGTTGACTTATCCCCACAACTCTCTCTCTCTCTCTCTCCTTCTTCTCTGTGTATGTCTCCCACATGAAACCCTAACTCTCTCCCTTCATGTGCAGCAAGAGAGCCTCCATTAATGAAGAGAGAGGGCTCCAATTTATAGATTTGGGCCTCCCATGAGCTAAAATGGCAAGAGAAGGCTACAATGACAAGTGGAGAGCCACACAATGGCATGGTGGATGGCTTGCTAGATGTCGGCAGTAGGAAGGGACATTTCAGTTCTTGTGTTCGTCAGTCAGAGAAGCCTTTATAGGTGAATTATGCTTTGATGTCTCGTATCATTTGGGACAAAGAGCGTACTTCCGTTAAGGAAGCTCTTTCCCAGGAGACTTGGAGGAAAGCCATGCAAGTGGAACTTGAAGCCATTGAGAAGAACACCACTTGGGAGTTGGTTTTGAGGCCGTCAGAACGGTCAATCATTGGTGTCAAGTGGGTCTACAAGACCAAGTGTACGTTTGATGGGTCGGTGGACAAGCACAAGGCCAGACTTGTGGCTATGGGCTATGCTCAGTGGCTTGGCATCGACTATGAGGACACCTTTGCACTAATAGCGAGGATGACCACGATTTAGACAGTTCTTGTCCTTGCCTCTTCTCAGCGGTGGTTCGTGTATCAGATGGATGTAAAATCTGCGTTCCTTAATGCTGACTTGCAGGAGAAGGTGTATGCTGAGCAACCTCCAGAATTTGAGGTTCCGGTACCAAAGGGGATGGTTTAGAGGTTACGGAAGGCCTTGTATGGTCTTAAGTAGGCTCCCAGGGCTTGGAATCAGAAGATTGATTCCTTCTTTCTATGGAAAGCTTTTCAGAGATCAGTTGGAGATCCTAACTTGTATCTCTTTCAGGAACGCGGTATGGTCACTTTGATTATCCTTTATGTTGATGATCTTATTCTCACTGGCAGTCATGTGGAGCACATAGGTGTGACGAAGGCTGCCTTGTCAAAGGAGTTTGAGATGACCAACTTATATTTAACTCCATTTCTTTTTGGGATTGGAGATTTGGCAGACCTAGAGGGGGCTCTTTGTTTCATAGCAGCGATATGTTCATGAGTTGTTGGAGACCTTTGGGATGGAGAACTGCAGTCTATTTCTTCACCAATGGACCCGAATACCAAAGTTACAGTTAATGATCCTTGTGAACAGATTGATGCCTCCTTGTATCGGAAGCTTGTTGGTTCATTGATTTGGTTGCTGAACACCATATTGGACTTGAGCTTTCCAATGGGGCTATTGAGCTCATTCATACAGACACCTTTGAAGACTCGTTGGGACGCAGGATTGCGGATCTTGCAGTATCTACAGGGTACGAAGGATCTTGGACTCTTCTATGTTACTGGAGGAGGAATGAAGGACCGAGTCAGACTCCGTGGTTGGAGTGACTCAGATTGGGGAGGAGATCTAGACACGAGGAGATCTACCTCAGGCTACGGATTTACCCTAGGCTTAGGAGCTATTTCTTGGAGCAGCAAGAGGGAGCCATCTATCGCCTTATCTTCTACAGAGGCAGAGTACCGGTTTGCTTGCGGTGCTGCTTGCGAGGTGGTGTGGTTGCGGAGGTTACTTGGCGAGATTGGGTTTTCACAAGAGGAACCCGTTCACTTTGTTCATGAGAAGATTTTGGTTGGTGACATCTTGCTTGTTTATTGTTCAACGGAGGACAATGTGACGGACATCTTAACGAAGTCTCTGCCTCAGGCGATGCTCTGTCAGCACTCTAGCTCTAGGGTTGGTTCCACATCCAGGAGCTGAGAGGGGGTGTTAGCAGTCATCTCCTGTCTGTACCATATTACTCAGTAGGGAGTGAGGGCCTCTGTTGTGGGTGTGCCTGCCCAATTAGGAGTAGTCTCCTTTTTTCCTCATTTTCCCTGTTTTTTTTCCCAGTTTTGCTAGTTTTGGGGGGATCTTGAGAGCTGGCCGATTGTTTTTCTCCTGGCCGACTTGATCTGTATGCAGCCCGACCTGATATGGTCCTGGCCAACTGGTCTTCTATTGGCCGACTGGAGTTTTTTTGAGCTGTGGGCTCTTTAGGGGCTGTCGGCCTATTTTGTACTGGCTGACGAGCAGCCCCAACCAGGCATGGCCCCCACTTGTCATTTGTACCGGATCTTGTGTATATAGCAAAGTTTATACAGCTTCTCTCTCTCTACACTTTTGCGTTTTCTTTTTCACAGCAGTTGTTTTCCTTCACAACAGTTGCCTCAGTTTCGCCTCAGTTTCTGTTGTGCATTCCGACAAGAGGACCCCTTCGTAACCAATCTAGCTTTGTGTGTCTAGAGATGAGGAAGAAAAAGGGACCTTGATGAAAGCCTCCTGTGGAGTCATATGAGAAACCGCCTTTGTAGGAGAACGATTGATGATGTAAACAACAATGCTTACATCTCCTCCCCAGAAAGAGGGAGGAAGATCAGAAGAAAAAACATGGTACGGGCCATCTCCTGAACAGTCTTGTTCTTGCGTTCAACCACACCATTCAGCTAAAGAGACAGGTTGGCTATAGTGCAGGAGGCCTACACTCGACAGGCCAGCAAAGATCGAAGGGATATGAAGTTGTCGGAAGGTGATTGGGTGTATCTTCGGATTATGAAACAGGTGGGCAAGCGATGCCCAAAGTTGTCATTTAGGAGCTTCCGACCTTTTCCCATCCAGAGATAACGAGGTTTCAATGAAGTTGAAGCTACCTCCGAGTTGGACTATGCACGATGTGTTCCACGTCAGTTGGTTAAAACCATATGCAGGTCCGATCCCTTCAGAAGTTAAAGACGAGGTGGAACCATATATTATTGATGAAGCTGAAGTTATGGTTCCAGAACAGATCCTTTTGCACGGCTTCAAGCATGGCTCAGGCCGAAGACAAAGACAGTTTCTCACAAAGTTTCAGGACCGAGTGTGTGGGAGAAACAGGAATTAGGGTTAGATTAATTCATGTGTGGGAGACATACACAGAGAAACAACAAGGGAGAGAGAGAGAGAGAGAGTTGTTGGGATAAGTCAACTCATGAGGCATGAGTGTGTGACTCCCCTATCACACATGTATATTGCACTAGTACACATAGTGCACTTAGTACATTAAAAGTACTAAGTGTACTATGTACTATAACTTATGGGCTTGTACACACTATAAGGGTGGGCATTATGCCTTTACCCCAACAACCTCCCACTTAAAGGCAAAGTGCCCTTAAGTAAAGGAAAAGAAAAATCAGCATGTACATGATAATATACAAGGCCATATCAAGGCTGAAACTGGCCTCATCCAATGCCCATCAAGTGTCTGCAATGAGCAAACCGCTCCGGAGGCAAACTCTTTGTCAACAGATCAGCCGGGTTGTCATCCGTATGAATCTTCACAAGCTGAATTTGCTTGTTCTCTATCACCTCTCTGATGAAGTGATACTTCACATCCACATGCTTCGTCTTTGCATGAAAGACAGGATTCTTTGCCAACTGGATGGCACTCTGACTGTCACAATGCAACAATGGAATATCCCCTGTATAACCCAAATCAACCACTAACCGAGATAGCCATAATGCCTCCTTGCAAGCCTCTGTGGCTGCAATATACTCGGCCTCTGTAGTAGATAAGGCTGTGCACTTCTGCATCCTGGATATCCATGACACAGCACCTCCTGTGAATGTAAACACATAACCGGTAGTAGACTTCCGGTTATCTGGATGACCGGCATAATCCAAATCCGTATAACCATGCACTAATGCATCCTGTTTGCCAAAGCAAATGCACATATCCTGTGCGCCCTTCAAGTATCTCATGACACCTTTCACTGCTTCCCAATGCTTCTTGCCAGGGTTGGCCATGTATCTAGAAACCACTCCCACTGCAAATGCAATGTCCGGCCTAGTAGCAACCATGGCATACATGAGACTGCCACAAGCTGAAGCATACGGAATCTTGGCCATATCAGCCCTGTCTCTATCCGACTGTGGGCTGTCCATAGCACTCAGTTTCACATATGGAGGCAAAGGAGTACTAGTCTTCTTCCCCCCGTCCATATTGAACCTCTGCAAAACTTTGCCAATGTATTCCTTCTGAGACAAATACAACACATGCTGATTTCTGTCCCGAAGTATCCGCATACCCAAAATGTGATTTGCATCACCCAAATCCTTCATATCAAAGGTTTGATGCAGCCTCTGCTTCAAGGTATCCATCTCTTTACGAGATTTCCCGGCAATCAACATATCATCAACATACAAGATGAGGATCAATAGACTGCCATCCAAAGCTTTCTTGGTGTACAAGCAGTGATCTATGTCACTTCTCCTGAATTTCTGGGATTTCATGAATGTATCAAATTTATGATACCATTCCCTTGGTGCCTGTTTGAGCCCATAAAGACTCTTTTTCAGCTTGCATACAAGCTTCTCCTTTCCACTCACTGCATAACCCTCTGGCTGCTGCATATATATGTCCTCATGGAGATCACCGTGAAGAAAAGCAGTCTTCACATCCATCTGAATCAAGTCCAGATCACCATGAGCAACCAAAGCCAATACAGCTCTAAGTGTGGTCATTTTGACCACTGGAGAGAAGATCTCATCAAAGTCAACACCATATTCCTGCTTGAAGCCCTTAGCCACTAACCTGGCTTTGTATGTTGGCTTTGCATCTGGTGCAACTTTGAGCCTGTAAACCCACTTGCATGGCAAAACCTTCTTGCCTGTAGGCAAATGCACCAACTTCCAAGTTCCATTTTTATGCAGAGAATCCATCTCTGACTTCATGGCACGCTCCCAAAGAGCCTTGTCTGCCCTCTGTAAAGCCTCTTTATAACATGAGGGCTCCCCACAGTCAGTGAGCATCAAGTAGTCAACCCCTGGAACAAACCTGTCAGGGGCTCTGGAGGGTCTAGTGGACCTCCGTACCCAATGACCATCATTTGCAGGTTGCTGTCCAGCCTACATATCACCTATTGGTGGCTCCTGTTCCATGCCATAAGGCTGAGATATAATGCCCGGTATCTCCTCTAACTGTGGTATATCCATAGGGATATCTTCTGCCATCTCTGGCTGTCCATTTGGACCATTTTCAGCACCATTTAAGGGCTGGTTTTCCTGCTGTAATGGCTGATTTACAGCCCTTTGTTGTTGTCCATGATGTCCATCATCATCAAAGATGACTCTGCCAGGCTCCTGTTGCCTTGCAGGCTCCTTATACATGCATGTTTCATCAAAAATGACATCATTGCTGCGTATAATCTTTCTATTGACGGGATCCCAAAGTCTATACCCCATTTCACCTCTGTCACCATATCCTAGGAATATGCATTTGTGAGACTTAGGATCAAGTTTGGTGCGCATTTCCCTGCGTATGTGCACGTACGCAACGCAACCAAACACTCTCAAGTGCTTGTATGACGGAGGCTTCCCTGTCCTTACCTCTTCTGGCACTTTCTTACCAAGCCTCGTGTTAGGTGACCTGTTTATAAGGTGAACGGCTGTCATAACAGCTTCAGCCCAAAAACCATGAGGTAATGCAGCATGTGACAACATAGAACGGACCTTCTCCTGAATGGTCCTGTTCATCCTCTCTGCTGTCCCGTTTTGTGGAGGATCATAAGGAGTAGAGAGCTCCCTCTTGATGCCTTTAGCATCACAGAAGTCCTGAAACTGTTTGGACATATACTCTCCACCATTGTCGGAACGCAAAGCCTTCAGTGTTTTGCCAGCTTGATTCTCAACAAGAGCAACAAACTTCTGAAACACTGAGAATGTATCACTCTTCAAGCGAAGAGGATAAACCCACACCTTGCGTGTGGCATCATCAATAAAAGACACGAAGTATTTTGCCCCTCCCAAAGAAAGCTGAGGCATCTCACGTACATCTGTATGCACAAGCTCTAACTGAGCATCTTTCTGTCCAAGAGCTTTCTTGTGAGGGCATTGCAGTTGCCTGCCATATATACAATGCTCACAAAACTGAAAACTTGAAAACTTTAGAGAAGGCAAGTAACCCAAACGAGACAATTGCTCCATTCCCTTGACACTCATGTGTCCCAACCGGCTATGCCACATAGAAATTTCCGGCAGCTCGGTTGCATTTACATTAGCATGGTGACAAACACCTGCATGCATAAAGTAAAGAGTGTCCACCTTAGAGCCTCTGGCAACAACCAGTGAGCCCTTACTAATCTTCCACTTTTCACGACCAAATGTGGTAACATAATCAGCATCATCAAGCTGTCCAGTAGAAAGCAGATTCTTCTTGATCTTAGGCACATGCCTGACATCATGGAGCATAAGCTGTGAGCCATCTGAAAATACAAGCCTCACATCACCTCTGCCAAGAATCTTGCATGCATGGTTATCTCCCAAATAAACCACTCCTTCATTGCCAGCAGTATACCTGACAAACAAGTCTCTGCAACCTGTGACATGAAAGGAGGCACTTGAATCAATGATCCATGAGTGCATACCATGACCACCTGTAAGAAGTGAATGGGCATCAAGTGAAGACGTAAAGAGGACTTCATCCTCACTGCCACCTGCATGTGACACATTGATTTCTTCAATCTTGACTCCACTTTTGCCCTTTGGCTTTACATCTTTGGCTTCATCTTTCTCTTTGTCTTTGCCTTTTCCCTTTTCCTTTTGATCATTTTTCCATTTGTAGCATTGCTTTTTAATGTGTCCCTTCTTGCCACAATAATGGCATTCCAAATCCTTTTTCGAGCGAGACTTGCTCCTTCCCCGTTCTTGGCTTTTCCCCCTTTGTTGGGATCTCCCACGTGCATTCATTGCATTGGACTTTCCAACAGAGTTGACATCTGCATATGACAGCATAGCATGCGAATTGCTAGTGGCTGTCCTGAATGTGTCCCAACTCTCTGGCAAAGTGCATAACAGAAAAGTGGCTTTGAACTCATTGTCCATTGCCAACTTTTGATTTATAACCTGGCTGACAATACCATTAAACTCATTTAGATGGGCTGCCATAGACGCCCCTTCCTTCATCTGAAGACCTATGAGTTTCTTCAACCAATACACTTTGCTTGAGGCACTTTGCTGGGCATACAAGTCCTGCAATCTCTGCCACATTTCCCAAGCTGTCTTCTCTTCACGAATGCTGAAAAGTAAAGTGTCTGACACAGACAACATGATGGTGGATCTTGCTAGCTCATCCATATCTTCCCACTCTTCAGCAGTAAGAGAAGCGGGCTTTACACCCCTTTCTTTGATAGACTTGTGCTGCTTCTTCTGGAGCAACACATTATAGCACTGGGTTTGCCAAATATCATAGTTATGTGAGCCTTTAAGCTTCTTGATGTGAAGCAATGAAGAGCTCTCACCTGTGGTTGCCATAGCAATATGCAACCTGTCAATGCCTGACTCCCTGCAAGTGTGCAAACACTGCACCAAAAGCACACAAAGTGCTCACAGTTGTTCTCCCAAAGTGTATCTCCCACTGGGGAAGCAAGAATGCAACTTTTCTCCCACTGTTTGTGATGAAATCACCAAAATCTGGTTGCTGCAGATTTTGGACTGCACCTTAAATGTGCTCTGTTGCCCTTCCAAAGTACTGTACAGCAGTACCAAGTGCTCACCAATGATGTACCAAACCTGTACCGGCAAGTACAGCAGCTGAAATTGAACCTTTTGGTCACTCAAAACAATGTACAGCCATGCCAAAACTTGTACAAAGCTGTACCAAATCTGTACCGGCAGGTACAATAGCATTAAATGCTCTCTTTGCTGTCCAAATGAGTGAAAATCAGACTTTTACAGTCCCGAACACTGCATACAACAGTTCCGTACAGAAATTGGGCAAAAACCACTTGACTGCAAGCTGATTTTTGAGGATTCAAGGCATAATTGTCTTGCCTGCTGCTTTGCCAAGCTCAACAAGCATACAAACTTGAAAAGCCCCTTGATTTAAGATCAATTTCTGATCATACATGGTACATTGACGCACATGAAGGCATCCAGAGTGTTCACGATGCTTCCCCCTGGTCACATATACATCCAATACATGAAAGCCCCTTGATTTACAGGCACATTGAGTGCTTGTAAGGCATCAGCACATTATCCACAGCATCGAATGCGATTGCCTGCATGCAAATCAACCAAATCGGCACAAAAGCCCCTTGATTTGCAGTGCAATTTGCTGCAATTTTGCCCAAATGTGCGATTTTTCACATCATACAGCATGTATGAGTGCTTAATTGCACAATTACATCAAAAGTCCCAAATTTCGACATCCAATTTCCTGCAAATTGATCCTGATTGTGACCAATGTCACCCAATTTTGCCAATTTCGCTCAAAATTGAGCAATTCGGCACCTGTACCTGCTCAATTGATAATTGTACCTGCTCAATTGCAAGTCCCAAAAAAAAATTGAAGCAAAATACCTTGTAATTTTCTGATTTTTATGTTTTTGTTGCAGGAAAAGGGGGGTTTGCTGATGCTGCTGCAGAATTAGTGCAGATGAAGGACTCCTTTGCAGCAGCCCGTGCGAATCTCAACAGTTCTCTGATGAGACCCTTTTCTGTGCCAAAGTGTGCTGACGATGACGTCTCCGGCACGACTGCACGTGCGTGTGTCCTTCGTTGATGGAGATGGTGAAGAGGTCGAGAGATAAAGACTATTCTCCTCTCCTCTTCGTCGAACTCGCAGCTGGCCCTGAGATGTTCGCCAAGAACCGCAAGTTGGAGCCCTACTTGACAGGCGAGTTCCGTGCAGGTGGCTCCATTGCCACTGCGTACTGGCGTGTTCGATCCACGCTAAGGCTTTTGCCACGTATTCGCCTTCGCCTGGCTGCGAATGATTCAACGCACGCTTGGTTTACGCCTTCGCTGTCTCCGCCTACTGCTGACGCCCGCCTGGTTGTATTGACGCCTAGCCGACGCTTGCAGTCGACGGCTTGGGTGGCGCCTGACACGCCTGCCTTTTGTACGCTACTGGCTGAAGTTTTTTGACGCCTTGTAGCGCTACGAGCTCTATCCGCCTTGTGGACCAGCCGACGACTAACGCCCAGCGCTTCTACACACTCGTGTTTGCCTGCTTCGACTAGCGCTCGCTTTGCTGGTTGTCAAGCTCTGCCACTAAGTTGATGGAGAATCAAGTGAGAGTCATGCTCAAAGACGACTGTCAGCAATTGCAGCTGCCTTGTCCTCAGCAACACCTGAAGAAAATCCCACTTCTTTCTCCTCGAAGGAACTGAAGGCTCTGATACCAGTTGTGTGGGAGAAACAGGAATTAGGGTTAGATTAATTCATGTGTGGGAGACATACACAGAGAAACAACAAGGGAGAGAGAGAGAGAGAGTTGTGGGGATAAGTCAACTCATGAGGCATGAGTGTGTGACTCCCCTATCACACATGCATGGTTAGTTAGTACGAAAGGTACGGTACGGTACGGTACGATAAAATACGGTACTAATTGGTACCTTAAAATTTTTTGAGGTACGGTACGATATTAGTACGTTTTTTTTTTAATACTTCCTAAACTTAAAAATTGTAGACAAGAAGTTACAAAATAGTAGAACCATGAACATAATGTCATCATGCCATTAGAGTACAAAATTGCTACAAAAGGATAGGCCAAAAACTCATGGCATGGGCGACCGCCAAGTTCCAACATGCGTACATACATGATACTACATACTACAATACATCATCGATGGGCTAGAAGGAGATAGATGCCCAATGCCTAGAGAGCTATAACATATCAAAAGTCTACATCATCACCAACATCTGCATGATCATCAACATGATCACTACTAGAGTGTCCATCAAGAGAGTTCTCTGAAGAGGACTCTTCGAAGGTGGACGAGACACTCTGAGGATCATTCTCGCTAAGTAGGTTGCCATCATCATCAAACAAGGGCTCTCTAGGCAGTGGGGTATCATCATGAGGGGGCAATGGAATATCATCATGAAGGTGGGGATTGGAGCTCGAGGATCCCCGCCTCACATACGTGCGAAGGCCACCCTTTGCCGATGCCGAAGGCGGAGGCCTATGAACTCCAACTGCTCGGGCCCCCGTCCATGCTGACTCCTGGTGCTGCAAGTATCTGCTGCCACAAGCTCACTATAGAGCTCCATGAAGATTGCCTTGTCCTCCTCATCAGGCAATATGATCGCTTGCCTAATATGGCAATGGCAAGTGCACACGCTGACAAACAGCTCCCTATAGGCTGCAAATGGCGATGAATGGCTCTCTAGAAGACTGAAATTGCTCCACGCAACAGCAGCAACAACAACAACAACAACAACAACGACGACGACCAAAAAAAAAAACGTACGGTATCGTACGAATCCGTACGGTACCGTACCGTACAGCAAGTACGTACGATTTCAGTCGTACGACGTACGGAACTAAGCCTGCACACATGTATATTGCACTAGTACACATAGTGCACTTAGTACATTAAAAGTACTATGTGTACTATGTACTATAACTTATGGGCTTGTACACACTATAAGGGTGGGCATTATGCCTTTACCCCAACACCGAGGGACCCACGAAGCGGTATGGCTTGATAAAGAGTTTTTTGACGACTATCCGGCGTTATTGATGGATTATTTGGAGGCTATGCAGCTTCCGTCAAGTTAAGTAGAAGGGGATGTCACGTGCATTCCGCACTTGGATGCCACGTAGACATATCTATATAGAAGGTGTAGGACCTGAGGTGGAAAACTGGTCCCATGTGAGCCCAATCCGGGACGAGTCAGCGAGGGTTCCACTCCAGTTGTCCGAGGTCCTGCACATGCGTCCAAGGTCAGGTGTGCATTGTCCTGCACATGAAGCAGTGCCAGTCCGCGCTGTGAGTCTCCCTTTGGAATGATGTCAGTGGTTCTGTGTATCTGGTACGACACTGGATGCCAAAACACTGTGTAGGCTGGTAGGGTTTGCATGTAGGAATGGGGCCAGCAGGGCTGTCCCAAGAACAGTTATGTGGGCATGGGGGAGGTGTAGAACCACCCCCAAAGGGGCTAGAAGGGCCTTGGCTGTGCCCACCAGCCATGGGATGGGCTTGAAGGGCTGTAGGCCACCCCTAGGGCCTCTGGACAGGCAGCTGACAAGGCATCCAGCCATTAGAGGCCTGTCGGTCAGGTGTGGGGCAGCCCACACAGGCTGCCCAGCAGCCAAAGGCCATGCGCATAGGTGGCCAGCCCTCCATAGGTGTGATGCTGTCATGTGCACAGTGTGTATCTACCGTGTGCTACACGCACGCAAGACTAGCTTCGAGGTTTGGGGAAGCTCGGAGCTAAGCAGGCTAATTGACGAGCTGAGTTAGGGATAGACTAACGGGCGGGCACCCAAGTATGGACGGGCGGGCGTCCAAGTGTGGACGCCCGATGATCGGCCAAGAGCCTATAAAAGGGTGGCCAAGGTTAGCTATTGAGATATAGAGAGTCTCGCGAGTTTGTGAGAGCTCTATGGTCTTGGAGCCTGGATCTAGTGCAGACGTGCACCTGCTTTACGCAGCCGAGGCCGGCAGCGATCTCGAGGCCCGCGAGGGTAGCTTTGTGGCGGTATGGGACGTTGCGAAGAGGAGATTGGTCGGTACGTCAACCTAGTTAGCTCAGCTCGTGGCTCGGTGGGGACAGCCAAGACTGTGGGCTTGCCCACGACTGTCATGGTTGGGAGGTGAGTCAGGCCTGCACCCCCTTGTTGTTTGTTTGTTTATTTGTTTGTTTGCAGGATTCGAGTCTAGTACCCGGAACGATCACGAGGAGATCCGGTGGGGATTTGACAGTGGTTTCAGAGCATGCCTCGTGAACGAGCAAGTCGGTAGGTAGAGAAGATGAGGTCGAAGAAAGATATGTGTTCAAAAAGCTTGCTGTTTTTTCTGTGCATACTGTTGTTTTCAGAATAGTATGTGTTTTTTTTCATCCAAGAAACCCATGTTGATGGGGAAGGTAGATGGTAGGGTCGTTTGCTTTGCAAAGAAGAGGCATGATGTTTGTGCAGTCGCACGAACTGCAGAGAGAAAACAGAAACAAAAAGCACGATGCTTTTTGGTTGAACGCGAGTGAGAGAGAGAGAGCACGTGTGTGAGAGGTGGGCACGCTGGCGGGTGTTGGAGTTGGGCTACCGGCAGCTACAGGCGGCCAGGCGCCTAGGGCTATCTAGTTTGCATCCAGGCCTATCCAAGCGGCCAGCAGGCTGGCCGGCGCCTAGGCATATGTAGCCAAGCCTACGCAGCTGGCGCAGGCAGCACTGGCACAGTTCAGGCAGCACCGGCAGCAGCATGGTGGCGTTCGCAGGCAGCCGGCAGTGCTATTTCCGATGGGACAGAGAAAAAAAAAACAAAATAGCAAAAGCATACGTCCAGCCCGATTTGGCGCTTTTGTTTTTTTTTATTTTATTAAACTTTTTTTTTACAAAAGTTGAGGGTCCCTAAGGATCAATGTGTTTTTTTTCTTTTTTTTAAGAAAACAGAACTTATATATATATATATATATATATATATATATATATATATATAAACACCAAAGCAAAAGCTCAAGAAGCTTTTGGAGCTAGCTATATAAACCCCTTAAGTGGGCTTCTTGCTACATATCTCTCAAGTTTTCAAGCTCTCAAGCTCTCAAGTTCCCTTGCACTTTCATTGTGCAAAGATTGAATTTTCTCTCCACTTGTCCTCTTCACGATGTCGACCCAAGAATCAGAGTTGGAGCCCCTTGTGGAACGCGAAGGCTTGCCGGCTACGGAAGATATCGATGCCGATCTTTTTGACGATTATGTGTCAAAATCAAATTTCCAAGAGTTCAAAGTAGCTCTCGAAGCTTCTTCGTCAGAACGTCAGGCTCAAATCGTAGCCCAGATGCAAGCTTTGCAAAACTCCATCGCTCTATTGACCGCTACCCTCTCTACTCTATCGGGTATGGATACCTTGGCCTCTGCTTTAGATCCCAACATTACTCCGGAACCGTTTAGGGGCGAGCAAAGGCAGCGCACCAAGGAGATCGTGGACACGTGGCTACATAAGTGGCAGGTCCATTTTCAGTTTCATCCATATGATGATGGAAAAAAGATCCAGTTAGCAGCAGGTTTCCTCTCCGGCAAAGCTTTGCTTTAGTGGAAGGAACTCAATCCTAAGCCAACAACTTGGGCACAATTCGAAGACGTCTTCAAGAAGGAACTCCTCAAGAAAGAGGATGATTATGATGTTGCCCGGTTTTCAGCTTTGACCATGACCTCGCAGCACCTCACTTATGAGGTCTACCTCCAGAAGTTTAGGGACTTGCAGATGAAAGCTACAAAGATGGATCCCACTACTCTTTTGGGGTTCTTCGTAGCTGGTTTACCAGACTCATATCGTTTACAAGTTAAAAATAACAAATGCAAAACATTGGACGAGATCATTCATTCAGCTCGTATCTACGATGATACAATGGTCTCTTCCAAGTCGAAACCCGTTACCGAGCAGGGGAACAAGCATAAAAGAAAGTTCTCTGCACCTATGGCTAACACGACAGAAGGAAAGTCTTCGGACCAACCTTCGAAGAATTCAAGTTCGACACCAGCAAAGAAGAAACGACTCGTTAGGGCTTTAAAGCTCAAGAAGAAAGGACGTTGTTTTATCTGCGAAGAAAAAGGACACATGCGTAACGAGTGTCCAAAGCAAAAGGATGCCAAGACAAACGCAGGACCCAAGCCAAAGGCAGCTAACCAGTTGTCTTTGAGAGGTACGTCAATTATTCTACTTTCTCGCCCTAGTACTTGTTCTGATTGTCTGTTCAATTCTAAAGTATTTGGCTTGCATGATCTTTTCCGAGTTTATGGAGAAGTGAATGGCCATAAGATTCACATTCTTCTAGACCCTGGCAGCTCACACAACTTTGTTAACTACAAACTTGTGCAAAAATTGAGTCTTGATACGACACCCAGCGATCATACCTATGAGGTACGCTTACCTGTGGGAAGGCAAGTATGGGATCGAAAGGTGGAGATGCTTCCAATCCAAATTCAGGACTACAAAGATACTCTGGAATGCTATGTTACGCACCTAGAAAATGTAGACTTGTTATTAGGGATTGAGTGGTTTAAGACTCTTCAAGTCCAGATAGATTGATCTAGTCATATTTTTTCTTTTCAGCGTAGGGACACCAAGTATAGTATTTTAGGTGATTATATTCATCCCTCTCAGGGACCTCTTGTAAATACAATTGATTTTGGAAATATAATGGATTCTTCTTTGTACAATGCTTTTCATTGTGTCTTGATTCCACTTTCTTCATTTCTCATATCTTCCATGGATGTCAACAAATTAAGTGTGTTTGAAAGCAAAGAATTACAGAAGATACTTGATTCGTTTCAAGACGTATTTCCTAAGGAACTGCCATCGGGTTTACCACCTGAACGGGCAGTAGATCATCGTATTGACTTGATCCCTGCTGCTCATCTTGTCAATATTCCACCTTGCAGGATGAGCCAAGCTGAGGAAGATGAGTTGGCTAAACAACTCGAAGATTATTTGAGGATGGGCCAGATCCGTCCAAGTAAATCACCTTGGGGTGCACCTGTGTTGCTTAGGAGAAAGAAGGACAACACCTGGAGAATGTGTATAGATTACAAGAGGTTGAACAAGCTGACCATTAAGAACCGTTATCCTCTCTCTAGATCAGATGACCTGATTGACCGGTTAGCAAGAGCGAAATATTTCACGAAGGTAGATTCACGTACTGGCTATCACCAGATACGTATTCATGAAAGGCATGTCGAAAGAACCGCCTTTCAGACTAGGTATGGCCATTACGAGTTTCTCGTATTACCTTTTGGGTTAACCAATGCTCCAGTCACTTTCCAGCAAATGATGAATGTTCTTTTTCGTGAACATTTGGAAAAATTTGTGGTGGTGTTCTTGGATGATATTTTGATATATAGTCGTACTCTTGAGGATCATGTCAGATACCTCACGATTGTCTTATCTATTTTAAGACAGAATCGACTATATGCTAAATTAAGTAAATGTGAGTTCTTTATAACGGAAATCATTTACTTGGGACACAAGATCACTCGAGATGGATTGAGCATTGACTATGACCGAGTTCAGAAGGTTCTAGACTGGCCTATACCGCGAACAGTGAAACAACTTCGTTCTTTTTTGGGTTTTGTAGTTTTTCTTCGGAAATCTGTATGGGAGTACTCTCAGCTCACACTACCGATGACGGACTTATTGAAAGGTCGTGGACGTAAGTCAAATCAGTCTATCACTTGGAATAATGATTTGGATATGGCCTTCAGACTTTTGAAAGATAGAGTCAAGGAAGCACCTATCTTAGCATTACTCGATCCTAGTCTTTCTTATGTTCTTGAAACTGATGCCAGTGACTATGCTATCGGGGCTGCTTTATTTCAAGATGGTAGACCAGTTGCTTTTGAAAGTAAAAAGCTAGATGACACTCAATCTCGTTGGCCAACTCTTGAGAAGGAGCTTTATGCTGTGATTCATGCTGTCAAGGTTTGGAGACATTACTTATATGGCTCTAAGTTTGTGATATTGATTGATCATCAGTCAATTAAGTATGTGTGTGATGCGGATGATTTGAGAGGAAGGAAAGCTTGTTGGGTTGAGTTAATGCAGGATTTTGATTTTGAGATCCGTTATCAGAAAGGATCCATGAATAGTGTTGTAGATGCGCTTAGTCGAATTAGAGAGGTCGATACTTTGTCATTCACCGAGATTTCTACTGACTTATTTTAGTCATTGAGAGGGCTTTGCAGGACTGATAGTTATTTTGGTCGTACGGATCGATCCGTACGTTTTTTTTTGGGGTGTGCGGCGTGCTTGCGTCTTGCGTCCGGACTCTCCTCAACCTTCCGGTAAGGGCTAGCCGCCATGCTCTCTCCTCTCTACAGTCGCACTCTCTCTCTCTCTCTCTCTCTTCGCTACTGTCGCTGCTGCCTTCTCCCTGGGCCGTCCCTTGCTCACCGCCGCCTCAGTTCGCCTCTGCCCTCACCGCCCCTGTTCGCTTCGCGCCTCTGTGCGTAGCCGCCTTCTCTGTTCGCCACTGGCGCCCAGTATGGCTGGCAATATAACTCACCCATCCTTGCTCAGGCCCCCAAGGCAGCAACATAACTCTCTCTCTCTCTCTCTCTCTCTCAGAGCCTTAGCCCACCATCTATGGACGACTCACTTGTGACAATGTGACTTGTCTTAAGTAATAAGTATTAAGTATTAAGTATGATTAACTTATTAAGTATGATTGACGACTTGTGATTCTAATTTCTCACTTTTGAATTAGTAGGTTTGTGACCTTGTTGTGTCTCTATTTCGAAAGTTTTATATGTCAATGTGGACATGGATTGAAATTTTATGTAGGTGGCTGAAATTTTTGAGATTTTATGTATTTTTACGTACCTTAAATGTTTTTCCGTACCAAACAACGTACAGTACGTACGGATCCGTACAGTACATAACGTTTGGTACCACCTTGATGCAGCACATAATTTTTTGCAAGATATGCAGGAAATGTTACAAGTTACGAAGGAATCTATTAGAAGTACTCAAGACTGAGACATATTTTTTTCTAATAGACATCGTTCACCCAGAGAGTTCTCTGAAGGAACGATGGTGTATTTGCGAGTTCCGAAAGATTCCGAGACTTTACGGACAGGTCGATCTCCGAAATTATCCCTTAGATACTGTGGACCATTTCGTATTAAACGACGGATTGGTTCAGTTGCATATGAATTGGATTTGCCTTCTCATGTGAAAGTTCATCCTGTATTTCATGTCAGTAGACTTAAGGAAGTACTGGGTGGAACAGATCAGTTAGTTACTCCTCAAGAAATTATAGATGTCGAGGACATTACATTTGTTCCGCATGAACCTGAAAAGATTCTTGGATTTCGTGAAAGAAGATTGCATAATACGCTTATCACGGAGTACAAGATCAAGTGGAAGGATCGTGTTGAGGAGGACGCTACATGGGAGACATTAACTACTCTTCAAAGAGATTACCCTGGCTTTTTAGTGAGCTCAGGAGTGAGCTCTTAGAGGAAGGGGAGTATGTCATGTGCACAGTGTGTATCTACTATGTGCTACACACACGCAAGACTAGCTTCGAGGTTTGGGGAAGCTTGGAGCTAGGCAGGCTGATTGACGGGATAGACTAACGGGCGGGCGCTCAAGTGTGGACGCTCGATGACCGGCCAAGAGCCTATAAAAGGGTGGCCAACATCAACATTCAGTTTTGTGCATTAATATTGTCGCGACAAGTGTGCTGATTTCCGAGCATTGAAGTTACCGATCTCCCCCGAAGCTTTCGCATGTTACAGTGGTATTAGAGCGTACTTGAAGTGTAAAGATTCAGCAAGAAACTAGAAATTTTTTCTCGCTTGTGTGGTTGGTTTTCAGACTCCGGTGGACCACCCCTTTCGGAGTGACTCCTATCCCTTGAAGGACGGTTGGTTTTCAGCCTCTGGAAGCCTCCCGCATACATAGTGGATG
This sequence comes from Cibotium barometz, assembly GCF_041138505.1. Taxonomy (NCBI): domain Eukaryota; kingdom Viridiplantae; phylum Streptophyta; class Polypodiopsida; order Cyatheales; family Cibotiaceae; genus Cibotium; species Cibotium barometz. The sequence goes on from NC_141050.1 coordinate 27,883,520, forward strand.
GTCAGATTGCGCTGTGGGAAAGGAGGTGCATTTTCCTGCTATGGTGAGCTTCGAAGATGAAGGAGACCAAGAACCTTGGGACTTAAGTGCACCAGGCAGCCTAGCTAAGGAATCAGGCATGAGTGTTAAAGAGATGTTCCAACAGATGATGCGAGCAATCGCAGACGAGAGCATCAAGTTGGAAGAGAAGAACAGAAGGCGCAAATACTGGCTTTGGAAGAGCGCACCCGTTCTCTAGCGTTGCGTTTTCCGTCTTCTCCCTCTCCTTCCGTATCCCAAATTCCAGATCCTCTACACAAGGACCCTCTCGAAGGGTCACGACCACAGTCGAGTTCGATGCTTGAGTTGCAAATGTGTGCATTGGAGATCTGACAACGCGAAGACGAAGCCATGCGACGCGTGAAACATGAGCATTACCTTGCAAGATTGACACCAGCGGCTTCCTGAAATCATTTTCCTGAGAAAATGAATTTCAGTAAGTATAATGGTAAACTCGACCCCACAATTCTTTATTCATGGTTGCATCAATTTGAAGCTTACTTTGCCGTAGTTAGTTAGAATGGTACTGAAAGAGTGAGGCCATTCCTTGGTGGACCCAGTGGGCTCATGCCCACAGTAGATTAGGTATGGCAGCTTATGTTTGGGACGAGTTTGTCCGCGACCTTAAGCAGCGCGCGCTTGGGGGTGGCCCACTCCTCCCTAGATGCTAGGTGAGGTGAAAGAAAGATGTCGAACTGTACTCCTACCGGAGATCAAGGCACACAGGCGAAGACGGAAGCGGACCCGATATGCGATGAAGGGAGGGACGGAGAGGCTAATGGAGCAAGTGCACGGTGCTACCACTAGTCCGAGACAGGGATTGAATACTAGACCGGGGTAGGGATTGAATACGAACTGGGAGGGAGAGGGAAGGTTGGGAAAAAAACACAGCAAGGTGCTGCTGTAGGAGAAACACAGCAGAAAAATGTTGACTTGTTCGATGAAGTAGATCTCCAAATTGCAGCTGCCAAGGGAGCAGAGGAGAAAAAAAATGCAGGCTGAAAACTCTTCTTGCTGATCTGTGGAAGCACAAGAGCTTTGATACCATGTGAGAATATATGAATGTGAAGTGGAAGCAAATCGAGCTTTGATACCATGTGAGAATATATGAATGTGAAGTGGAAGCAAATAGAGCTCACAAGAGAGAGTAGACAGCCAAGAGAGATCCAACACTTGAGCTAGAGACTGAAAATATTGAATGTATTGAATGAATAACTGAAGGCACAATGGCCATGCTTATGTACATGTCATGTAGAGCAGTCAGCCAGTAGCATTGGAGGACAAATGTCCACGACAGATAGAAATGCCTAGAAATATGGGAAAAATCCCTTAAATTATCTGATAAATATCTGGATAAAAAGGGGATAAAATGGGGTAAAAGAGAGCTGGAGATGACATGTCCAATAATAACATCTCGATAATCCCTTCTCGAGAATGAACGCATGAGTTCATTTTTTGAAGTCATTGAGGAGGAGATGACATTTGTGGAGAAAAAATGTTTTACACGGCAAAAGCCCTTCATGACTGCAATAATAGTTTCCGTAGTTGGTGTGACATTGCATTGGCCAAGATAAAGTTGTATTGAATCATGTTTTTTTTGGGACCAAAAAAAAGTTTCAATGGTTTTTAGCAGTAGCTACTAAATTGGGGTGGTCATAATCAGTACTGAACATACAAACTAGGAGGGTTAACACATTTGTCTTTTTGGTGCAGCTGAAAGCCTGTTTGCTACTCCATATGGATGGAACAAGTGCAGTTGCAGAAGACATTGGGCGTCAGGTGTAGTGGACTTCCTATCAAGTGTTTTTTTTGTGCATATAGTCTAGGCATGAGATCTCACAAGGCATATTTTGCATATTTTTTGTAGGTTGATAAAATAAGCTTTAGAGTCGGTGTGTTTTACTCTCTGCCTATGCTTATATGGTATATTTTTTCATGCAAGCAGTTGTTGACATATGGTCGGAGATTGCCTTTAACTGAATTATTTGCAAGAATAGATGCGGTTGATGCTGCAACAGTCAAGAGAGTTGCCAACCGTTTTATTTATGATAAGGTGAAGCTTTTACTTTTGCAAAAGTCAAGAATCCACTGTGTGAGGGCGTGCTTTTTTCTGAAGATATTTTGGCTTTTTTATATACAGGAACTGGCTATTGCTTCCATGGGCCCAACTCAAAATCTTCCTGATTATAATTGGTTCCGACGCCGCACCTACTGGCTGCGGTACTAAATGTTTGCCAGTCGTCTCGGTGGATTAAGGGAGCGGCAATCTTTCAGCTCAGCAGGGTTTTGCATCTCATAGAAGGGTGCATTTTTTCTTTGTACAAGCAGAAAGATGCTCTTGTATTTTGTCAGGTTGAGCTTTAATTTATAGTGGCAAGGGTTTATTCTATGTTTATGAATTTTTTAACTGGTGATAATCCAGCAATAATGGGAAGGAGCCTTTGCAGAAGACTTTTTAGACACTAAGATGCTAGCATGAAATTTGTGTGAGGAACTCGTTTCCTCTTTACGAAGGACAAGCTTGCTACAGCAAAGTGCTTGCTAATAAAAGCTTTTTTTGTTTCTTGTTTTTTTGGGAGAAGTAATTAGTTGTGAAATTCTTATTTTTTTGGGAGAAGTTGTAATCAGTTGAGATGCGGCACAATCTGTGCATGTTGAAAGTCTTTAATAGACTTGTGACCTCTGATTAGCGAGTTAGTATATCAAGCTTTTGGTCTGCTGCTATGTTCTACTGAACCAAGCCATGCGGATGGCAAAGCACATTTGTCAAGGTCAGCCAATTCAAAGTAAGCTAATAGGGGTGACAAGGTCAGCCAATTCAAAGTAAGCTAATACGGGTGATGGGGGGAACTTTCTATGCTGCCTACTATATTTTTTTGACATCCATCAGCTGTGGCAGGAGAGGAAGGAAGATAGGAAATACCCGTCTGAGCAAAGAGTAGGGATGGCTACTCGTTATGATGAAGCTAGCTCAACCTTGTAGTTCCTATGTTTTGCAACATTAGCAACATGAAATCATTGGAAATTAGCCACCTTCTAATGTAAAATTTATCACGAATTTGGTTCTTGCTGGTTGTAGAAGTGAACACGTTGGATAAAAAACAGGCCCTTGCTTGAGAATTGGGGGATCTGGTCGCCCATCATCCCACTAAAAAAATATACTCTGCGCTGGTTCATCATGCATAAAGCAGTTGGACAAATGCACGTTTGCATAATATTATTGGTTATGGAGACGGTTTATGCCCAAGATGTAAAAGGAGCCGGAAACAATTGCCCATTTGTTTATTGGTTGTGCATACAATGCATATGCATTAAAATTTTTGAATCAATCCCTCACTGGATCTTATTTGGATAGAGACTCTCTTAGGTCAACCAATCAAATGTTATGCAGGGTCCTGGAACATTATCCGGGTTGAATATATTTGTGGGCTATATGGATAAACCGAAATAAATGCATTTTTAATCCTATATTTCTCAATATGATGCTTGGTCTGAGAGATGGTCTGAATTTGTGGTTGAGAACCCTCCACAACGCTAGCATGCAAGCTTGTAAAGCATAGTACACAAACAACGCGATGGAGGAACTGATCCAAATGAACAAAGTTCAAGAAGAGTTTAAGGATAAAATCAATCAAATCCACAAAGAAAACCTCAATTATCACCTATGTCAAAAGTTGAAAAAATATACATCACACTATTATAGCTTATTAGAGCATACATGTAGACCTTTGAGCACATATACAGATTGCTGAGCACCTTTATACACTATTACCAAGCTCTTCATTATTTTTTCTTTCTTCTCTCAACACCATTAGAGTTATGAGCATTGTTTATTACCTCTTTAAAAGCATTTTATTTGAATTGCTAAGAGCACCTGTAGGTAGGAGACCGAAGATCACTATTGGTGGATCCATGTCCTCCAAAAATAATCAAGATAGAGCTGAGAGCACAATCTCTACACCGGTAGGTAGGAGACCTAAGATCACCATTGGATCTATGTCCTCTAGAAACAATCAAGAGCACTCTTGTAGAGTTGAGAGCACAATCTCCCCACTTGTAGGTAGGAGACCTAAGGTCACTATTGGATCTATGTCCTCTAAAAATGAGAGCCGAGAGCACAATCTCCCCACCTATAGGTAGGAGACCTAAGGTCACTATTGGATCCATGTCCTCTAGAAACAATCAAGATAGTATTAGTTCTACTACTTTAGTTAGTACTTACTGCTGACTATTAATAGTTACTAGGTTACCATAATTTAGTTAATATTGTTAGTTATCAATAGTAGGTAGGATTATTACTGTTTGTTTGTAGGTTTAGGTAGTTATCATTTCGTAGGTAGGGTTAGTATTACAATTTGTCAGTAGGTCTAGTACTAACAACTAACCTATTTTTTAAAGTGATTATTTAGTAGGTAGGGTTAGTACTACTATTCTAACTAGTTTTTTTAAAATCATTTTTGTAGTTAGTAAGTTAGTAGTTAAGTTTTTGTAGTTAATTAGTATGTAAATAGTTAGTATGTAGTAAGTTTTTAAAAATCATTTTTGTAGTTAGTAGTTAGTATGTAGTACTACTATTCCAACTAGTAGGCTAAAAAGGTATTTTTTAAAAGTTTTCTTCAATTGTTTTTGTAGTTAGTATATAGTTATTATATATGCACGTATAAGTTAGATATATAGATAAGCTAGGAAACACATTAGATAACTTATAAAATAACCTTAGAACCTGACTAAGTAACTAACATACAACTATTACTAACATATAGCCTTACTAACTAACGTTTACAACCATTAATAACTCATACAACCTTACTAACTAACTACTTATGCAACTTATACAACCTTAGCAACTAACTCTCTACTAGCTTAGCTAACTACTAACTAAAATAACCTAACTTAACACATGGGCCCACTAACACTATCCCTTAATTTTAATTGGAATGTTTTTAGTAGTTATAACTAACTATAGTACTATATATATATATATATATATATATATATATATATATAGGTGTAGTTAGAGATTATAGGAAATTATTGGCCTTAAAAGATGCATTGGAGTGCTTGACTGAGGGAATGAATGAGTGCAATTATTTTGGAATATTTTTCAAATTTCACTTATATTTGAATGGTTTCAAGACTCAGCCACATTGTACTCACAATTGAACCCATGCATTCTTTTTTTCCAACTCCCTCTTTCTCACTATATGTATGTGCCCCTCTCTTTCTCCTAGAGGTCTCTCCATCACCTCCCTCTTTGGAAATATATAACAATGATAGGTGTAGTTAGAGATTATAGGGAATTTAATGGCCTTAAAAGATGCATTGGAGTGCTTGACTTAGGGAATGAATGAGTGTGCAATTATTTTGTAATATTTTCGAGACTCGGCCACATTGTACTCATGGCATTCTTTTTTTTCCAACTCGTTTAGTTCAGCTTCAGTACGAAAGATTAATAGTAATATGGAGAAGTTTATCATAAGCCTCATTATGTGTTTGAGAGCTTTAATGCAATTGTACGTGGATGAGGTGATAGAAAGCACTCCTCTATCCTTGTCACAATACTAGCTCAATGGGACATTGATGGAAAAGATCACAATATAAAATTTTCTAATGGTTGGAGAAGGCAAAACTATTATTGATTTAAAGAGTGCATAAGGTCGATCAATAATAACTCCTAGATTTGAGCACTTAAATCTTGATGATAACTCTAATAGGTGAGGGAACTGAGGTCTCACACGATGTCATTCCTTTAATAATTGTAATCAAAGAAATAATGTTCTAAAGGCACCTTTTGCTAGCACCACTAGGAAGGTCAGTGTGAAAGAGATTCATAGTGAGTATAATGGAAACCTAATCTTAGAGTTTCCACCCACATTTGGAAGAGTAAAGTCAACTCATGGTTTGGAGTAAAATTTGCAAACAAGAATAGTGAGACAACAAATGTTATGTCTCTAAACTGCATAATAAGGATGAGCCATTGTGTGTATCAGGTCTCCTCTCCATGGCAAAGTCACATGCCCTTTAAAGAGCATAACCATGATGTTCAACCAGATGCTTCAAAGAGTAAGATAGAGAAAACTAGGTAGCTAGTTGTAGATGTCATGACAGTAGATAGAACTAGACGAAGGAAACTCCAAATGAGTGTAACAAAGGAGTTAATGAAATCTTATATGAGAGAGGAGGGTGAAGCAACTCGAGAACTTCCTCAAATAGCTAACATCCTTGGTAGAGAATCAAAGGTGAGTTAATAATATAATATGTTCATTCATTTAAGCACATTGTTAAACATGTTCGTTCCAACATACTTATTGCAATAAACTTGCAATCCATTAGGTTTAGGAGAATGGCACAAGAGAGGAAATTAAAGATGTCTATGGGAGAGGGCATTGATAGCTTTCCAGCTCTAAAGAAAAGGTCAATGTATTCTTTCTTTCA